>NC_142337.1:45543100-45851700 GCF_054954075.1 Amborella trichopoda | reverse complement strand
GTTTGGAATTTTTGCCGGAATCAAGGATTTCGACGATGGAATTTACATTCTATTTGTCGGATTCGTGTACAAAATCCAACCGTTCATCATGTATGGAGTTCGGGTCAGAGATGGCCCTAGATCTTACGCCCGCAATGGATTTGGTTTCGGGTCAATCGGCCTCGCGAGCAGGGTGATTTGGCAGCTTGAGCAAGGCACGACGCTGTTGAACTTCCTGCACTTTCTTCACGGATCAGCAATTTCTCTCTAACTTTACTTCGCGCTCGAGTATCGTCACGAGGAGTACCACATATCGAATCGCTCGTCTTCACTAGACGACATGCTCACCAAATTTGAGCACGATCCGATGTGGGATGGCCAAGATGTGAATGTCGAAAGTCACTGATCGTGACTGTCCCTTTAATGGTGTAGTGTTGCAGGGTGGCCGCACAGGAATAGCGTGTAGCTCCTCCTGTTTCGCTCTTTCACCTTTAACTTCTTCCTAGAGTGTTTGTTTGGGTTAAAACCAAGGGTGGTGGTCCCACAACAATTTGAGATGCTGAAATTGTAGCTCTAGTTATAGGGGTCCGTTTCAGGGTGCTAGAGGCCGATTGTGCCAAAACTGTGTCTCAGTCTGCACTGCCTTAGATATGTTGGTATGCGACGAAACTTGATAGGAGACTTTTGAGAGACCTCATGAGATCCTAACCAATTCTGGGGTTGTTCTGAGACTGTCGAAATTTCCACTACTTGCGAGGCCTTTATTGAGCGAGGGCCTCATATTGATGAAAATACCTTCCAACAATTAGATTTGCTACAAAAACCTGAGATTGCCCAAAATCTTTCAAATTTAGAATTTATCCCTTCTTTGAGAAGCCTATTGTTTCCCCAAAAAAAGCCTGAATCTATAAGAGAGAGACCTATAGGATAATAGAAATAGGGCAATGAGAGAGAGAGAGAGAGGGAGATAGGCCCTACAACAAGTGGAGATAAGGAGTGAGAGAGAGACTATCAGGTTAAAGGAGAGAGAGGGCCGAGAGCAAGGCAAGGTTTCTGGCAGTGTTCAAAATACCGGATCGGGCCGACTAGTCAGTCCTTGCCCGATCCAATTAGATCGGCCAATTAGTGCCCCGATTGTTTTTTAAAAAAATAAAAATTTGGTAAAACAAATCCCAAAAAACTCTAAAATTCTGAAGAAAATCCCAAACAAAGTGTAAAAAATTGTTTAAAATTTACATTTATTGTTTTTTCTAAAAAGAATAAATAAATATTATAAGCATAATTTGGTTTTGGAGAAAATGATTAGGCGCTTGAAGCAATACTTTTTCAATGATCAATATATAATAAATATATATTAATATTATATATTATATATAATTTGTAATAAATTTATGCTATATAATATAAATTCCATTAATAATATATATAATATATGACATGATATAATATTATAATATTTCAACTCAAGACCTTTTTTTTTTGGGTATTTTGGAATCCAGTTAAAAGCGTAGGTAAAATATAAAATTGTTCGTCTCCTTGTGACAATTTTGATAAATTTCCATCTCTTTGTCTCATATTTGTGTCTATGTACATGTTTATGTGTTGGTACACGTGTGCGGCCATGGGGACTTTAAACGTGCAATTTTCTTTCTTTTATAATTTAATGTTTATCACTAAAATAGAGAGGCATATTAGAGAGAGAAAATGTGGTTATCTAACTGCTAGAAAGTAACCACCCACTTTCCAGGATTATAGAGCCACATTTACTCAGAGATTTCAGGAGGAAGTCGGAGAACGGCCTTCTCCATCCCTCTCTGCGATCCTTAGTCTCACGACACTGCCCCTAATCCTAGGAATTCAAGGATCCATCTCTTCCCACATATTGCAACATTAATATCAGAGCGGGTTGTGGAAGCGTAGTGCGCTCATAACCCACAGTTTCCAAGTTTCATTATTTATTTATTTATTTATTATTTTATTCTTGCTCTCTTTATATTATTTTCATGTTTAATTCGTGTTCATCGATTATTATACTTTTTTATCTAACTTTGCAACCTAATTATGCAAAGACAAAGAGAAACAAATCGTTTTTTTTTTTTTTCTCTCTTCGTCTTTATTTCTTGCTCATCATCAAGGTAACATTTTCTTTTAATGCTAGATTTTTTTAGCATGCTACTGTGTAACCAATATTTTTTTTTTTTTTTACGTGAACTCTTTCAATCAGTGTTTAAAAAAACGCCGAGTCGAACCGGACTCGCCCGGTTCGACTCAAGAATCTCCATGGACGGATCGAATAGGCAAAAAAATCGGGAATCATCCGGTTCTAGAGATAACCGGACGATTCTGCACAGTGACTCATCGATTCACTGTACGGAATCGGCGAGTCCTGTACAGTGAATCAGCGAGTCCCGTACGGAATTTTTTTTTTTTTTTTTTTTTTTTGTATTTTTTGTAGTCCATGATAGATTTTTTTGTAGTACTTGATCGATTTTTTTTTAATCCATGATCGAGTTGTTTTTTTTTTTTTTTGGTAATCCATGATCAAATTTTTTGTTTTTTTTTTTTTTTGTAACCCATGATCGAATTTTTTGTAATCCATGATCGAATTTTTTGTAATCCATGATCGAAATGTTTGTTTTTTTTTCTTGTAATCCATGATCGACTTTTTTTTTTTTTTTTTTTTTTTTGTAACCCATGATAGAATTTTTTGTAATCCAAGATCGAATGTTTTGTAATCCATGATCGAAATGTTTGTTTTTTTTTTGTAATCCATGATCGAAATGTTTGTTTTTTTTTTTGTAATCCATAATCGAATTTTTTGTTTTTTGTTTTTTTTGTAACCCATGATAGAGTTTTTTGTAATCCATGATTGAATTTTTTGTAATCCATGATCGAATTGTTTTTTTCTTTTTTTGTAATCCATGATCAAAATTTTTGTTTTTTTTTGTTTGTTTTTTTTTGTAATCCATGATCGAATTTTATGTAATCCATGATCGAATTTTATGTAATCCATAATCGAATTTTTTGTAATCCATGATTGAATTTTTTGAAAATTTGTGATTTTTTTTTTTTAATCTATGATCGAATTTTTTTTTGTAATCCATGATAAAATTTTTTGAAAATTTGTGATTTTTTTTTTAATCCATGATCGAATTTTTTTTTGTAATCCATGATAGAATTTTTTGAAAATTTGTGATTTTTTTTTTTAATCCATGATCGATTTTTTTGAAAATTTGTTAATTTTTTTTTTAATCCATATTATTCAAAGAGAAAATGAGAGAGATGATGATTCTGAGGCCACCCTATCCCAGCCATATTATTCACATATTGAGTTTCAACAGCAACAGTGTAGGGATGAGCATGACAGTACAAGTGAGCATGAAGGATGGATAATCTTCGGGGATTTTGGATTGGGAACACAACAAAACACTAACACTCAGGGATTTGAGAATAGTCAGACGCCTGCTAATATCGATGATTCGTTTTTAGATCGAATCAATGAATTGTTAAACGAATTCAATCAATGGCACCAGCATGACCAAGAAGAACAATAACGTCGTCTATCATTTTATTTTTTGATCATATGTTACTAATTTTATGCTTTATTGTAGTCCATGTATGTTGATATACTTATTCCATAATAATTCTACGTTTATCCTTTTGTGTGTTGTAAATTAAATGCTGAATGGTGGTTCATGCAGGGAAAGAACATATCAATATTCGCATATTCATTCAAAAACATGAAAATTCTTAATGGAGTACCCTCATTTCTTATTGAATTCCTAAAAAACAATATTTATAATGAATTTTAATAATTTTTTCGGATTTTTTTTAAGCTTTATTCTGACCGATTCACCCGATTTCCGATCCGGATCGCCGATTCGCCGATCCGGATCGCCTATTAGCCGATCCGGATAGCCGATTAGCCGATCCGAATCGGTTTTTTGGGAGTCCGATCCGAGTCACCGATCCGTTTTTTAAACCATTGCTTTCAATATAGGTCATTGGTGATGACTCAGCGAGACTGTTTGTTCACCGTGCAACTTTATTCATTGAAAATTTCATAGAAATCTTGTGAATTTCACATAAATTCACTGAAATATGGTTTTCATGTTTTCTTTTTGTTAAACCATCATCGGCTACCGTCCATCTCCCGCATAGATTTATCTCTTGTAAAACTTTGTGAGAAGCATATCTTCTAACCGTGCATATTGTTAGTATATTTATCTTGAGAACTGTTAGTCGTGCCATATCTTTTACCCATTGCAAAACTTAGTGCTTATCTACTTCTTAGGAAGCACAATAAAGTTATCTCTTGCAGAATATTAGTGCTTTTCTATTTAACCTTAATACGTAAGTTCCAAAACAAATGCTCCCTCCCTCCCTCTTAGCAAATACAAGACCTTTTTATCGAAGAAAAGGTTTATAAATTTTTTTTTTCCTCTCCTAATTGCAATTTGTTTTTTTTCTCTTTCTCTAAGATATTCTTTATTTGCCATCTTGCACTTAGAATATTGCTCTTCTTAATAAGATTGAACCATTGTTGATTGTTGTTTTGACCTACTATATTTGCTCAATATCAAGAGATCTTTTGCTTTTATTTTAGAGAGAAAGATAGGGCTATTGCTGGAATTTTAGAGAGTCAAAACTCTTGATATTTTTAGAGAGAGACACATAATTGTTGCTGTAATTTTAGATAGAGAGACAAAGAGACACATAATTGTTGAATAAATCAGTTGGCTAGCCACTTTCTTTCTTCCATATTTTATTGCTGAAAATTAGTGCATATTTTTATTGGATTATTGAAAATTGTTATGCACATAACAACTATTCAAATAAAGGTTGTTATATCAATTGCATGCATTTTTTTTTTTTTGTGGCTTATAATTTAGGGATTTTCTACATATTTTATTTGCATAATAATTATCATTGCTTTGCATAATTATTTTATGCGTTATCCATTTTTTAAAAAAAATTTCATGATCTTGATTTTGTGAATTCATTTTTTGTAATTATGTTATGCGATATATTTTGTTGAAAATATCAAATATCATTGCAGACTCTCTCTATTGTGCTAATACATATTCACACATTTATGAAATTTACTTTTACGCAAGATTTGACATAAAGTAGTTGTTGCCTTACTTTATTGATTCTTTGTTGTATCATAGCAGTGCGAACATAAACTATTCGAGAAAATTTTTCTTTGAGGTTGCAACTCACTAAGAGTCGGCAAACCTAATGATTTAGCTAGCAGACAACCCTTTCTTAAACATAATTAAATTTTGAACTTTAGGTATTATTTAAAAATTTAAAATGGCATCTAGGTTAGTCATGTCAGATTGTCAAAACTTGAAAAACTCAATAGAACCAATTTTTCTATGTGGAAAAGAAAAATTAGATATATTCTTTTCCAATATAGGGTAGATTATGTCTTAGAAACAGAACCACCAGTTTTAGAGCCTAATGTCAATGGTCAAGTCAGAAGGCGACTTGAAAAATTGTTAGAAGATGACAAAGTAGCTAGGACTACTATGTTGAGCTTTATGGAAGATTATTTAGTTAGAGTCTTCGAGGTTCTCACCACAGCTCAAAGTATGATGGACGCCCTATCTAAAAAGTATGGGACCACTTCTGAGACCCATGTACAATTGTTAGAAAAATATAATTCTTACAGAATGAAAGCATCAGACTCAGTGACCGAGCATATCAATAAAATGACAGTGCTTGCAAAGGACATTGCTGCAGCCGGGAATCCAGTCCCCGATCGCATGCAAGTGTCCATTGTCCTTCACAATCTCACTCCATCTTGGGAGTCTGTTGTAATTGCATTGAACGATTCGGCATGAGGGATAACAATGTTAAATCTTCACATGCATCTTAGTATTAAAGCTGAGAGAAGACTGAGGAAGAAGTTAAATGAGCTTCACTTTGCCAGTTCATCTTTTCAGATCCCCAAGAAACCTTTCAATTATTAGAAAAATAATAGATATAAGGGAAAGGGGAGAAATTTTAAAAATCAAAAGAATAAGGTTGAGAAAGCCTGTTTTATTGTAAAGAAATTGGGCTCATCAAATTTAATTATCCTAAGCTGAAAAGCAAAAATAGGAACGAGAATAACAATCATGCTCGAAATAATCAAAATAAGATAAGGGACTTGATTTGCGTAGTCCTAGAATCAATAGTTGCTAACCATGACCTGAGAAATTGGTGGGTCAACTCAACCTTTACCTGACATGTCTCGAGGACTAAGGATGGATTCACATAATTGAAGGAGATTGCAGCTGGTAACCAACGGATTTTCATGGGAAATGATATCTACTGCGATGTACTAGGTGTCAGTACTTTCAAACTGTGTTTACCAAGAAGTACAAATCTCTTATTGACTGATACATGGATGCACCCAATATGAGACACAATTTGATTTCTGTCCCTAGGCTAGACGACAAGGGTTATGAAATAAGATTCAGGTCTGGTCGGGTTACCATTGGGAAGCATTCTAGAGCATTAGTGTATAGTACTAAAATTGACAATTTGTACCGACTAAATATTAATGAAAGTTCACCATTTTCTGGTTATATTGATGCCTCTTTTGATGCTTTTATGTGTATGGATGATCCATATTTATGGCATTTAAGATTATGACATATAAATAAATACAAAATGAATCAAAAGGTTAAAGGATGCATGCTCTCCAATTTAGGAGAAATTGTGTTCAAAACATGCAAGCCATGTATTTTTGGTAAATTAACTAAGAAGCATTTTCCTAAAGAAAAAAGGTCTAGTGAATTACTTAGTATTGTTCACTCTGATATATGTGGCCCATTAAATGTGAAAACACATAGAGGTATGTAATGTTTCATAACATTTATAAACGATTATTCACATTATGGATATGTCTGCCTAATTAGTAAGAAATCAGATGCATTAGAAACATTTAAAAAATATCAAGCTGAGGTAGAAAATCAGTTAGGTAAACATATTAAAATTCTTTGTACAAATAGGGGAGGTAGATATTGCACCGTCTTATTTTTCGAATTTTGTAAGGAGCATGGTATAATTCACCAAACAAATATGTCATAAACACCACAACAAAATAGTGTAGCTGAAAGGTGAAATAGAACTCTAATAGACATGCGTAGGTCCATGATGAGCCATTTAAATTTATCACCTCATTTTTGGGGTGAGGCTCTCAACACTGCAATATATATCATTAAGCGTGTCCTAACTAAATCTATAGACTTGACCCCATATGAATTATAAACAGGTAGGAAACCTGACCTTACTATCTTGAAAGTTTGGGTTCTTGGCCACATGTGCTTATACCACTACAAAATAGAGATAAATTACAAAGTAAAACTATAAAATGATCTTTTTCAAAAAATTCTAAAGGGTATAGATTCTATAACCATGATACTAGATCATTAGTAGAGAGTCGTGATGCTCATTTCTTAGAAAATATAGATGAAAATATTTTAAATAAGCATGTTGAATTACATGAAATTGATAAAGATAAGGGTCTGGAAGACCCTATTTCTCATACTTCCTCTATATTTGGTGAGAATGATTTAATTGAATCAGGTATACTAGACAGTCTTAAAAGAATTAGAGCCCCACCTACCACTTTAGAAGAATTTGATGTATTTATGAATGAAGATAATTACTCTTTAATAAGTAAGGATACAATAAATGAACCTCGAAGCTACAGTGAAGCTATTAGCTCACATGACTTAGTTGAGGGGACTCAAGCCATGAATGATGAACTTGATTCTATTAAAAGAAATCAAGTTTGAAAATTGGTTGACCTCCCTAAAGATAGAAAAGTCATCGGTTGCAAATGGACCCTAAAGAAAAGCTTAATGCAAATGGATCCATTGATAAATATAAAGCTAGGTAAGCAGCTAAAGGATTTACTCAAAGGGAAGGCGTAGATTATGTAGAAATTTATTCTCTAGAAGCCAATTTTTTTATCTATTAAGATCATCCTTGCATTAGTTGCATATTATGATCTAGAATTATTTCAGATGGATGTCAAAACAACTTTCTTAAATGGAGAATTAAAAGAAGATATACACATGAAAAAACCAAAAAGATATGTAATTAAAGGCCAAGAAGACAAAGTATATAAACTTAAGAAATCTTTATATGGTCTAAAGTAATCTTCTAGGCAATGGTATTTTACTTTTCATAATGCAATCACTAAAATTGGGTGTATAGCCAATAGGTTAGACCATTGTGTATATGTCTGAAGTAGTGGGAGCAATTTTGTTATATTGTCACTATAAGTGGATGATATTTTGATAGCCAGTAATGACAATTGGCATGATTAACCATACCAAATCATAGCTAAGTTCCCATTTTGAGATGAAAGATATGGGAAAAGCCTCATATATATTGAGCATTAAGATAACAAGAGATAGAAGTTCAATACTTCTATGTTTATCTCAAGAAAATTATTTAGAAAGTATTTTAAAGATATTTAAGATAGAAAATTACAAGTCATAGATACACATGTTTGTAAAGGCTTGAAATTATCAAAGAAAATGTGTCCATTAAATGATAGTGACAAAGCTGAAATGGAAATAATTCCATATGCTCAAGCTATATGATGCATAAATTATGTCATGTTGTGTACAAGACCTGATTTGAGCCATGCGTATGGTCTTGCAAGTAGATTTTAGAATAATCTTGGGATAGCTCATTAGCAAGGTGTAAAAAGGATACTCAGATATATTCAAAAAACTAAAAATTACAAGTTGTGCTTCCAAGCTGACAACTTAGAGGTTACTGGGTACTTTAATGCAGATTTTGTAGGAGACCCAGATGATAGAAAATCAATATCAGAAATTAAATTCCTCTTTGGAGGTGGATGTGTTTCTTGGTCTAGTAAGAAACAAGGTTGTATAGCTCAGTATACTATAGAAGCCGAGTATATTGCTTGTAGCATTGCTATGCCGTCTGGATTAAAAGCTTAACAAATGATTTGAAGCTGGATATAGTCGACAGACCTATTAAATTTTTTTGTGATAATTAAGTTGTTATTTCATCAATTAGAAATGGAGCTTATAGTTCCAAGGGTAAGCACATTGAAATTGATTATCATTATATTTATGATATTATTGGAAAGAATGAAATAACTGTAAGTTATTTGTCATCTTCAGATATGAGTGCAGACCCTTTAACCAAGGGATTGAGTGTAAAAATATTATCAAAGCACGTAGCTTTGATGAGACTTAGAAATATTTAACTTAGAAACTCCCAAATGGGATATTTTTTGATGACTTGGTCATGAGAGGAAAAACTGCATTAGAGTGAAAATCCATGACATGACTTTGGACTTTTTTTGTTATGAGATGTATAACCGCACTTGCTTGAAAAGCCTCATGACAAAAATATGTTTATAAATGTTAAATTCATTAAGTGGTAATAACTTTATGAAATTTCAATATATCTGGCCCTCATAGCTAAGTGGGAGATGTTGATACGTGTGTGTGGCCATGGGGCCTTTAAATGTGTAATTTTCTTTCTCTTATAATTTAATGCTTATCACTAAATAGAGAGAGAAAGTGTCGTTATCTAACTGATAGAATGCAATCACCCACTTCACAGGATTATAGGGCCACGTTTTCTCAAAGATTTCAAAAGGAAGCCGGACGTTGGAGAACGGCCTCCTCCATCCCTATTTAAGAAGGTTTTCATGGTCATGGAAAGGTACACAGAAATTTAGAGTGTTCTCATAATTCTGGTAAAAGTCTGATCTCTGTGATCCTCAGTCTCACGACACTGCTCCTAATCTTGGGAATTTAGGAATCCATCTCTTCCCACATATTCCAACACTATGTGCCTCTTGGGGGATTGGTGGTGTGGGTATTAGATTGAAGGTAAAATCAAATGAACAATGAATAAATTTTATATCCCCCAAATTGAGGGACTTAAGGGCTTGGCACCTTGTCAGGCCTGACCAACTTTGACATGTCTGTCTGAGTCTACTCACCCAAGGTAGCAAACCCTGCGATTAGCAAATAAAAAATTATAATAATATATAAAGTTTTAGGTAGAGAAATAGAAGAAAGGAAATTGTTTCATACGGGCTGGACCACATTTCTATAATATGTTGTCCAGAGGTATAAGGTATCCATCTTAAAGATGGATGCAAATAGTTAGTCCACCTAAAAAAAAGTGTAACTAACGGTTCAAATGTTTTATTAATATAATTATTATTTTTAGTAATCAAATTATTAATTTTTTCATATTCATGATCTCCACATTAAAGATTATATATTCTCTAAAAATTATGATCAAATTATATTTTTAAAATAATATTTATTGTCAAGCCCGCATTTTTACAAATTGAATAGGGAAAAGAAAAAAATAATAATATATATATATATATATATATATATATATATAATGTTATAAGGATAGCTTTGCTGATTCTACACTATGACAGTGCACTTATCGGCCGATTTTTAAAACAAATGGCCGATTAATGTATTAATCGGTCAACTAATGGCGATTAGTCGGTCGATTAGTGCAATGAAAAAAAAAATTAGAGAGAGAAAAAGGAGGTCAAAAGTACGAGGTCGGGCTATAAGTAAAGAACATCGGACCGAGGTTAAAACAGTAAAACAAAAAACACACCCCTTAACGGGACCGCCTCACACTTAATGTGAAATGTTTAACATCAGACCTGGAGTAAACTTGTCAAAAAAAGAAAACAATTGAAATTCCATCCCGAATAATAACAAACCAATTTTGGGCCGTTTAGGCCTTTAATCTAGTCCGTACAAAAATTGCCCTTTTAAAATTTAAAAATCCCATTATTTGTTTATCTTTCCCGTAAATCACTTTCGTTTTAGTCTTGATAGATTGCAGCTTCTACCGTTGAAAAGTGTGAGCAGGGGCAAAAGACGTCACATGCGATTGGTAAATATCACGCGTCTAATTCGAAAACGCTTGGTTGTAAAAAAACGGATAGGAATTGACCCCTGATTTCTCCTATGCCACGTCACCCGATCACAATCTCTGGCTTCTTGCGGAAGGAACCGCGTGTACCGGAGTGGCACGCAAAAGACTTTTCTTTTCTAATATAATATATTTATTTTGTTTTTGACTTTTGTAACCGTATCCATTCTTTGTTTAAAGCCCACGAGTCTCACAATTCCACACGCTTCCTCTCATTAAGACCCAAGCCGGCCGTTTGAGTGTGCCAACATGTACAATTACAACCACTGTCCTCATAACCAGTACGCCAGTTAAGGAGGCTATAAATTTTATGAATATGGTTCTTGTGAGTCCGCGGACTCATATGTAGATATACGGCTCCTTTAATAACTTTTTTTTAAGAAATTAAATTTTGATGCTGATTTTTAAGGATGTACCATTCCTAACCCGCATTCGCAAAGTCAGTAGAGTAGGTTGTACTGGGCGTGTTTAGCTCAAGACTTTGTCGTCCCAGAGTTGTCTCTAGTTGGATATCCAACTCGGGGATATAAGGAATTCATTTGGGATGTGCTTTTTATATTTCCTATCACTTTGGAAAAATATTGGAAAGTGTTTCGGTCATAAAAACTTATTTCTATATTTTTTATTTTTTTTCGATTAATTTTGAAATATTCTCAACCACAAGTTGAATTTTTTAAATATATTATTTTTATTTTTTTTTAACCTTATTTTGATGTTGTTTGTTGAATCTTACTTATACATTTCATATTTTTTGGATATTGTTTATATTTTTTATGATTTTTTAATCATTTTTTGGTTGCCACAATACTCGGCACTACATGGCTCGAGGTACTCGGACTTGGTCCGAGTACTCGGATTGGGTAGTGGTTTCCATCATTGTTCCTATACCATGGGAATCACCATTAATGTGTAAAAGAATTTTAAAAACTAAAAATGATAAGTTTTAGAAGGAAATATTTTTGCTATTGATTTTACTTTTTTTCTTGGAGGGACCATCACTTACATCCATATTTAAATGGATGATTTATACCTCAGGAGATGCAAATGTAGGAATGTGTCCCTAATGCATAGATTATTTTTCCTATTTTTATTTAATTTTTCGTTCTTTTTGTTTTTGGACGACTATTTGTCGGTTAAAAAGTGAGAGAAGCCATTTATGGAAAATTTATTAAATTATTCATGAGTAATAAATAATTAAATATATAATTGTACAGTACTACAATATTTATCTTTCTTATGAGGAAAAGTTTATATAAGTGCAAGGCTCTAAACAATCAAATCAGGGGACACCTCAAAGATTTCACTAAAAGAGGTCGTTTTGATGCCAAAATATCCTCTAATTGATCATCTCGACCTTAGGATACATGAACGTGAGAAAAAAAGAAAAAAGGACTTCACGTTTTGGAAATAGTTCATCTTGTAATGCATTTTTTGACCGTCAATTTTCAAGATTTTCAAATTTCCATAGATACGCTCGATCTACAGTATATTTGAAGCTTTAAATTTTGTTATTAGAGATGAAAATATATTTTAAGGTTTTCACAAAGACTTCCAGTATTGAAATCACATTTCTCGACATTATTTGAAGGTATGCTTAGAGTCTCGGTTTTATACAAACTACATCTTTATTATAAAGGAGGTCACAATTACTCCTAGCTATAAAATGCCAAATTAGAGGGTTTCGGATGCTTCATGAAATTCAAGAAACGTGTATTGACTATGAATCTAATCAGTTACATACGCAAAACCACATGATTTGAGATCTAAAGGATAAGACTAATTGTGACTTTCATGTCCCAGAAGTAAATGGTCTCTTTCTTTACTTTTCCATTTAATACTTTGCTAAATATTTTATTTTATTTACAAAATACATATTAAAAATATATTGTCCGGAAGAGTTACAAATAAACAAAATGTTAAATACTCTATCACTTATGGGCATTTGTTATTTTGATGAGCGTGAGGTTTGTATAAGGCACACTAATTGTAAGGTAAAGCTAAGGTACATCTCCAAAATTTGTCTAGAGATGTAGTTTCAATGTTGAAAATATACCATTAATTTAAGATCTATTTTTAATCCTTAGTTCTGCAATTTAAAATTTTAAAAATAGTATAGATCAAAACAAATCTATAAACTAATACAAATCTTGAAAATAGATGATCTATAGAACTTGTTACAAGATATACTAATTAAAAGCATAACATCATATGGATTTCAACACTTGAAGAGCATCTTTCCACCTCTCTCAAATTGTTTAACGTGCCAGATGGGCCTTCGTCGCCGTGTTGCTAGCCACCATCACCGCCAAGACAGTGCCTTCGTCGCTGCCTCCCTAGCCACCACTTTTACCTTGTGTGCTTGTGTTTGTTTTTGGAGTTAGTAGGGGCTTGAGATGGTTGTCACTTATTACAGTTGGACTGATTTAGTTGGATTTTGCCTGCTTTTATGTATTGTTCAGCTGAAGTTTATATTTTGTAGTGGTGACAGTTGAGTGGGTTGTTATGTGGAAATAGGGAGTTCTCCTACAACATAAAACTTATATACTTCCCCTTATCCAACCATCCATTCTAAATGGAGGGCTAAGATTGCCCGAATCACAATGTCATGTCTCTATACTATTTTATTTTTAATTTTTTTCTATAAACTATTTTGACATTAAATTTTGGACATCCAATCGTCTATTAAACTCGCACTAGCGAAAAAAAAATATATATATTTCCAATAAAATAAAATGACCAAAATACCCTTGAAAGTTTCAAGGGGTATTTTGGTCATTATATTTTATCAAAAAACCCCATTAAGAAAATGACATGTACCAAATTTCATATTCATACAATTTGTATAAAAAAAACTAAAAAAAAATACTTTAAGACGTCGGATCTAAGATCAAATCGTGAGTGGCTGTTTTAATCAAAATTAGACGGCTGGTTAATAAGGGAAGCATAGATCTTCTATGTTGTAGGGGAAGTATAAAAACCTTTCCCTTTTGTAATACTTATGGAGCTTTGATCCTCTATATAATGAAACTGTTTCAAAAAAATGTACCTAGAGTTTTTTCTTGTGACTACACATTTCAAGGTTAAGAGATGATCAATTTAAGAGTTCTCCACCATCGGAAGATGATCAATTTAAGAGTTCTCCACCATCGGAATACGCTCTTCTCGAGGATTTTCGAGGTGCATCTTCCAGTCCTTCAAAATTACAACGTCATATAAAATTTTCCTTGGATAAATTGATCATTTGCGGCAATTATGCTTAAGCAATAGAGTGGTAGAGTTGGTGAGAGAGTTGTAGGGGAAGTATAAAAACCTTTCCCTTTTGTAATACTTATGGAGCTTTGATCCTCTATATAATGAAACCGTTTCAAAAAGATGTACCTAGAGTTTTTTCTCGTCACTACACATTTCAAATTTCAAGGTCAAGAGATGATCAATTTAAGTGTTCTCCACCATCGGAATACGCTCTTCTCGAGGATTTTCGAGGTGCATCTTGCAGTCCTTAAAAATTACAACGAGTTCTCCACCATCGGAATACGCTCTTCTCGAGGATTTTCGAGGTGATTCTTCCAGTCCTTCAAGATTACAACGTCATATAAAATTTTCCTTGGATAAATTGATCATTTGCGGCAATTATGCTTAAGCAATAGAGTGATAGAGTTGGTGAGAGAGCACGCAAGTGTGCCACGATAGAAGTATCGAAAGAAAAAAAAAAGGAAAACTCCCCTCCCCCTCCAACGCAAAAGGATAGTTCTAAAATAAAGGAAGTAATTGGGAGGCAACTATGTAATTTTGTTTCACCTTCTCTTCCCTACCCTAAAATTGAAGGAAAAGTGTAGGTGATAAAACACAGTCGGCCTCATGATACCCTCCGATTTTCGATAGAGAGGGAGACGGAGATGGAGGCCCAACTCCAGCCCCCTGACGATTTCAAATGCCCAATTTCGCTGGAGATAATGTCGGACCCCGTCATCCTGCCGTCCGGCCACACCTTTGACCGCGCCTCCATCCAGCGGTGGCTCGACTCCGGCCACCGCACCTGCCCCATCACCCAACTCCCCCTCCCGCCTCACCCCACTCTCATCCCTAACCTCTCTCTCCGCTCCCTCATCTGCCTGTGGTCCAAATCCCACAACCACCCCCTCCCCCAACCCCTGCCATACTCCTCCACCACCACCCCCTCCATACATAGCCTCATCCTCTCCCTCTCCTCCCCCTCCTCCACCCTCCCCCACAAACTCCACTCCCTCCACCACCTCAACCACCTATCTCGCCACTCGCGGCACCTCTTGACGGATTCTGGTGCCATCCCAGCTCTCCTTGCCTGTGCAAACGACCCCCGATTGCAGTACCCTTCCCTCCTGGTTCTCTTCAATCTCAGTGACACTGATCACAATAAAGTCGGGCTGGTCGCCGAGGGTGTGGTCCCTACGCTTGTTAGTGCCCTATCTACAGGTTCCCCTGCTGCACGAGCCCTCGCCGCGACCACTACGACCAGTTTGGCCCTTGTCGACGTCAACAAGGCGACAATCGGGTCCTACCCTGGGGTCATCCCAGCGCTCATAAGGCTTCTTTCTGATGTTGACCATCCGCGGGGCAGGCGCGAGGCCGCGACGGCACTGTATACTCTGTGCGCATTTCCCGACAATCAGCGGCGCGCAGCTGAGGCCGGTGCTGCTCAGCCGCTTCTGGGAATGGGATTGCACTCTGCGGAGCGGCCTGCTGAGGTTTTAAGTCTGATGGCGAAGTGTAAGGAGGGAAGAGAAGCGATCGAGAAGTGTGAGGGTTGTGTTGGAGTTCTGGTTAGGGTTTTGAGGGAGGGGAGTTCTCGGAGCAAGCAGCATGCCCTGGCGACCTTGGCGAGTCTTTGCGAGCACAACGCGTGTTTGGCTTGGGATGCAAGAAGGGAAGGGGCTCTCTGTTGTGGGGCTCAGATGGTGAAGGATGAGAATGTGAAGATTCGGAGGAATGCGATGAGACTGGTTAGGGCTTTGGAGAAGGGTTCCGATTCGAATTCAACGCGATGAATGACTGAATTTGGGGTTTCTTCTGGGTTGCCATTTTTTCTTTGTTCTGTGGATTGATGGCGGGAAGTGGGCTGTAATGTTTGCATCTTTCTTCCTCTGCTTTGTTTTCTTCATGAATTGGTCTTGTATAGTATGTTTTACTGGAAAGAATGGGAATTTGTGCTGGTCATTAATTCTTGTTCATTACAGAGTTCTTTCTCATTGAGTATTTGGGGTCTGTCTGGGCCTAGGGTTTTGGCCCTTCGCATATCTCGAGTTTTATCCTTATCCCCGAGGTCCTCTTGCTTAAGGAAAGTCGGGTTTTGGGTATCTTACTTTTGGGGCGCTTTGTTTCTCTTCATCTCTTTAAAGAAAATAATGGGGGTTTATTTCATCCTTGAATCGAAATACATTCTTTGTTTCCTTTGAAGAATTCATCAAATTTCTGATAAGATATCAACAATTTAACACCATACCCATATATTCTCATTTAATTTCAAGACACCTATAACAAAAAAGCATATCATTTTGACCTAGAATAGATGGACATGATATTAAATAGTTGGCTTCTTCTAGCTTATTTTATGACTTTCCGATCTCCAGCATATATTGGATGAATCATGCTCTTGGTTCTAATTGGCTCAGCTTTTTATTGCCAAAAGCCAATGAATTATTGTAGTTTGTTATTATCTCAAAAGCCAATGAATTATTGTAGTTTGCTATTATCGCCCTTGGATAACACATTTGGGTGGTCAACTCTTCCATGGAGGCATTTACCTTCTTAACTCTTTCTTATGAAATTTTAGCAGAATTTACCCTTTGCTGGGATCAATTTGCAGTATAAATATTTGAAAAATCTAGCTTCTAGTTAACCTCTATAAGTTTAGGTCTGGTCTGAGAGTTTACCACGACAAGAACACTCTTATTCACTGGTCACCCTAGTAAGGTTAGGAATTGTTTCAGAGGTTTATCGGCACAGCAGACTTATTCTTGGTCAACCCCTGAAAAGATTGGGTTCTGATTTAGAGGTTTATCAACATAGCAACAAATTTGGAGGCACGAGATAGACTCGCTTTTTTTGAAATGTTAAATACCTATGACTTGGAAAATTTTGAGATACAATCGGTCCAGGGGAGTACAAGCATCTAAGATACTGTTCGATCAGTTTTGCACATCCTGAGTCTCTGAGTTACACACTCAAATTACTTGTTCTCTGAGTTACACACTCAAATTACTTGTCTATAAATACGTTACCAAATACTAGTATGTCTTCTAATAGGTAATAGTACATATAAAACATCGATTGGAAATATAGTTCCAAATTAACAAGCATCTCTTTTGCTTTTTGAATAGTGACTTAAATTTCACTAATTTAGATGTACAACGAGAGGTGCACAAGAAGTGGGAGAAAAAAAAAAGGAAAAATATCTCCTTATCCCTTATTTTTAAGTTTCATTTCTTAATAAACCCAAGGTTTCAAAAGATATTTTCTAACCCCCTGACTATTTTAAACCTATTTTTTAATCTAAACAAATGTGAGAAAGACATGCTCTTTCTAAACCCAATCATTTCTCTCTTCACTTATATATCCCAAACTTCTCTCTTTCCCTCTCTTCATGTGTCTCTGACTCTCTCTCTCCTCCCCTATTTCTCCAAACACCTCTCTCTCTCTCCTCCCGGTAACTTCTCACCTCCATGAAACCCTTTTCTCTCTAGAAGTTTGGGCGGATGACCTTAAAAAATGCATGTCTTTTTAAATGTTTGGCTTGAAAAAAACGTTTAAATTAGCTCAGGGGGTCAAAAGAAATAAAATCTACAATTTGTATGCCTTAAGTTTAAAACCATGGGTCTATTGTGAAATGAAACTTAAAAATAAGGATTATGAAGATATTTTCTCCAAAAAAAAAAGGAAATACAAAGAGAGCAAAGAGAAGAAATCAAAAGAGGGGGAGGCATAGTATGGGAAAACAAAGAGGAAAAATATAGAGCATGAGAGGAAAAGAAGAGCAAGGTTCACCAAAGAAAGAATGAATCCTAGCCATAGGTACTTGGGGTGAAAGATAGAATGAATCCTAGCCATAGGAACTTGGGGTGAGTTTATGCTTTAGTTGGATTGATGGTTCTTTTGGTTGGCTCCTTCCCATTCCCCAAGGCCACTCTGGGAAAGTTTTTAACTTGGGATGGTGTTTAGGCATATTTTTTAGGACCTCCTGATTTACCCTGCCCCTAGGTGGGGTCTTTTTTTATGATTCTTTTGTTGGGTTTATGTGGCTCTTAAAGGGCTTAAGAGAGATTGTATAAATATTTGAAATAAATGAATCATAAACTCAGTTAGAGTGTGGTCCTCTTGTGGACCATACTCAGCAAATGTAATTTGCCGATACTCGAACTAGGCTTGACGTGCTAGGCCAGCCAAGTTGGAAAACCCAAGGTACCTGAGCATAGAGATGAAACCGATGAGGGTTTAGTGGGTTAGCCCTTGATGAGGTCGAAATATGCCTAGATAAGAGCCGAGGGACTATGTTACCTTCGTATGTGATGAATAGTCCATAGAGACAAGTCTAAAACCTCATCGTTGTATCATCACACAACATGTACATAAATAGTCATACTAAGATATTAATCCACCATTGAGGGTGAATCATGTACATATACGAGAGATTACCCTTATGTACCATAGAGTCATGATTGCATCATGGTCTGGCGGATCAAGGTTTTTTTTTAGGGGAGAACCTGAAATCCACATACTAGGATTATATCCCCTAGCCCATTGATTGAGTTTGACAGTCCAATCATGAGCCCCTACAGTAGACTGTGGCTCATGGGAACTGCTGGGTCAGTTTGAAAAAGCTAGTGTGGATCGTGGTCCACAGTTGAAAGTGTAATGCTCTTGTGCGTTGATTAAATCCTTAACCTATTCGGTTATCCGATTCCTATCAAAATTAATTTAATTTAATTAATTTTATGTTATATGATTTTTAGGATGTTTATTTTTGTGATTCTTCTAATATTTTAATTAATGTCATTTGGATTTATAAATTAAGAGAAAATCATATTTCAGTATTTACAATATTCAAAGTAAATAATATTTATTCCTAAAAATCTTAAATATTTTTATTAATATTTTTTTTTCCACATAGGGGACCCATGGGGTCCACCATGCTTACCATGAGATGGTATGTGGGGACCACCCATGCTCACCATGGGTGGCACGCCCCATTCCATAAGCCTTTTATTCAAGGCATGTATGTAAGCTTTGATATTGAAAGGTGGCTTATAAATCATATTTAATATATCTTGAAAATCAAGTTTTGGAATAAGAAAGAGATATTCACTAAATAAGCTTATTTGATGGAAATAGGTTTAGGAAGGGGGGGATAAGGTTCTAGCACGTTCCTTAACATCTGGATAGTGGATTTAGGGAATGGATGACTCACATCTCTCACCTCACAAGTTTTTTTAGATTAACGGTCAAGATTTGCTCATACGATTTTACAACAATAATGTATAAAAAATCTATAAATGGAATCATTCTCTGCCCTTGTCTCTACACCTCTTACTTGTTCTTTCTTCTCTCTCTAAAATAGAATTTCTCTCTAGCCTACCTCTCTCTCTCTCATTAGTTATAAATCAAGCTAGGTTTTGGTTATGCGATTTTATGGGCAGCAAAGGGATCATCCCTTGCTAGTAGTTTCTCCCTCCTTTCTTAATTTCTATATATCATAAGGATCAGGCCAAGGGGTTTGAATTAGGTCCAAGCATTAAGGCTTTAGGTGGGTGGTTCTAGATTAGGATCTATGTGCATTATTTAAGTTTTACCATAAGAACGATAAATCAAGAGACCGATCAAAGATCCCAAGAACCATCAGAAGGAGGAGACTTGGAGTGGGGTGTACTAAGCCACGTTGAGGTAATCTCTGACGATTTTACTGCTTTAAAGTTCTATTTTATGTTATGTTCTTTGCAAAGAGTCTACTTTTTTTTTATTATTATTATTATGTAAAAGCTTTGTTTTAGATGGTAGCAACTGAGATCCTATTTTTTCTTTATTTATTTATTTCAAGTGAAATTCAATTGTAATAGGACATTGTGAGTGATCTTGCCGATGAAAGAAAAAGAAAATTTTAAATATATACGCCGTGTATGATTACATAGTCATTCTTTCATTGGTATCAGAGCTAGATTCTTGTTAGCTCTAAGATTTCTTTTATATACTTTTATTGAGTCCTAGATTGCTTTTTGGGAAAGAAAGATGGCCACATGCACTTTCATCTCCAAGTTCCTTAAAACCAAAAGGTTTGATGGAACAAACAACTCCTCATGAAAGTGCAAAATAGGATATAGGCTCTATGAGGCGGGGTTGGATGAGATTTTGACCATGCATCACCCTTCTCATCCAACTAGTGATTCATCCCTAGACAAAAAGGATGAATTACTTGGAAGCGTAAGAATATGCGAGCTAGGCATATCTTTCTTTGTACGATGGATGACTCATATGCATCCGAATATGAGTCAATTAGCATGAAAAGGAGTTTGCGTATCCATCCATTATGAAAAAATCCATTGCCATGAAAAGTACAGTGAGCTTAAGATGAATGAGGGCACAAAGATGTCGGATCACGGGCACACTTTTCGTGCACTTATTCGAGATGTGCAAGCTACTGAAATTCAACTTGATGAGCCCATACAAGTGGTTCGTCTTATGAATTCACTTCCCAACTCTTGGAATACTTTTATCAATTCCATTTCGGCATGACAAAAGGCTCCCAAACTTGAGGAGCTTATCAGCCTACTCAAGGGAGAAGAAGAAAGAAGGAATGCGCTCCATGCTCCGGCACCAAAACTGGCGGTGCATATGGTAAAAAGTAAACCCTTCTTGAAGCCTTTTAAGGGAAAGGGAAAGAACACTTATAAGAAGAAGAGAGGAATTACGGAGAGAGAAATAAAAGGGAAAAGAGAATAGAGCTTGTTTTATTTGCAAAATGGTCGGCCATATAGCAAGAGAATGTTGTTCAAATAAGAATTTTGGGACCAACAAGGAACTTGCTTGTGTGGTCTTCAGAACTTTGCTAGCCAACCCCAAGGGTACCTCTTGGTGTCTTGACTCGAGAGCTACGACCCACGTGACAAATACCAAAGATGGATTTTGATCTTTTACTCCCGTGGGGTGGGGTGAGCAACATATCTTTATGGGATGAAATCAAAAGACAAACGTATTGAACGTTGGGGACTACAATCTTGTAATGAAGGATGGGAAATCTTTGATCCTAAAACAAGCACTATATGCTCCGGATATGAGGAAGTACTTAGTTTTAGTTCCTAAGATGGCCAAAGCCAATTTTGTCACTAACTTCTTTGGTGATAAGGTTATAGTGAAAATTCAAAAGGATGTCGTGATGACCGGTCGGCTTGTGGATGGACTTTACTCTGTTGAAATAAAGAAAGTGGTTGCTTATGTGTCATCTTCAAATTCTTTAAATGCTTATTTATGACTTATGCGACTAGGGCACATGGGGTTTAATAGAATGGAAAGACTAATAAAATATAGGATCCTTCAAAATTAAAAATACGTTTTATCTAAAGTATGTGAATCATGTGTGCAAGGAAAATTAATAAGGAAAAGTTCCACCAAGGCACATAGAGTTACTAATGTGTTAGAAATCATATATAACGACATATGCGGTCCTATGAATGTGGCTACCAAAAGCCGCAAAAGATACTTCATCACATTTATTGATTACCACTCGTGATATGGCCACTTTACGTAATGCAGACTTAATTCAAGGCCTTAGAATAGTTCAAGATTTATAAAGCGGAGGTAGAAAACTAAACCAACTAGAAAATCAAAGTCCTTAGAACCGATAAAGGCGACGAGTACTCTTCTAAACTCTTTAAGGATTTGTGTGTAGAGCATGGGATTGTCCATCAATATACTATGCCCAACATATCGAAAGTAAATGGAGTTGTCGAGAAACAAAATAGGACCTTGGTAGAGATGGTAAGAAGTATGATGGGGCACGTAAAGCTCTCCCTAGACTTTTGGGGAGAAATAGTATTAACAGCCGGTTATATTCTAAATCGGACTACCACAAAATCTATCCCTCTTACTCTTCACTAAATATTCATTGGTCGTACTCCATCCCTCGATCACCTAAGCGTATGGGGTTGCTAGGCCCATTTCCTCATCCCATATCAAAACTGTACAAAGCTAGATCCTAAAACTGTCAAAACTATATTCATTACTTACTCTAGACATAGTAAGTTTTATTGATTCTACAACCTTGAAAATGGGGTGGTCATTGAGAGTCGAGATGCCCACTTCTTTGAGGATGAATTCCTTGAAGCAAAACTAGTCACAAAAGGTTGATCTCCATGAGGTTGAGTGAGAGAGAGAAGGGAGAGGAGAGAGAAAGAAAGAGCAAAGAGAGAAAGAAGAGATAAGAGAGAGAAGTGAGAGGAGAGAGAATAGACCTAAACAGACTTGAGCCTAGGTTTACCTTCATCGGTCCCTTTGCATGAACTTAAGAGAGAGAAGTATTGATCCTTGTGGGTCAATGTTAAGGTCTAAGGTTTAGGTGGGGTTGAGGTATGGTGTATGGGAATTAGGGTTTATGGAATAAAGTAGGTATATGGAGTAGGATAGGGTGTAGGAAAGCTAAGTTGTATAGGATACTATGGTGTATGGAGTAAGATAGGGTTTATGAAAGCTAAAAAAGGTGTAGGGTGTATGGAGTAGGATTGGGAGTTAGGAGTTCTAAGTTGTATGGGAGCTAGAGTGCATAAGGTAGGATTGGGAGCGAAGAATTCGAGGGAAGTTGGAATTTTGGGGTTTTAGGGAGTGAAGGGTTCCTAGGGGTTCTTTCTCTCTCTAGGAATTGTTTCTCTGTCCTCTCTCCTTTGACTCTTGGGAATCAAAGTAAAAAAATAAGCCTAAGGTCGTAGAATTCTCAAGCTCTTCTCATTAATTTTCAAAACTCTCAAGAGTCTCTCAGTGTTCATTACAAATGACTTAACTTCCTTATATAGAGTAGGCCCAAAACAATGGTAAATTACTCAAAACCAACTAGAATTATAAAAATATATACATTTAACGTAACCCATAAAATTTCTTAAGGGGAATGGCTTCAGTCCACTTAAAGAAATAGATTGTGGCAGCAAGTATAAAAACATGCCCCAAAGAAACTGGTGGATCGATAGGACCCACAATATCCATACCTCATTGAACGAAAGGCCATGCTACTACTGTTGGGTGGAGAGGCTAAGGAGCTTGATGACTGAAACTTGAATGAATCTGACATACCAGACAGTTTCTTGTAAACATAAGTGAATCAACATTCATACTAGGCCAGTAATAGCCTATCCTAATGATTTTATTGTATAGTGTAGGGCCAAACTGGTGCATCCCACAAACTCCAACATGAACTTCCTTGAGTACATGGTTTACATCTTTCTCATCAATGCACTTAAGAAACATATCATTGTAAGAGATTCGGAACACGATACCATGATGACACACATATCGTGTGGCTGACCTTCAGATCTTGTTGTGCTCAATAGGGTTGTTAGGAAGCTGATTTTGCTACAAATATTCCTTTATAGGGGTTCGCCAATCTGTCACTGGGTCCACTTTTGCACATAAGGGATCTTGACATTCTGACTCTTCTTCGCCTTTAATTATATGAGATTTTTGAGAACTACTTGAAGCTTGCATGGCTTTTCTAGCTGCATTTAGTGCCCCGACTGGATAAGGCGGGTATTCCTTAAACAATTGCATTACATCATCATTGTCAAGCTTTTTAACAAAGTTAACACATCTTCATTAAACTACCCATATTGGTGTTGGCTCTTTTAATGGGATTTGAATAGTTGCCCCTAACTTGGCGAGTGCATCGACTTGTGCATTAAGCCTTCGTGGTACATGTTCACGAGCAACTTCTTCAAATTCTGCCCTCAATGTCTTAACGGTATTGAAATAAGTCTTGAGGTTTTCCTTCCTTACATCATAAACCCCTTTGAATTGTCTGATGAATAATTCTAAGTCTCCGTAAATAGTCAAGTACTTCAAATTCATGTGGGAAGCAATCTCCAAGCTTATGATAAGCGCTTGATATTCTGCTTCATAATGCAACTCTATCTCTAGGAGAGAGAATGACAATGAGACAAGAACATCATGAGGGGTGGAGAACACTCCTCCGATACCACCTCTTTCAAAATGAAAGGCCCCATTAAAGTGAATCTTTCAATCATTAGAAGGTTCAGCATGAAATACTTCCTCATCTGGTAAATCATCAAATAAGGGAGAATCAGCTGGGAGAGTGTGTGCAGCTAAGAAATCTTCAAGGGCTTGACCTTTAACAACTTTTTGCAACACATATGTGATGTCAAACTCCATGAGGATTTGACCTGACAGACAAGGGCGCGACAAGAGAAACTTAATAGGGCTCACCAGAGAGCTGAGCTGAATTGGGTGTGAAAGCAAATAGTGTCTGAGCTTTTGAATTGCGAATATCAAAGATAAGCACATATTTTCAATGGGGGAATGATTATCCTCAGCTCTTTGCATATATATATATCTTCAACTCAAATAGTACCAAGCCATCTCCTTTCCTTCATCATTATTTTGAGCTAGCGAGGCAGCGAGTGACTCATCCAATGCAGCCACATATAAAATGAGGGGCTTTCCTGAGATTGGTGCAGAAAGAACATGAGGTTTCAACAAATAATTCTTGATGTCTTCAAAAGATATTTGACATGCCTCACGCTACTCTAAAGGTACGTATTTATTTAATTGGCGGGAGAAGGGTTTACACCGTGATTTGAGATGAATCTTCAGATATAGGCAAGCATACCTTGAAGAGATCTGAGCTCTCACAGATTCCTCAAAGATGGCATCTCTTGGATAACTTTAATTTTGACAAGAACGATCTTCAAGCTTCGATACCTAACAACAAACCCCAAGAACTTCCCTGATAGTGCACCAAGGCACACTACAATGGATTTATCATGAGTTGATGAGGACGAAGTATTTCAAAGACTTTCTCAAGATTCTGTATATGATTGCTTCTCTCATTGGACTTGACTATGAGATCATCTACATAGAATTCTACTTATTCATGCAACATATCTTCGAAGATAGTGGTCATAGCCCTTTGATAGGTGGCCTCGACATATTTGAGACTGAAAGGCATCACCGTATAGTAGAAAACCCCTTTGGGAGTCAAGAGTGTAGTGGATTCTTAATCTTCAAGTGCCATCCATATCTGGTTACACCCGGAACAACTATCCATAAAGGAGAAGGCCTGACAAATGATCATTGAGTCTATCAGTAATTCAGTGACGGGAAGTGGAAAGTCGTATTTAAGACAAGCCGCATTCAAACCGCGAAAGTAAATATAAACCCTAATCTGACCATTCTTCTTCTTGACTGGCACAACATTGGCCAAGCACTTTGGGTACTTGACTTCTCTTATGAAATTTGTTGTCTTAAGTTTGTCTGCCTTTTCTTCAATCTGGATTTCCAAGTTTGCTAAGAACCTCCTTGATTTTTGCTTGACCATCTTAAAGGATGAGTCAATCGCCAACCTATGAACTGCAACCTGAGGGTCAAAACGACCATCTCCTGATAATGCCAGGCAAATACATCCTGATTTACTCGCAAAAATGTTGTATACTCCTTCTCTTCAGTAGACATAATGGCTGAGATGAAATTAAGTCTTAGGTTAGCTTCATCACCCAATTGCACCTCTTCCAAATCATCAGTTGTGGCTCCAAAACTTCTGGTGTCTCTTCTATTTCCTCCTTCTTGACTTGCGCAAATTGAGCCACCACTGGAATGGGTTCTTATGAAGATGGGTTAAAGGATGAAGCTTCCCCTTTATGACTTTGAGGCATCACTTCTACTAGGGAATTTGGTAAATTTCCATCGATAGGGGTCAAGGGAATCAATTTTCCACACCTCTAACCTTCTTGAAATATATAATTAAGTGATCCTGCCAAATCTTCCACATCTTCATGAGAGGTTTCAACAGTCTCTCTCATGCTAGGGCTCGTGATGGTTTTCATAGGCAACATTAGCTCTTAAGATCGCATAAGATTTGTGAAATAGTACTTCACATCAGCATAGTGCGACTCAACAATGGGAAACAGTCTCTTATCAACATAGACTGTGTGTTTCCTTCCATCATGGCTATATTTAAAGCATTGATGGAATGTGGGTGGAACCACTCCATGGTCATGTAGTCAAGGACGACCCAGAAGAATGTTGTAGGAAGTGTCTGTCTCAATCACATGAAACAAAGTAGAAGCATTCAAATCCCCTGATTTGAGCTTGAATGGATAGCACCAGTAGATTTCTCCGCTGACTGATTGAATCCCTAGACCGTCAAGCTTTTTGGATTAAGTTGTTCAACGCCTATCCCAATCCAAGTAAGTATTCTCTTAGGCATACGGTTCATTGCGGATCTAGTGTGATCTGATTGATTGGGTAAGCATGTAGTTCACCAGTTACAAAGAAAGTTCTGTTATGAAACCTCTCACCCAACTAAAGATCATCATCAGATAAAGCGATAGCCATGCAACTGTTAATGATTGTAGGGTTCACCTCAATTTGCTCAATTTCTGTCATACACTTTAGAACTTGAGAGAGCTTGCACTAAGGCCATATGAAATTCATTTGATAGCATGAGAGAATCATAGGCACATAAGAGAGCTGGGAGTCTCCTCAAGTTCCCAATCACATCGTACTTGACTTTGTCGGCTTCGGGGAAAACTCCTTGATTCATCACTGGTTTTGGAGGAACATGTGATAATGGAGTGGCTTTTTGAGGGGAAGGGTTTGCTACAGCCGCTAAGGAAAGGTGGTTGTAGTTGTGGGAGAAGGAAGAGAGGATGGCTGGGTTGTATAACCAGAGTAGGTGTCGGTATGACAGGGCAAGATAAAGGTTGTGCTGATTCAGGATTTTTGAGGAAAGAGGGTGAAGGATTTGGGTAAGGGATTGGTGTTGGTCTCAAGTATTTTAGGAAAGGAGGTGGCTCTTGAATGGGAATAGGTGAGTTTGGATATGGAGGTGGTCCTGGGTACGTCAAAAGTTTAGGTGGAGCTAGTCTTTGAATTGGTTTAAGTCTTTTTCTGAACCGCAACTGCATCTGGTCAACTGTAGCTACTATGCTTCCCTCATGAAAAACCACCATGTGGCATGCTTCATAATTTGAAGAACTTTCTCCCTTCGAGTTCTTCCATAATTCTCCCAAATCAAGCTCTGCAGGCCATTGAGACTTCTTCTTAGGCTTCGAGTTTAGAAGCCGATTGAACACCTCTTCTGGAGCAGGACAAGGCTTGTCCTTTTTAGCAGCAAAGGTCATAGCATCTCCAAGACTCAAGAATCTGCCCATTTGAGCGACCATCTTCCTTAACTGTTTGCTATGTCGTTTACTAGTAATGCAGAGTTTGAACTCTTCATTAAGAGCCTCAAAGTCATGGCACTCCAAAGTAAGTTCAAAGAGAGGCTTTAAGAGGGAAGAAGGGTTTGAAGAATCACTTAAATTGGACTAAACCAGATAGCTTTTGGGGTCATCACCTGAATTGAACGGGGTTTTAAATTGCTTGCATAATTATTTATTGACCTCCCTCAGCAAAAAGAACTTGCCTTGGGATGAAGTCATAAAGGGTGGGAAGAGGGGGAATAGCGGGAAGGAATGCCGTCTCAACTGGCATTTGGGGCAGTTTTTCTTTTCGATGTTGAGCTTTCGAAGGCAGTTTACTTTTATTATCTTTCTTAGCAAGTATAGTCTTGCAAATTTGTGGCATAGGTACCACGTTTTCTTACCGAATTGGCTCTCTCCTGAGGCTTGTCATCATACCACGACCATGGGGCTCTTTCCATGACACGGATACTTTGACAGGGGGTTTGGGGAACAGGAAATTCTGGGGTTTTACGATCAAGAACATGAACTTTCTCAACCAGCGTATGTAATAAAGCTTCAAATTCTTGAGTGACCTTTTGGCGTGGTGCTGGTGTGTTATCTATGAGCACTTCACCATTTCTTATAAACTCATTTAAGATGGCTCGGAATCCCCAACAGTGGAACAGGTCATGTCCCTTCATTCGATGATACTGGTGTTCAACGTCATTTTTGACACACCTCAGCCCTTCAATCAAATAAAGGAAGAGAGCAGGCTACAACCCGATCACAGTGGCACACAGGACATAGCCGCACAGAAACAGTAGCCATGGAAGGAATAAGCCTCGGATAAAGATGACCAAAGAATAAAGATACCCACGCGAAGCCTTATCCACTCCACCATCTGTATATAAGCCAAATAGGCAAGCCAGACGACCACCGTCATCTTCTAAGAAAAACAAAGTGGGCACGGGCTCAAATGGAAAGACACAGCGGCCCAAAGCCCAGACCATCTCGAAGTTCGGCAAAGACATGACTTCCATCTTACGACCTCACGAAACTAGTCGACGGCCATGGCGATTCCTAGCCCACCCCTTGACGAGTTCGCAGCTTCTTCCCTGCAGTAGAAGAGTAGCCGAAAGCCTCATATGCCCACGAAAAGCTTCGACAAAACCCCTCCCCCGGACAAAACAAGCGCGAAAGGCAAGCCTCCTATACAAAAGAGAAGAAAAGATGGCCTGACTCCATGGGCACCGGAATCTTCAGAAGGACATCTTAGCCCCTTGTAGAGAGAACGTGGCCACGCGAAAGCTGGTGGAACACTTTCAGGAAGATTACCCAAGTCAAATACGGCAAGCAACATCCAAAACAAAACAGAGAGAGGCACGAAAACCCTAGGGTCACAACAATAAAAACAAGAAGGTCCCCTCCATCGGAAGATCTTTTTCTCAACGATCCACCAAAAGTCTAAGAAACAATGCAAAAGCAAAGCAAACCTCTTTCAAAAACACTTGAAGAAAACCTTCTCCAGGCTCATGATCAATTCTAAAATTCCACAGAGATCATCAAAGAGTTCATAAACACCGACCGAGTACCTCCACTCATGAAGAGGACTGCCGCAAAACAATAGAAAAGGGATCAAAACAATCACAAGCAAATGAACATCAAGAATATAATAATAGATCAATCTATCTGATACTGAAAGTACCCAAGAAGAACTCTTGAAGATTTGACATTGGCGGCGGGCTCCTCAGGGAAGGACGAGTTTGTCATATGTACAAAAGTGTTTTAGGGCATTTTTGTCATTGTACCCAATTTTGGGGTTTTATTTTAATTATTTTTAATTTTATTTAGGCTTAGTTTTTGAGTATCCACCCATGTTTGTGGAAAAATCTATATAAGCAAGCTTAAGTTAATTGTAAATGAGGAGGACAATTCAACAAAGAAGAGTCATTACGCTTAATGATGCTTGTCTTTTCTCTTAGCCCTAGCATCCTAAAGAGAGGAGAGAGAAAACTTTAACAAGAGAGGGAAATACCCCCGATCGCACAATCACACACTTCCCTCCTCTTGAGCACTTTCTTGTCTCGCACAAGTGATCCCACACACGTGCAAGATTGCGCGGACTCGAGCAAACCAAAAAGGTTTTGAACCAATGCATGCCTGATAAAAAAAAAACGACAAATCTCACTGTTTGAACAGATTTTTCAGCACCTTGGGTCCCCGATGCAGAATAAAAGAGAAGCCGGTCAATAAAGCTGTGACATACAGTGGAATTTCTTACAGTCTCAGAATTACCCCTTAAATGGTTAAAATCTTCATAAGCACTTAAAAAGGCCACCTGCCAAGTTTTTTCGTAAGCTGACATGTCTAAGGGAGCGCAAACAAAGAAACAATTGGTCTCTAGTACCCTGAAACGGACCCCATAACTAGAACTCTACTTTTGATGCGTTAAATAGCTATGGGACCACCACCATTGGATCCAGCACGGTCGAAAACCCTTGGGGGTCAAGTTTCGGCTTAAACATATGATCCAGGACAAAGTTATGAGTGAAACATTAAGATGGGATAGACTGCACTCTATTCTCGTATGGCTTCCCTGCACCAATCTCCATTAAAGGAGACTGGTTTGCACAGTCACGAGCAGCAACTTCAGAGACTCATATCTCACTCCACGAGTCAATCGCACTCAAATTTCACGAGTGTGCTTGTCTCGTCAAGACGCTCGTTTTGATATGTGGCACGTCCCGTGATGCCTGAGTAGGGAGAAAAGGTAGAGAGAAGTTGATGAATCGTGAAGATAATTGCAGAAAATTCAATAGCGACATGTCTCACTTGAGCGGCTAAATCACAGTGCTCCGACAACGGATCGACGCGAGACCAATTCCATCACGTGCGTAAGGCCCAGGGCTATCTGGTCTGAACCCCACGCGTGATGAATGGTCAGATTTCACACACGAAGCTGATAAAGTTACTGTAAATTTCGGCTGTCGAAATTCAGATTCTGGCCAAAACCTAAAGACTATAAAATCTTTGTTCGGGTACGAAATCTAGCTGTGTTTGTTAAAACGTGATCTTGACGACATGCTTAATGCAATTCAACTAAGAAACTAAATAAAAACATCAAGGAACGAGCACACTATCGATAAGAAGTTTTCAATATCTATCCAAATTTTAAGTCGCATGATCGTGGCTTAAAAACACAATTTGTTGTTCGAAGTTGGTATCAAATCGATCATCATGCCAAACCCAACGAGAAAATATTCATCGTTCGGCCAAACGGGCACCGGAGCAACCCCGAATCAGCCATGGAAGATCACGCACGTTCTAGGGCAGCAACATGGACTGTTTTGAAATTCCATGAATTGTTGATCAGGGGCAAAATCGTCATTTTACACCCATTTTTAGATATTATGTTAATTCAAATAAATTGTAATTATCATCAATTAGGTTAGATTTTGGGCATCCACCCATGTTTTTGGCCAAATTCTATAAATACATACTAAACCTAATTGTAAAAGGTTCCATGCTAATGAATAAAATTTGAGAGCTTAACATTGAGATTGTGGGTCCGTCTTGGAGAGAGAGAGGAGAGAGAAGAAAAAGTCTGATACCATTCAATAAGGTAACTTTCTCTCTCCTTCTCTTATCTCTCTCCTCCTCTTTTCTCTCTCTTTCCCTCTACTCCTCTCATCTCTCTCCTCCTCTCTTCTCTTTCTCTCTCCTCCTCTCTTCTCTCTCTTTCTCTCTCCTCTATTCTCTCTTCTCTCTTTTACATTCTTTCTCTCTCTTTTCTCTATCTTTCTTTTTCTCTCTCTAACCTTTCCTTTCTCTCTCCTCCTCAATCATGCATAGTGGTACTTATCGTTGTGCATGACATTCTCTTTCTATTCTTGTCTCCTAGAACATGAACAGCGAGTCGGGCCTTAACTTGAGTGGTGGGTCGGGTCACTGTCTAGGTCCCTCCCCCTCTTGTCATGGACAGTGAAACCTATCACCGTCTATGTTCTTTCTAAGTTCCTCTACCTCTTAACACAGACGACAGAAGTCCATCGCCGTCCATCTTTTTCTCTCCCTTTTTCATACATGGTGAAGCCCATCGTCATCTATGTCTTCTCTCTCGTCTTCCCTTTGTCATGTCTCCTCTTCACTTTGTCATGAACGGTGGAACGTCGTCTGTATCTTCTCTCTCCTCTTTACTTTATCACGGATAACGAAAGCCCATGCCGTCCATGTCTTCTCTCTCTTCTTCCCTTTGTCATGAATAATGGAAGCCCATCACCGTCCATGTCTTCGCTCTCATCTTCCCTTTGTCATGGATGGCAAAAACCCATCATCGTCCATGTCTTAGCTCTCCTCTTCCCTTTGTCATGAACGACAGAAGCCCATCACCGTCCATATCTTCTCTCTCCTCTTCCCTTTGTCATGGACAGTGGAAGCCCATCACCATCCATGTCTTCTCTCTTCCTTTGTCATGGACGGCGGAAGCCCATCGCCGTCCTTGTTTTTTCTCTCCTCTTCCTTTTATCATGTACGGTGGAAGCCCATCACCGTCCATATTTTCTCTCTCCTCTCTCTTGTGTCATGGACAGTGAAAGCTCATCGCTATCCATGTTCTCATCCTCTCTCCCTTTCTTGTCATGGACGATGGAAGCTCATCGCCATCCATATTTTTGTCTCTCATTTCTCTCCTCTGTTATGGACGGTAGAAGCCCATCATCATCAATGCTTTCTTCTCTTCTTCCCTCCTTTGCTTCTTTCCTTTTCGTCTCTCTTCCTTCTCTCTTTCTCTCTTTCTCTCTCTTCTCTCTTCCCTCTCTCTTCTTTCTTTCTCTCTTCGCTTCCCTGTCTCTTTTCTCTCTTCTTCATCTTCTTCTTGTCTCCTTCTCTCTTCTCCTTTCTTCTACTCTCTTATTCTCTTCTTCTTCTTTTGTCTCTTTCTTTCTTTTCTTCTCTCTCTTACTCTTTCTTCTCTTTCTTTCCCTTCTCTCTTCTTCTATTTTCCTTTTTCCCTCTCTCTCTTTTCTCTTTTTTCTTTCTTCCTCTCTCATTTGACCAAGTAGGATAAGATTAGCATTGTCATGATAGTCTTACTGTTTAGCAGTAATGCCGCAGTGCCGGTCTGAGTTACCGTGACTGTCTTACTGCCACGATAGGCTAGCCATCATTCCAAGCTGGTCAGTGTTGGTTATGTCGTCTAGTAGTAATGCCGCTGTGCCGATCTAAGTTACCACACCCGTCTTGCTACCACGCTGGGTCAATCACTTACTGGTCTAGCCACTCTGTCAGTCTAATCTTTTGGTCAAACTCTTCTCTCCCCTTTCTTTTATTCTGCCTCTTTCTTTTCTTTTCCTCACCCCAATCTCTATTCTCTTATTCTTCCCTTCTTCTTTTGGATGTGCACGCCTGTGTACATTCGCCTAAAGACAAGGTGGTCCCTCAGCCCACTTGTCCTTAACCATGTGTGTGTGATTGCAGAAAAAGGAGCGTACAGGTCAAGGGAGGAGATTTCAAACCAGTTGTAGGACTGGGGGGCTTTCTTCGTGATATAAGAGGTCACCCACACAAGCCAACCTGAGTAAGTCCCAGATCCAAGTGAGGTGTGTTCTGCCTCACACCAAATTCCTCTCTCACCAGTTGGTGATTGTCAATATGAATGTTGAGAAAAATAAAAGAAATAAGACATTGTCTTAAATTGGTACTACATGGATAAAAAATAGAATGTGGTTGGAAGAATAAATCATAAATAATAAAAAAGATAAGGAAAAAAAGAATAATAAGAATAAATAGTAAGATTCATACTAATACATTTATAACTATTTAATTTTGATTATTATGTTCTTTTTTATCGGCCCTTGTTCGCTAACAAGGTTCTCGAGAGAGCGATCTCAAGTCTTGAGTTCCCATGAAACCCGAGATACGTGCCACCAGGTCACATCCCGACCTGGAGGGCGAGGCATCTATGCAGCTTGGCGACTCCAGTAGGGACTTACTACCTTTTTGTTGGATCGTCTTTTTTTGGCTAGTCTCACCTTTGTTTTTTGTTTTTCTGCATTGCATACACATGGCTTCTAGGTTCCTTAACTATTATCCGGTTCGTGGATTTTCTGATCCTCGCATTCACGAGAATCCCCCAAAAATAAGTTTCTCAGACTTCATTCCCAACTTTCCTTTTGAGAAAATACCCAGTGTCTAGCTCCTAGTTCTTAACCTGGATAGGTGTGAGAAGGGACTTAAAGGTCCCTAACTCCCCATCTTCAAGCTCTGGCGGAACCTCCACCAAAGCACTCTACATCAGCAACACGTCTACTGCCACTCATAGCACGCACCCTGTCACCAGCAAGTAACTTGTCAGTCGTATTGCTGAGGTACACCGAAAGGTTGCCCAATCCCTTGTTGCAAAAGGCAAAGAAGTTGTCATTTCTCCTGTGGGTCGCCGCAAGGCTACCCCCCACATTCCTGCACCACCTCTAGTCTCTATGCTTAGAGGCTTGACACATTGAGGAGGAAACCCTGGGGCCTCCACCTTGCACACACACCCTAAGGCTCATGGATCATCCACTCAAGCCACACCTCAGGCCAACACTCATGTTACCTTGAGTACGTATCCAAGATCAGGCCTCCTTGGGCCAAAACCAGTATGTGCGCATCTGGATCCCACTGCTCTGGGCAACGCCATTGCTGCTCCATCCTGAGTACACAGAAAACGACCACCTCGTCCTCCCTTTAAGCACACACTAGCACACCCTGTAAGGGGCAGGCTTCCACCTGTTTTCTTACAAACATGTGTTCGTGGTGCCTCTTAAGGCCAAACCATCTGTTCAAGCCCGGGCTGACTCCCAAGTCACCCATGATCCTTCTTCAAGGGGTGCACACGCGCCGCCTTCCAAAACTGCCGCTCCTCACTCTCGACTCAAGCGTCATCATGAGTCAATCCTTCCCCCACCTGCCCCTTCTCTTTTGGGCAAGCACCTCAAGCCTTGACACTCGAAGACCTTCCTTAAGAGTGCCATCTTGAACCAGCTCCATCATCTCAGTCACGCCTCTGGAGCCCATAAGATAGCTCGGAGCAAAGACCTGATGGGAGATAAAGTCCTTCGTCCTCCCCGACCTAGGTTGGCCCCAGTTCTTGACCCTCACCCATTGCTTCACCTAATGGAGACGACTCTGCCTTGTGCAAGAAGAACCAACTAGCTGCAGTCCCGCTCGCAGTTCTTGCATGAGGTCCAACAAAGCCTCAAAGGTAAACGCGACAGGGGTATGTAAATCCTGATTAGGGAACCCACTAAAATAGTTAGGGCACCCACCTCTGATGATGCTCTTCACCAGAACCCCTTCTAGCCTCTTCAGATGACAGAGCTCAAAGAAGAGGTATGTGAATCCTATACCATGGTCAACATCGTAGAAGACGACCTGACCACTCAATAGCCACAGTCCCAAGACCATCAAGAACCGATCCTCACATGGTCGGCATATAAAACTCGAGTTCAGTTTGGGCATGCTGAGCCCATGCTGATCGATCCGATACGTGTAACCTGCCAACCACGAAAGCCTTCAGCCACACCTAAGGCTGACCTCCTTGGAGAAATGGTCAGTGTAATGGCTGTAAATGAACCTAGCCACCCTCAAGAAGAATGCATGAATAGGTTCAAAGACATGGTGCGTGTAATGATGGAGAAGATTGACCGCATGGAAACCATTCGACACTCAGCTAACCATGAGGCTGACTCCTATCATACAGAAGATGCAGCTCCAAGGAAGCCTCCTCCTTCTGCCTCATAAGACAATTATGTCCCTCACCCCGTCTCACAGGCAGACATTGATACTATGGTGACCCATAGCTTGAAGAATAGGAAAATCTCAGGTATACAGGGTACAATGCTTTATCAAAAGCCATACCCCTCATACATTGATTAGGTTCCATTTCCTTCAGACTACAAGAAAGGGAAGTTTCCCCAGTTCAATGATACGACATCCTCGCACCAGCATATCGCCCATTTCCAAGTGGCATGTCGAGAGACAGCGGCTGATGGGAGACTCCTCCTCCGTCAATTCGTTGAAACTCTTGATGGCCCAGCCTTTCAGTGGTATGCTCTGCTTCCCCCCAATTCAGTACATACTTGGGAAGAAATAGAGAAACTGTTCCATCAACACTTCTATGAGGTCAAGAGAGAGATCCAAACCATCGAGCTTCTCATCTTGACCCAGGAACCTGAAGAACCCATCGATCATTTCATAGTAAGATGGAGAGATTTGGCTGCTCACCATTCTAACCCTATGTCTGAGAAGGAAGAGGTCCAGACTTGTGTGCGAAACATGTGTCCTGAAATCGCTCTACATGTTGAGGCCTCCAATCCGACCTCAATGTAAGAGCTGATCTCTAAGTCAGTTCGCATAGAGAGTTTGTCACGCCACCATACCGGGTCACGACAACAGTCCTCGAACTCGGGAAATAATCGGAGCAATAGCGATTCTCGAACCAACGCCCGGGCCAATCAGCAAAAAGGAGTGATTAGTGCGGACGTCATCGTAGATGATCCAAAGAAGGCTGCCTCTTAGACTTTGGACCTCTCCAAAGGGATAGGCACAGTAAAAATAGCCCCTCAGGCAGGCAAGCAACAATAATCATACAACGAGGTGCCCCCACATGTGAACCTTAATCGAGATGATTATTGGGCCAAGCATAAGAATAAAGTCTACCCTTTTAAAAAGGAATGGATTCCCGCACTACTCCGATTATTACTAGAGCAGAACATGACCGAGCTTCCTGGGACCAAGTTCCTTGAGCAAGCTGGACTTGAAACCCACACAAACTACTGTGCTTATCATTGGAGGATAAACCACTCCACAGAAGAACGCTACATGCTAGAAGATACATCGAGGATCTGATCCAGAAGGGTTAGATAAAGCTCGAAGAGCTTAAGAAAGCATTCGGGGTGACTAAGGTCTTCCACGCAATGACAGTCCAAGAGGAATACGAAACGTCCGATCTCCTTTGCGCCTTGTTTATCATGATGCTTTAAGAAGGCCTCATCACACCAAAGCTGGCAAGGCAGCCCCGATGTCTTGCTCAGGGAACTGAGAACCACTGATGCATGTACCATCAGTTATGGGGCCACGATCTGAGCGAGTGCTCCAGTTTCCATGACATAATTGTGAAGAAAATATAGGGATGCCAAGAAGCTTATAACGTTCTAGAAGGAGATTCCCAAGTCACTGCTCCAATGGTGCCAGAGGGCCTCCCAACCTGGGTCATCATGATTCAGATCCTGCTGAACCCTCGACTTCCCAACCATAGAGAGTCTATCACGGGCGGAGAAAACTCAAATACTTAAGGCAAGAGGTAGTCTATCAAGCTAGGGCTATTCAAAAACCTAAGGAAACCAGGAGGAGAGTGGCCCCAAGGGCTACTCGCCGAAAGAACAAGGTTCCTCAACCACCAGTCAAGCAAGAATTTCTCAAGCCTCTTCCGCCCTTGCTAACTTTACAGGACTTCATCCCTAATGTAATTACCCTTACTCCCTCACCTCATCAAGAGGACATCCCTGAGCCATCTCCTACTTGGGGCACGTTCAATGAGGGTGACGACATTAAAAACACCCCCCAATGGTCTAAGTAGGGGAAAGACCTAAAAGATTCCCTGCACACGTCCAACTCTGGTGATGACGTAAAGCTGCCCAAATCGGTCTGATGAAGGGAATAACCTTAAAATTCCCTCACCTACTAACCCTTCTTCTTCTTCTTCTTCTTCTTCTTCATCTTCTCCTTCCTCTTTTATGTCTCCTGCAGGTACAATCTTGAAATGTCTGGACTTTGAGGCTCTTAATAGATAACTTGAAGGAACCAATATAAGAAGGACTCACCGGAGGCGGCTGAGAAAGACGCTAGTCCAAGTGGCTAGATTCTTAATAGTTTCTGATGCCTTGGAGGCTCAAGCCAAGTCAGAGCCATCATCTTCTACTGGGACGCCCAAGAAGCCAAAGTAGAAGTAACCCTAGTGGCCTCTTAAGCCCGACTTTCAGTAAAGGTTGAGAGAATCAAGAGGGCAAAGCTTCTATTCTCAGGAATCCTATCACATGATGCAAATTTCAAAAGCATCAGCCAACACAGGCAAAATGAGCTTGAGATCAGGGAAAACGCTGCAGCCCTCACCTCAGAAGCAAGGCATCTTGAAGTCTCCTAGTCCACCACTTCTCCCTCACCCAAATACCTAAACAATTTACCCATCTTAAAGCTTCCTGAGTTCCTTCCTAGCCCAAATACCCCTGCCAATCCACCTATCCTCCAATTTCTTAGGATGCCTCTGGTCCCATATACCCAACCATTTCCTAAGCCTCAACCTCAAACCCCCACTCTTCTTAAACAAATCCCAATCACCCAATCCACCCAGACCACCCAAACCAAGCTGACTGCACAACCAAGGTAGTCAGCTGACCAAAATAAGCACCTTCTACCTAAACCTACTCCTCAACCTCCTATACCACCCCAGCCAGAAGGATTGGGAGTACAAAAGGCTGACCAGGAGAAGGTGAAATATGGTGTGATAGGTCACTTGAGGAAGCTTCCAGCCCTTCTCAACATCTATGATTCTCTCATGCTCTCAAGGGATTACTATATGGCTCTCGTTCAAGCTCTTTCCAATCCAAAGGTGTACGAGAACAAGGTAGAACCCATTGAGGTGGAGCCAGCGATCTTGAATGGATGTATGCCAATCGACCTCTCTTCGTGATTGGTGAATTACATGCGTGCCCCATCAACCGAATTATGCTGGATGGAGGGTCAGCAGTCAACCTTTTCCCAAGGAGGATCCTCATTTGATTGAGGCTAGGGTCTGAGGATCTCACTCCGACTCATATCACAGTCTAGGGGTTCAACCAGTTAGGAGAGAAGCTAGCTGGCACTGTTCGCCTTCGTCTCAAGATTGGTGAATTAAACGATTATGCTCAATTTCATGTAATTGACACAGACACTTCTTACAACATCCTTCTTGGCCACCCGTGGCTCCATGACCAGGGGGTGGTTCTATCGACATTATATTAGTGCTTCAAGTAGAGACTGGAGATAGTATACGGTCTATGCTGATCAAAGACCGTTTCTTGTAGCCGAAACTCACTATGCTGATGACTAGTATTACTTCACAGATTTAGTGTTACCCCCAAAGTCAAAAGATGATGATCACAAGTCTGCAAGGAATACAAAACCTTTGCCTCATGAAGATGTTGAGGACATCGGGCGAACACTGGTGAACATGTTCAACTAAGAGGAAAGACAAGGAAAAATTCTGCCTCTAACTCCCATCCACCCCAGCATGCCACTCAACACCCCTGAAGAAACTCCATCTTCACCTAAAGATGAGTCTTCAACTCTGCTTCCAGTCTTGAGCCACCTTTGTAGGAAGATGAATTAGAGGTCACTCTTGAGATTGAGGAAGTCATGGGGATAGAACTCCCTGCTCCAAAGGTTACCTACACGTCGGACCATCAAAAGGTCCTGCACGTTCCTATTGCACTCTTGAAAGCAGAATTGGTACGACAGCCGTCGTGGAAGGTCCTCCAACCCTGGTTGCTATAAGCAAAGAGGATGCTCCTCATTCCACCGTAAGGTCAACTCAGGCCGGTAGTCAGCTTCAACTCATGCGTTTCCCTAGTCGTGCGAGATAAGAGCAGTCAAAGAGAGAACAACCTCCTCACCCTTCAAGAGCAGGATCCCCTAGTAGAGTTAAGAAGTGAAGTTTGTAGTCTCCAAAGCCAATTGGAGATTATGTGCATCGCTTCAAAACATCTAAAGGAGTTCGTGCCTGGGACCAAGAGCTATGATGAACTCAAAGTGAATGCACCTCGAATAGAGGCTAAACCTTCTCCTGATTGGACTATTTATAGTGAGCAGGCCCATCAAATAGTGAGAAAAATGAATTATGAGCCCATGTCCAATCAAACAGTAAGGGGAGAAGAAGCAACTGCTTCCCCATTCGAGGCCATTTAAGCCACAACAGCTTGTCGCAAGACGAAGCAAGGCATAGGGTATTCTGTCTCGTCCTCCTGGGACAATGAATATCTTGAGAAGTAGCCAAGCCCAAAAGGAAGGGATGAAGTGCAAGAGAAGCACAGAATGAAATCATGCAGCAAAATGAGCCAGAGGAGAAAAAAAAGAGGTATTTCATTCACAAATCCAAGATTTTTACTAGTGTCACTATACAAAGAAAGAAAAAGCAAAGAAATGACACTCTCAAAATCGATCGATGATTTTATTGATCTCCACTTTGGATGCTACAAAAGAAGCCTCGACATCCTGAATAAGCTCCTTCAGTTTAGCCTCCATTTGAGCCTTCTGATCCATGGAGGCGCTTTTTGACTCAATGGTGTGAGTGAGCTTTGATAAATTCTCAACCAAAGAGGCATCTAAGGACTTCCTCTGAATCATCTCCCTCTCAAGATCATCCAATTCCCTCCTCAGCCTCTGCATCTCCATCCGTATGGTGATCATCCTATTAAAACATGCTCTTCCTTTCATCTTGAGATTGAGCTGATGAGTAACCATAACATCCTTCCTCTATGCGTAGGAATTTATTCCTTCACGAAGACATGTGATCGACGCCTCCAAGGAAGCCAGCCTACTGGTTTCTAACTCATGATGCAACCTCTCAAATCTCTAACTCTCCAATTCATTTAAAGTAGCATTAAAATGAGAGAGGACTTCTGGCACGTTCACTAAAATAGTGGTCACAGCAGCAAACTCCCTGAGTTTGGTCAATGCCTCGCTTAGCTTGACGAGAGGCAGCCCCCTTAAACACTGAAGACCTACACGAAGCATGGCCGCAATCATGCCGGATGTCCCGCTGAAATTAGGACAAGACATAATTACTAGGTCCACAGTGATGGAAGGAGCTTCGATTTCGAGGGCTGGGCTCTTAGAGACGATAGCCATGTGAGTTACTGGCTCTTCTGGAGCAATTGCAAAGCCCAAAGCCTCGTGATCCTCAGATTCTGGGGCAGCCCCAGTTTCAACCTGCTCACTCCCCTCGGTGTTAGCCTTCTCACCTTGACCTTCGCTTGCTGAAGTCTCCACCCTGGTATTCTCCAAAGTAACCTCTTCTCCTCCTAAAATGCTAATTCAGGGGCCACCTCTTCCCTTTGCCCCTCATTCTCTAAGATCACCATTTCAGGCTCAGTCGTGGCCTCTTCTTCTTGACCCACATCCCCCTCAGCCAAAACTTCTGCCACAAAAAGCTCAACCCCTTCATCTTCATGACCTATTATCTCTGGGACCACAGTTTCTGAACCCTCAAGATCTTCTCCTTAAGAATGGCCTAGGTCAGCCTCGCCTATAATTTCATCACATGGAGCGGCAGCTTCTCGATGCTCAAGTGCCTCACTGACCATAAGCCCCTCCTCTTGAGGGATGCTTGGGCCTTCATTGCCCATGACCCCAGCCCCTGTCTCAATCAGGGCAGCAACCTCCTGAGGGTCAGAGGCCCTGTCAGTGTCAGGTTCCGCTCCTTGAGCAATAACTGTAGCACCTTCAGCCCCACTGATTTCCATTGGATCTAGATCTGACTTAGGAATCACCCTTGGACTTAGAGGCATCACCTCAAGCTCCAGCATCACCTCTCGATTAGAAGCAATGACAATAGGCTCAAAGGGGCCAGATTCATCTACCTCAGTTTCTGACAAAGTAGAAACAGTTCAAGAGAGACAGAAGATGATGCAGAGAGGGCAGAGAGTGACTCGAAAGGATAGTAAGCGAATTAGAGGGGGCAGAAGATGAAGAGCTCCCTCTAGATTCTAAAATGACTAAAAGTTTCACACCCCTATGTCTTCGAGCAAGTTTGATGGCCCGAGGAGTTGCACCAGTGCCACTAGAAGCATGGTGTTTCCTTTTCTTCCCTCATGCTGGAGAAGGAGTAGCCACCTCAGAACTCCACTCGCAAGAAGGGCTTGCAGCAAGAGCACTATGGGGGCCGCTCCCTATCCATGCAATCAAATCTTGAATCGGGCACCCCTCATGACCAGGGACCTTTCGAGTTCCCTCCATTGAAAGATAGAGGTGAGGTTATAGAAAAGGCTCCCCGTCTTCTTCTCCAAGGCAAGAAATTGTGACGAGGTGTCATCCATCGCTATCTCTCGAGGTATCCCAAGAGCCTGCCAATTCTAGGGGTAACCCAAGTCAAAGACCTCGCCAAGAAGGGGAGTGTTGACGATCCTCTATTGTCAAGTCTCTTGGCGTCAATTACAATTCTCCCCTTTCCAAGGGTGATTAGCTTCCCAGTATCCTCAGCTGGTAATCCTGCACCAGCATGCATAGGCCTCTGTCATCCGGACCCTTCTGCTAAAATGTGGTACCACATACTTGTTGACTTTTGTCATCTCCAAACATATGGACCATGCAGTGCGTACATGCTCTGGCTGCCATGATTCCCGAAGAGTCTCGAGCTCTTCTTTCTTCCCGTTGTTTAATCTGTCATGGCGTTTCTCGAAGAACACCGAGAAGGGGCAACCTTGATCCAGTCGGTGTTGATGAGCGAAGCGATGCGGGAAGTACTCTTCGAGTCTTACACTGTATGGAGTTCGATAGGCCAAAACTATGTCCCTGACAGTCAAAACAAACATCAGCTCCTTGATGGTTGTGGGAGCACCATCGAGCTCTTTGCCTAGTTCATCAATAGAGGCACATTCAGTAAAGCCTCCAACTTGAAAGGCAACTTGATGCATACTGGAGGACTCATTCCCAAATATGCTACAAGCCTCCCCAGGGCTGTGAAAGATAGCCTTCTGCCCTGCAATCCTCATCAAGAAGGGGCACAACTTCTCCCCTGGACTTCTGACATAAGTGGCAGGGAAATAGGCACCAAGCCATCCATACACATAATGGATGGGGAATGGTGTCTTAAAGTCCCCAGGGAAGGCTTCACCTCCAAAAAAGGCCATTGCCCCCCTCTTTGCCTTTGTAGGCTTTCCCTCTGGAGATGGCTCCCAGTCCGTGATAGATGTTGCATAGAACTGGTTGTGCAAGGGCATGCTGGCACCCCCTCGCCATGTCACAAGCCACGTACAATGTGCGTGGACGGTTGTCATCTGCCCCTCCAGGAATAGGGAACTTGCCAAATATGCGGCCAAGAAGACACAGTCATCACTGGTCTTGGATTGGTAGATTGAAGGCATCCCCTTTACAACTGCCTACCCCTTCCTTCTTGAAGCACCTGGACCTCCCTCTTCGAGGTAATCCCCGCATAAGAGTTTCACCCATTCGATAAAGGTCACCTGGCCATTGCTAGACTTGCAATGAAGCAACTGGTAAATCTCAAGAAATTTCTGAAGACTAGCAGGTGGTTCCTCTCCCCCTAAAAGAGCACCCCCCAAGATGACTGAGTTTTGGGGCACAAACTCGTCACACTTTGCTCCGATCAGCAGAAGGCCACCAATGAAGTGAAGATCCAATAAAGAGATTCCTGCCTCCCCATGCCCAAGGAGCCATGTGTTGCTAACATGACTCCATGTCCCCATCAGTACCTTAACAGTATTGGATCATCGATCATAATAGCCAGCTGAGCACTGAACCACTGCTAACAGAGAAGCACACTAAAAAATGCTTATGTGTGACCCCAGTACCTTGATGGTTCAGGAAGAGTACCCTTTTAAATATTGGTGCCCCCCTTGCACTTGAAGACCAGCATAAGACCACATTAGCCCCTTCGTCTTCACCATTCTCTTTCCCAAGGTGGGAAAATTTTCTCAAGAGGTCGCATTCCCGTGCATACAATGGAGGAGCGCCACGCTTCTTTGATTCAAACATACCCGTCATCATCCTTCCTGACTTCAAAGCGAACGGGGTTGGTAATAAAGGTCACACTAAGAGGCCACTATGGCTTGCATAGCTCTTCAACTAGCCAAATGGGCTCGCCCCTCACTAAACTTTCACCAATAAAATTATTGGCGCTAAGCTCTCCTCCCTGTGGAAGGTTCTTCACGTCTGGAATTTTGTAAGCTTGAGGACACACTGTCATGTGCGAATCACTAAGGATTTGACTATCGCCACGTGTGAAAAGTTACTGGCTAGCACCAACTGTGTCCTCAAAGCTACCTTCGCTTGTGTTGAATAAAGCTTAGCGCCGACTGTGTTTATCAAATGCTAGTGTTGGCTGGGCTCTCAAGGCTTAGTGCCGGTTGTGTTCTCGAAGACCCAGCGTTGGCTATGTACTCAAAAGCTCAGTGTCAGTTGTGTTCTCAAAGGCGAGCATAGACTATGCTTCTCAAAGGTTAACGCCGGCTGTCTTTTTGTCAGAGCCCAATGCCGTTCGTATTCAAATCCCTCACATGTGCCACATAGTGTGCACGTGTCACCTCAAGCCCTGGGTGCGCCGCTTGAGAATTGTTGACTGTGACGTGGTCTGACACACGTCCTCACATGTGTGGTCAGACAGCAGTTACCTTCGCCGACCTTCGTCTACCGCCAGTGGCTATTCACTACCCTGTGACTCTCAGTTTCTTCCCAGGAAACTTTTCCCACTCGCCGAAAATTCACTACTGGACTTTTCCCCTCTCCTTCCTGAAGGCAGAAAGTTACCGAAAAACTCTCAAAATTCAGTAGAAGTCCACCAGGAGTACTCTGCTACAACTTCGATCCTTTTTCCCGTTCTCCAGTACTCCAAGACTACTATCAGTATCACTGTAGGCCCTGACAGAACTCCCTGTTTCCCAACTCCGACAACAGTGACCTTCACAAAGGTCCCTGCATTCCCCTATCGGTGCTCTCTCTTCCCTACTGGTGCTGACAAACTCCTACAAACTATCACCTATAAGCTCTGCATTCTTGCCGAAGTTCTCGCCGTGAGCTCTCTCTCTCTCTTGCTGCTAAAATTGCCTTAGCCGTTTTTACCTTCGGTAAAACGGTGAAATGGGGATTTACCCCCTTATATAGGTGAAGCTTCCCCAAAGTACCCCTAACAAATCAAGAATGCTAGGCATGTCCCTGAAAACCAAACGGCAACGGGCCGGACCGTGTCAGGCTCAGACCCGAGGCCCAAATGGAGGCTTACCGCTGCTCATGAAATCCCATGCATCAGGAACAAGGACTGAGTAGAGCTCGGGTCCAAAGCAAGAACACAGGTCACCACCGACTGCATAACCTATGAACAATGCCATCTGTGTAATCTGTGCTCAGCATCAGCAGTGTTCTCAAGTCTACCACCGCGTGTGTTGCCACTGCACACACTGGCGCCGCGTGTGTTACTGCTGCTTGTGCTGGCATCGTACATGTCAATGCTACTACTGTTCCAACCTACTGCCATGTGTGTTCCGCTCCCCATGCTAATGTCGTGCATGCTAGAACCTGGTCACCGCTGTGAGTGTTTTGCACTATCCCTAGTGGAGTTGCACCTAGGCCGTGACCTGTCATCCCTAATGGAGTTGCACCCAGACCATGACCTATCATCCCCAATGGAGTCAAGAGCAAGTCACTGTCCCTCATCCCCAGTAGGAGTCACACCTTGTTGCAGCCCATCATCCCTCATGGAGTTAGGTGCATGCTAAAAAAAAAGAAGAGAGTTATGCTTACCTCTTCAATCCCCAGTGGGTATTTTCATACCAAGTCGTTATTCCTTTGCTATCTCATCTCAGGGAGTCAAATTACCTTCTATAAGCCTATTCTCTATGGAGTCTCATTTTTTTTACCCCTCAGTAGTCACACTCACACCCTAATCCCCAGTGAAGTTCGCTCCCGTTTACCATCTCCATCTAAGACCTCTATTTGTGTATGACCTTAGCCATCTTATCCCCAGGGAGTCGGATAGTCATCCAAATACCTACTCCTCATGGAGCTTCACCTACATGGCGACCCACACAACGATCTAGATGCACGACCCTAAACAGCATGGTCCAAACTATATGACCTTAAACTGTAGCGGTGGTCTAGTTGCACGACCTTAAACTGCATGGTCCTAGCTGCATGACTCTATTCTGCACAGCCATGGTTCAGCTGTACGACCTTAAACCATAGTGCACGTCTTGGTCGCATGATGTTAAAAGGCTTAGAATCACGGTCTAAACTATACGACCTTAACCTGCATGGTCCTGGCTACATGACTTTAAATTGCACAGCCATGGTCCAGCTGCATGATCTTAAACCATAGTGTACGTCTTGGCCACATGACGTTAAAAGGCTTAGCATTATGGTCTAAACTATATGACTTCAAACTGCATGGTCCTAGTTGCATGACTCTAAACTGCACAGCCATGGTCCAACTATATGACCTTAAATCATAGTGCACATCCTGGCCGCATGACGATAAACTGCTTTGCACAGGTCCAGGAGACATGACCTTAAACATGCCCCCACACATGCACACATGCCCTTTACGTGCGTCTTCACGCATGCCTTCCCTAACCAACCCGATCATGTGCGTGCACCACCTTCATCAACTCCTTAGTAATTCCATCTTCCTTCAACCATTCACCATTCCCCAGTGAGTCTCACCAGTGCTCACAAAACTGTGAACCATCCCACCATCCATACTTGTCGTCTGCTATTGGGTCCCCACTTTCCACCTTCCATCCATACATCATCCATCTTTCATAAGCAGCCTCGTGCCATTCCCCCCAAAGTGAGACAAACCACCACCATACTCACTTCATGGCCCCCATAGACTGCCATCCATCTCCACCATGGTCCAGCTATATGACCTTAAACTATAGTGCACATCTTGGCTGCATGACGTTAAAAGGCTTCGCACAAGTCTTGGAGGCATGACCCTAAACACGCCTTCACAAAAAAAAAAAAGGAATAATGAGCATGGTGTGTACTTGGACATGGGAACACCATGAGTGAAAATGACGGATGGGCATGGCCACGAAACCATGAGTAAGAGAGTTTCATGAAAGTAAAAACCCAGGCATAGTGAAACCCGTAAAGGGCACCATGAGAAAAAATGGAAGAAAAGGGTGGACGTGGCCGAAAGATCATGGGTAAAAGAGCCCCAAATAAAAGGAGGTTGGTAAAAACCATTTCTACGGTGCCACTTCCCAAGTTCAAGTGAAAACCCGTAAAGGGCACTTGGATCAATAAGCAGGTTGATGCAGCGCTTGCCTCATTGGAGGCTTTAGCCAACATTCAAAAGAAAAAATCCTTAGTGTCACAATACCATGACCCCAAAATACGAGCCTCAAGAAAATTTTGATGGCCTGAGAGCATTTGCAAGAAGGCCTCGAAGGACAGAAGACTCGCCAAGAAGGAAAGACAAGTCTCATGAAGAAGAGCATCATTCTTAGGAGGTCAATAACGCACTCCAAGATGTTGAAGACACGCCAAGAAGGCTAAGTCTACCAGACTTTGGACCTGTTATACAACAACCAGGATTAAGCCCTCAAGTTTCGTCTCGGACGAAGAAGAGAGGTATCCTGCCCGTTGAACCTGTTGGAAAAAAGCGGGGTTGAACCCAAAGCCGGTCACCTTGATAAACTGAGGTACCATGCCTGGCAAGGATGTTTGGGGCAAAAAGCAAACGGTCGCCAACAGAAGACCCTTCAACAGACCATCCAGAACAAACAACAAAAAAAAGAAACCCATACAAAATGGGAAATATTCCCTTAAGCATGGCACTTGACCACCATATGGGCCTGATTCTGACCAACGAGGTCCATACAAAATCCTTAGTTGTCAGAGTCCCAAATAGTCCCTTTGAGGGTGAGAGCTTCGACAGGATCCTCAAAAAATTCGCTTCACCGCCAATAGTCTCCACGGATGGACCTGCACATTGCATCCAAATGTCTAAGCATCCTAGTTACAACATTGCATGGATATCTCCTCGGCGTTCAAGGGGTCCGCTGGCTAGGAAGAAAAAAGTAATAAAGCCAAGGAAATTTTCTGAATGTTGTGCTTCTCTCTTTTCTCAAAGCACAACATTCAGCGGGGCAAGCTGTTTGAACACATTTTTCAGCACCGTGGGTCCCCGATGTGGAATAAAAGAGAAGCCGGTCAATAAAGCCCTAGTACATAGTGGACTTTTTTACAGTCTCAAAATGTTCCCATAATGGATTAACATCTTCATAAGAACTTCCAAAGGCCACTTGCCAATTTTCGTCGCAATCTGACATGTCTAAGGCAATGCAGATAAATAAACAATTTCGAAAAAATGGCCTCTAGCACCCTGAAATCGATCCCGTAACTAGAAATGTATTTTTGGTGTGTCAAACAGCTATGGGACCACCTCCATTGGATTCTTCATGGTAAAAATCCACTAGGGGACAAGTTTCGGCTTAAACAGACGATCCAGAACAAAGTTATGAGAGAAACATTAAAAGGGGGTAGGCCGCAGGCTATTCTCTTGCGGCCTCCCTGCACCAATCTCCATTAAAGGAGACTGGTTTGCACAGTCACGAGCAGAAACTTTGGAGACTCATATCTCACTCATCATGAGTCGGATCACACTCAAATTTTGTGAGTGTGTTTAGGTTAAGTGCCTCGATCTAGCCTTTCGGATCTATATGATCCGACAGCACGTATCTCGGGTTTTTAGCGAACCCAGGATTTAAGATCGCTCTCTCAGAACCTTTCTCAACAACAAGGGTAGGTATACCACCCGATGAGAGAGGATTTTAAGATGGGTTCGGGACTTACTCGGGCTAGCCCGCGTGAGCGCCCTCTTAGATCACGAATAATGCCACCCAACTGCTTTAGCTGGATCGAAATCTCCTCCCTTGACCTGCAATTCTCTTGTTTTCTACACAAAACTTCGATGGTTAATTGGCGATGCAAGTGGGTCGAAGAGACCCACCTTGTCTTAGGGCCTTGTACGCTCATATTAGGGAGTGATGAAACAGAAGGTTCCCACAAAGAGAGAAAGGAGAAGAAACCTTGCCAAAGGAACGAGACTAGCATGATGGCCGGAAAGCTACCGACTCAGAGTGGTAGCAAGACGGGCATGGTTCTCGAGACCAACACGATGGCAATACTACTCTAAATCGAGACTGATATGGTGGCACTAGACTAAGTCTACCCTCAGTCAAGTGAGGAGAGAAAAGAGTGAAGAGAAGAAAAGGGGACAAAGAGAAAGAGAACGAGGCGGTAGAAGGAGGAAAAACCCATGCGAATGGGCATCGCCCACATAAGGGAACACGCTCTTATCTAGGCGGCCATAGCCTCTCATGGAGCGCACAGTGATCGTTTTCATGAGGCGCACGACGATAGGTGTGGGACGCAGGAGCAACGATGAGGAGCAGCGAACGCTCGGAGGAGGCTCGCAGACGGCGATGGGCACCAAGCGCACGAAGGAATCCTATAAACGGTGATAGGTGTTGCCGAGACCTCTAGCGAGCGGTGATAGGTATCGCCATCTGTGCTAGACGCTTGACAAAGGAAGTCCCCTGCAGGTGGAAATGAGTTTCGTCGTCTGTGTTCTTCATTGAGAAGCCGAGGGTACGTCTGCGGACATCAATGAACAGTGCCGTTTACACGTCTCACTGGGAGAGAGAACAGAAGAATAGAAACGCTAGTGCATGGCACTGCCATTGCCATACGCGACTTGTGAGACCACCAGAGAGGCATGCACGGTATTGCCATTGTCGTGCATGGCCTTTGAGAGGAACTCAGATGAGGAAGAGGAAGAAGAAAGAGAAGAAGAGAAGAGAGAGAAGAAAAGAAAAGGAAGAAAGAGAAGATTTACCCCAAGCCTAATGGTACCAATCAAAAGTTTCTCTCACCTTGCTTTCTCTCTCCAAACGTGACCCAACAATGGTAAGAAAGAGGAACTATATTAAGTAAAAACTCTCGCTTTTGTGAGGGATTGAGTGTGTGTTCTTTTTTTTGTTTTTTTCTTACAATGATGGTACGTATATATAGAATTTGCCCCAAACATAAGTGGATGATCAAAAGTAACCTTAATTACTGGAAATTAAGAATATATTGAATTAAAAGAAATTAGAATAGCGTGAAAAATGACAGATTTTCCCCTTCCTAATTCAAGAACAGTCCCTGTGTTTCCCTTGAACGTGCATAATTTTTCATGGATGATCCGGGGTGGTTCCGATGCCCGATTGATCGAAAGATGATTGTTTTCTTTTAGGGCTCGGCATGGCGATCAATTTGATATCAACTTTGAGCCATGGATCATGATTTTAGTGCACGATCATGTGACTTGAAATTTGAATGGATCTTGAAACTTGGGATTGATATTGTGTTCGTTCCTTGACATTTTTCGATGATTTATTTGCTAGATCACACTAAGCATGCCGTTACAATCACGGGGAAACAAATGCAGCTCGACTCCATGCCCGAACGAAGATTTTGCAGCTTTGGAATTTTAGTCAGAATCTGGAATTTCAATCACAGAATTTGCAGTGGCTTCGTGGGTTTCGTGTGCGGAATCCAACCATTCATCATGTATGGGGTTTAGGTGAGGATGGCCCGAGACCTTACGCACGCGATGGAATTGGTCTCTTGTCTATCAGGCTCGTGGGCGGCATGATTCGTTCACTCGAGTGAGGCACAATGCTGCTAAATTTTCTGTACTTTCTTCACGGATCAGCAACTTTTCTCTACCTTTTCTTTGTGCTCGATTAGTGTCATCACAGGGCGTGCCACATATCGAATCGCTCGTCTTGATAAGACGAACATGCTCATCAAATTTGAGCACAATCCAACTTGGCACGGGTGAGATATGAGCGTCGAAAGTCATTGTTCGTGACTATCCCTTCAATGGTGTGGAGTTTTAGGGTGGTCGCACGGGAATAGCGTGCGACACCTTCTATTTTGCTCTTTTCCCTATAACATTTTCCTGTGTCCGTTCGACCTAAAATTTAGCCCTTGGGGGTTTTCAACCATGCTGGATCCAATGGTGGTGGTACTACAGCAAATTGAGACACCGAAAATGTAGCTCTAGTTACAGGGTTCATTTCAGGGTGCTAGAGGCTAATTCTACAGGAATTGTTTCTCAGTCGGCACTGCCTTAGACAGGTCAGAATGGGACGAAACTTGGTGGGAGACTTTTGAGAGACCTCATGAAGATCTTGGCCAGTCCTGGGGCTATTATGAGACTGTTGGGATTTCCACTGTTTGCTAGGCTTTTATTGAGCGGGGGCCCCATGATGATGAAAAAATATCTTCCAACAATATGCTCCATCGAATGTTGTGCTTCAAGATAATTGAGAAGTGAAATCATTCGGGAAGTTGAGGGATCTTGTCGAATTCCTCACCCTCAAGGGACTATTTACGATTCTGAAGCGTGAGGCCTTTGTAGGGACCTCCTCGAACAGAATCAGGCCTGAGGGATCTTGTCAAAGTCCTCACCCTCAAGGGATTATTTGTGATTCTGATGCATGAGGCCTTTATAGGGACCTCCTCGAACAGAATCAGACCTGAAGGATCTTGTTGAATCCTCACCCTCAAGGGACTATTTGCGATTCTAAAGTATGAGTCCTTTGTAGGAACCTCCTCGGACAGAATCAGGCTTGAGGGACCTTGTCAAAGTCCTCACCCTCAAGGGACTATTTTCCATTCTGAAGCATGAGGCCTTTGTAGGGACCTCCTCGAAAAGAATCAGGTCTAAGGGATCTTGTCGAAGTCCTCACCCTCAAGGGACTATTTGTGATTCTGAAGCGTGAGGCCTTTATAGGGGCGTCCTCAGAAAGAATCAAGCCTGAGGGATCATGTTGAAGTCCTCACCCTCAAGGGGCTATTTGCAGTTATGAAGCATGAGGCCTTTATAGGTATCTCCTCGGACAGAATCATGCCTGAGGGATCTTATCGAGGTCCTAACCCTCAAGGGACTATTCATGATTCTGAAGTATGAGGCCTTTGTAGGGACCTCCTTGGACATAATCAAGCTTACGTGGAGGCCAAGTTCTAAGAGCCTTTTGGTCGGCATTTTTCGCTGTTACACCAGGTTTGCTTTTGATGCTCAGGGTATCTCTGTAGGTCGCGTCTAGCGGGATCCAATCGGGGGCTTATGACCTATCTTGAAAGTCTGGTCCCATTTAGGCTAGGGGATTTAGTGAGGAATACCCTGAAGCCTGTGGCAGGTTAGACCCTTGCTTCGTTAGTTTCTTGCTTTCGTGTGGTCCTTAGCATTTCGGAGGGATATTTTAGTCATCGTCCTCACCCTCAAGGACTCTTGTTGTTGTTGATGTTGAAATGTGGGAGATCTTATGTGGCTCTCACTCCCTAATGAGACAATTTGTGTTGTGACTCGATGCTGACATTTGAGGATTTTAGGTAGACCTCATTAGCCAGGCTTGTGACTGTTTGAAAATTGAGTGTCGGCTGAGGCGACTGTAGTGCATCAACCTATTTGTCGGTCCAAGCTCCCTATCACCGGTTTTCACTTGAAGATGGGAAGTGGCACCATAGAGATGGTTTTCACCGACTTCCTTCATTTTTGGGGCTCTTTTACCCATGACCTTGTGGTCATGTCCACCTTTTTCATTCGATTTTTCTCACGATGTCCTTTTGGGATTTTCACCGCGTCTGGATTTTTTTTTCCACAGAACTCTCTTACTCATGGTTTTGTGACAAAGTCCATCCTCATGGCATTCCGTTGTCCAGGTGTACACCATGCCTATTTTTTTGTGAAGGCATGCTTTAGGGTCATGCCTTTGAGACCTGTACGAAGCCTATTAACATCATGCGACCAAGACGTACACTATAGTTTAGGGTCATACAGCTGGACCGTAGTTGAAATGAATGGCCGTCTATGGAGACCATGGAGTGAGTGTGGTGATGGTTATGACTCACTTTGGGATGGCACCAGGTTTCTTGTAAAGGATGAATGCTGGGTGAAGAGTGGTGAATAATGGTGACCCACTAGGCGAGGTGGCTCGCAGTTTTGTGAGCCTGGGTAAGACTCACTGAGGAATGGTGAAAGATGGTAAAAGTGGTGCATGGACACAAATGGGCTGGCTAGGGAAGGCATGCGTGAAGATGCACGTAAAGGGCATGTGCACATATGTGGACTCTCTGGAGAGGCAATGAAGGAGCTTGCGCACACGAATGGGTAGATTAGGGAAGGCGTGCATGAAGATGCACGTAAAGGGGGTGTGCACGTATGTCGGGGCATCTTTAAGGTCATGCCTCTTAGACCTGTATAAAGCAGTTTAATGTCATGTGGCCAGGATGTTCACTAAGGTTTAAGGTCATACAGCTAGACTATGGTTATGCAGTTTAAAGTCATGCAAATAGGACCATGTAGTTTAAGGTTGTGCAAATAGACCTCCGCTACAGTTTAAGGTCATGTAGTTTGGACCATGACCATGCAATTTAAAGTCATTTAGGACTAGAGCTGTGCAGTTTAAGGGCATGCAGCATAGACCATGGTTGTGCAGGTTAAGGTCATGCTATGGGGACCATGGTTGTCTAGTTTAAGGTCATGCAATGCGGACCATGGCTGTGAAGTTAAGGTCATGCAATACGGACCATGGTTATGCAGTTTAAGGTCATTCAATGCAGACCATGGCTGTGCAGTTTAAGGTCATGTAATGCGGACTATGGCTGTACAGTTTAAGGTCATGCAATGTGGACCATTACTGTGCAGTTTAAGGTCATGCAATGCGGACCACAGCTATGCAATTTAAGGTCATGAAATGCAGACCATGACTGTGCAGTTTAAGGTCATGCAATGAGGACCATTATGTGGGTCGTTATGTGGATGAAGCTCGCTGGGGGGTAGGTCTGTGAATAACAATCAGATTCCCTGGGGATAAAATAGTTAAGGCTATTCACAAACGGAGAGCTTTAGATGAAGATGGTGGCCTTACGAAGAGAGGCAAGTGGAAGCGAATCTTCACTGGGGATTAGAAGGGCCAGTTGACTCCGAGGGGATAATGATGGGGCTTCATGTAACTCCACTAGGGGTGACAGTCTGGAGTACAAGCGTAAACCCATTGGGGGTTGAGAGGATAAGCATAGACCTAACTCCTTGAGGATAGTGGGTCACAATAGGGCGTGAATCTCACTGGGATGTTGCTGTGAAACAAACTCATTGGGGATTAAAGGGGTAGGTATGACCTTTTGCAGACATCTAACTCCACCGAAGATGTTGATGAAGTACCCCTTAGCGAAAAGATGGTCCATCTCTCTGTTAAAGTTATGTGTATGGGCCATTTATCATGCCATGCATTACAGTTTTAGGGTCTTGTAGCTCAGACCATTGTTATGCAATTTTAGAGTCGTGCGGCTAGGACCACGCAGTTTAAGGTCGTGCAACTAGACCTCTGCTATAGTTTAGGGTCATATAGTTCGGACCATGGCGCCAAGCCTTTTAACGTCATGTAGTCTAGTTGTGTATTATGGTTTAAGGTCACACAGCTGGACCATGGTCCTACAGTTTTGAGTCGTGCGACGAGGACTAAGCAATTTAAGGTCGTGTAACTAGACCCTCACTACAGTTTAAGATCATGTAGTTTGGACCCCGGTCATACAGTTTTGAGTCGTGCGATGAGGACTAAGTAGTTTAAGGCTGTACAACTAGACGTTCGCTATAGTTTAAGGTCATGTAGTTTGGATCTCGGTCGAACAGTTTTGAGTTGTGCGATGAGGACTAAGCAGTTTAAGGTCGTGCAACTAGACCTCACTACAGTTTAAGGACATGTAGTTTGGATCCTGAACATATAGTTTTGAGTCGTGTGACGAGGACTAAGCAGTTTAAGGTCGTGTAACTAGACCTCTGCTACAGTTTAAGGTCATATAGTTTGGACCACGATCGTACAGTTTTGAGCCGGGCGACGAGGACTAAGCAGTTTAAGGTTGTGTAACTAGATCTCCACTACAATTTAAGGTCATATAGTTTGGACCATAGCAGTGCAGTTTAAGGTCATGCAGCACGAATCATTAAGTGGTGAAGGCATGCGACTCCATGAACGGAGCCGTCACCGGGGACTGGACTCCCTGAGAAGTGAGATTGTGGCGCAGGGAATGAACCTCCTGAGGTGATAGGATAATGGTCCATATGGGAGTGTCATGACATGATCACGACATTAAGTGTTGGATGGAGCACACAACATTAGGGCTAGATGATGCGCACACATCGATAGCCACCTGTTGAGGCACACAACATTAAATTCTAAAGGAAGGGTGCGGCGATAGGCTCTGAGCGAAGGCGTGCAGTGATGGCCCTTGAAGTCGGGCGACGATGGCCTTTGAAGAAGGCTTGCGGTGATGGCCCTTTTCGAGTCTCGGGCTTGACCCACCCTGACCCGATCTTTTTGCCATCTAAAGATGAGGATTGCAGCGTCTTTTCAAATTTGTCAAGGGCAGTTTGCGATACTGCTGAGTATAAAAGGGGAAAAACCCCCTCTTAACGGTTTTACCGAAGGGTAAAACAGTTGAAGAATTTTCTTAGAGAGAGAGAGAGGGCATGAGCTTCTGATAAGAGATTTCCCAGCTAGAACTTCCCTGTTGAAATCTGCAGCAGATAGGGAGCTCTTTCTGGCGAGCTTCAGTGGGTTGTGGCCCTTCGCGAGGTGCTTGCAAACATCTTTGGAGAGTGTTGAGGCTAAGGATCTAAGATAAAAGGTGCTGGACCTCAAGTACTCCTTAGGGGAGCAGCTAGCTCTAGTGGAACACGAAGCTGGGCTGGTGGTCGAATTGAGAGTGGGCATCGAGCAAGCGATAGCCTCAGCTGATGAGTGTAAGGGAAGGGTCAATGAGATCATTGACCATTTTTTATAGCATCTTGAAATGACAACTGTAATATTCTTTTTTCGATGAATGAAATAGTTATTTCCTTTTTTCTACACAATGCATGTCTCTTATTTTCGTTCTTTTTCTATTTCATTGCTTCCGCCCTGTCATAGTTTGAGATGAAAAGGAATAGCTCACTCTTTGCTTCGTTTTGTCGCAGCCTGCAATGGTTTCAATGACCTCGAATGGGGGAATAATTACTTCCTCGCCCCTTAGTGTTTGATTGGACATGGGCTTAAAATTCATGGTTCTCATGATTTGATGAGCCTGCTCACTATAGATGCTCCAGTCTTGGGGCGCCTTGGCTTCGATTTGAGGTACATTGGTTTTGAGCTCATCATAAGTCTTAGTCTCAGGGACAAACCCCTTTCAATGCTTTGAAGCGATGCGCATGACCTCCAATTGACTCTGGAGGTTACAAACCTCACTTCTCAGCTCTGTCATGGGGTCTTGTTTCTGAGAGCCAGTGGGATGACTCTTGTCTGCCTGTACTTCTTCGATAACCCCTGAGAAGTGTAAGACCTTCATTTGGCTGCTGATGATCCCCTTGTTCAAGGAGGATGGAACTTGGAGTACCTTCCTTGGTGGTTGGTATGCCAGTTTTGTTTCTAAAAGAGTGATGGGGACATGCAAGACCGTTTGCTTGTCTGATGTATAGGTGACCCTCGGTGCTGGAAGGTCTACCTCTAGGGCTTCCTCAAGCTCAAGAGTTTCTTTTAGCTCGCCGTTTTGCTCTAACAAATTAGAAGTAGAGGGGGAAACTTCATCTTCGGGAGAGGACACGATGACCTAGGAGAGGTGGCAAGGTATACTAGGGTGGATCGGAGTCAAAGGGAGGATCTTACCCTGTCTTTTCTCTTCTTTGAACATGTCCGTGATCGTTTGCCCCAGGTCTATAACATCATCATGGGATGAGGGTCTCGTCTCTCTCACATGCTTTCAATCGTCATCCTTTGACTTTTCTGAAGCTGTAAGGCCTGTGAAATACTACTTGGTGTCGGTATAGTCAGTCTCAGCTACAGGGAACAGTCTGTTTTCAGCATAGACCGTGTGTTGTCTTCCATCCCGGCTATATTTGAAGCACTGGTGGAGTGTGGAAGGAACCACCCCCTGATCTTGAAGCCAAGGATGGCCAAGCAAGACTTTGTAAGAGGTATCAGTATCGATTACATGGAACAGAGCATAATCATTGAGGTCACCAATCTTGAGATGAAGGCGCACTGTGCCAGCTGGCTTCTCTCCTGATTGGTTGAAACCTTGCACGATGATGTGAGTAGAAGTGAGGTCGTCAGACCCTAATCTCAATCAAGTGAGGATCCTTCTTGGGATCAGATTGACTGCTGACCCTCCATCTAACAAGATCTGATTGATAGGGCAGGCGTGCAGTTCACCATTCACAAAGAGAGGGCGATTGTGGAATTTACCCCCCAACTTGAGGTCGTCTTTGAAAAAAGAGATTGTCAAGCACCCACTTTGGATGGCTGGGTCAACCTCAATGGGCTCCACTTCGATCTTGTATACCTCTGCCTTAAAAAGAGCTTGCACCAGGGCCATACGATAATCTCTAGATAGCAGGAGGGCATCATAGATACTTAGAAGGGCTGGAAGCTTTCTCAAGTGCCCCATTATGTCGTACTTCACTTTATCATGATCCAGTCACTAGTGTAGGGGGCAGTGTAGGCTTAGGAACAGGCTTTGGTTGAGTTTTGGTTTGTGGCACTGACTAACTTTGTTGCTCGGCCGGGCAGTCTTGGTTGATGGGGGAGTGATAGGGACTTGTACTAGTGATGTAGAAGTTTGAGGTTTAGGCTTAGGGGAAAATGTAGGATAGGGAAATTTCAGAACCTTCAGCTTTTGAGGTGTGAGCTGTAGCTTCTTTCTCGATCTTAGACCCATTTGCCCCTTGCTAGCTGGTACTTCTAAGATATGCACCATGTGGGAGGCCTCTTCGGAACAGGAGTCTGAAGATGACTCGATCTTTGCTTGGGTTGACAGGGTGTTGGCGACTGTCAAGAATCCAGTCACCTGGGCCAACATCTATTTGAGGTGCTCTTGTTGTGGTTGGGAGAGACTAACACCTCCGAACTCTCTATTTAGAGTGTCGAAGTCTGGGCACCGTCGAGCTGCACCTGTAGAGAGAATAGAAGAGGAGAGAGGAGAAGAAGAGTTAGAATGTTCCGGACAGCTTTTTATGTTGTTGCTGAAATTGGACGTGTGCAGGGGGTATTTTAAGTCTCTCCTCAGCTTTGACTGTTGTGGGGTGCTTTTAGCGTCGTCACCCATATTGGAGAAATCCCGAGCTACTGGTGACTCAGGGATATCCGCCGGATTGGACAAAAGGACGAGGTGAGCTGCACTTGGGATGAAGTCTTGCAAGGTCGGACGTGGGGGGAGAGGTTTGAGAAATTCTTCCTTGACTGGTGGCTGAGGAAGACGATTCCTTCGGCAGGCTGACCTAAGTGTTCACCGTCTCCTTCTGGATCCCTGAGGGGACGTTTGAACTGCCCTATCAGGTTGGTGAGTAATCCTAGCTTGGTGGACTGCCTCGTGCTTCAGGGACTTGAACCTACTTCTCTCATGGTAGACTTTCCAGGGTTGAGAAGTTGTGCATGCTCAAGTGGGAAGTGATGGCCTGGGAACGTTCAGGGAGGACGGCATAGACAATGTGGCCTTCCTAGACTTTCTCCATGACTATGGCTTCGAACCCAAAGCATTCTTTGAGCTCGTAGCCTCATACCTAGTGATATGGGCACTGGATTTTTTCCGTGTCCTGGGCAAGACACCTCAGCTGCCTAGTGGACTTGGGAGTGACGAGCCCTTGTTGGAGCATTACCTCGGAGAGGACCTATAGAGCATCATGTTTAGTATTTCCTTGAGCTTGCGTCGGGAGGTCTTCTTGTACAGACAGAAGAGGGACTTGAGGGAGTCCTCCTAGGTTTTCTTGAACTTCCTGGCACTGCTGCATCTTCTTTGCCAAGACTTTGTGGAATCCAATGATGTCATGACCTCGTATTTGATGATATGTGCACCAGAGGTTCTCGGTCCCTGGAGGCAGGACTTTAGGCTACCATGTCAGCTTTGAAGTGAGGAGTCCTTCTTCAAGCATTATGGAGAAAAATGCATGGAGGATAGTGGGTGCCTCGTCACCCTCTTGGATTGTGACTATGTGAGAAGCCTCAGGTGCTCCAAACGCTTACTTCAACTCTTTGAGCTTTATTTGACCCTTGTTGATAAGGGCTTCGACAGTTTCATTGAGCTTATAGCAGTCGCGAGAGGGTGGCCTACTCTCTTGTGATAGGCGCAGTACCTCTCATTCGTCTCCTGACCAGCTGACTCCATAGTATTGGCCTCCGACAGCTGGATCATGTTCTGTTCTATAAGCAGTTGAAGCAGTGCAGGAGTCCGCGCCTTGTCGAAGGGTAAACCTTATTCCAGTGCCAGATCTAAAAGTCATTTCTCTTATTATTTTTAGGAGGTGGAACCTCATTGTAGGACTGTAGCTTGCCCCCAGCTGGAGACGTTTGTTCTTTGGAAAGGTCTGGAGTTTGAGGAGCCACGCTCTTAGTAGATGGACCAAGGCAAGACTTAAGGCAATGTGAAGGTTGCCTTGAGGTGTGGGTCGAGTGGATGGACCACGAGCCCTTGGGTGTGTGCGAGGAGTGGAGGTCGTAGGGTCTCCGCCTCGGTGTGTCGAGCCTCTAAATGTAGAAGTTCGAAGTGATGAAGGAGTATGGGGGGACGACGAACCTCAGGAACGAAAACAACTTGCTTGCCCCCCACAAAAGTGGTTAGGGCAGCCTTCCGATGTGCCCCAGCAATATGACCGACAAGAGACTTGCCAGTAGCAAGATACGTGTTGTGTGCAATGGCAGACGTGCCATAGATGCAAGAGGCCTTAGTGGACGGTCCACCAGGACAAGAAAGCGAGGAGTCAAGGACTTTAAGGTCCTCTCTCGCACTAACCCAGACAAAAACCTGAGAGCTAGACCATGAGTCCTGACTCAGAAGGAGAGTAGGGAAGGAAGCTTGAGCAGTTCACTTCCCTAGGACAGTCACGAGTGTGGGGATGAGAAAGTCCCCAACTCAGATGAACGGGTTGAACAACCTGGGTGCCATAGAAGGTAATGCATAAAGTAAAAGAGGACATTATTCAAACAAGAGCGAACCGACTAAGGGGTAGTAAGTCCCCAATGGAGTTGCTAAGGTGGTTAGGTGGCTCGATCTCGCCTTACAGATCTAAATGATCTGACGACACGTTTCTCAGGTTTTTAGCGAACCCAGGATTTGAGATCGCTCTCTCATAACCTTGTTTAAGAACAAGGGCAGATATACCAACCGATGAGAAAGGAATTTAAGAGGGGTTCGAGACTTACTCAGGCTATGGGCCTTAGATCACGAAGAAAGCCCCCCGGCTGCTTTAGCTGGTTCGGATCGTCTCCCTGGACCTGCAATCCTCATGTTTTCTGCACAACACTTTTATGGTTAATTGGCGAGACAAATGGGTTGAAGGGACCCACCCTTATCTTAGGGCATCACATGCTCATATGAGGGAGTGATAGAATGGAAGGTTCCAATAAAGAGAGAAAGGAGAAGAAAACTTGCCAAAGGGGCGAGACTAGCATGACGGTCGGAAAGCTATCGACTCGGAGTGGTAGCGAGATGGGCATGATTCTGGAGACCAGCACGGTAGCGATACTACTTTAAATCGAGACCGATATGGTAGCGCCAAGCTAAGTCTACCCTCAGTCAAGTGAGGAGAGAAAAGAGTGAAGTGAAGAAAAGGGAACCAAGAGAAAGAGAACGAAGAGGCAGAAGGATGAAAAACCCAAGCGGCAATGGGCATCACCATTGGCATCATGAGAAGAGAACACGCCCTTACACGAGCCGCGATAGCCTCTCAAGGAGGGCACGATGACATTTTTCATGAGGCGTACAGAGATAAGCATGGGACGCAAGAGGAAAGACAACGAGCACCGAACGCTTGGAGGAGGCTCACGGACGGCGATGGGCACTTAGGGCACGAAGGAAGCTCGCAGATGGCGATAGGTCTTGTCGAGACCTTTAGCGGGTGGCGATAGGTATTGCCGTTTGCACTAGACGCGTGATAAAGGAAGTCCCTGACAGGTGGCAATGAGTTTCACCGTCTGTGTTCTTCACTAAGATGTCGAGGGTACGTCTGCGGACGGTGATGAGCAGTATCATCTACACACCTCGTTGGGAGAGAGAATAGAAGAAGAGAGAAGCTCGTGCATGGCGCTGCCATCGTCATGCGCGACCTGTGACACCACCAGAGAGGCATGCATGGCACTGCCATTGCCGTGCATGGCCTTTGAGAGGAACTTGGACGGGGAAGAGGAAGAAAAAAGAGAAGAAGAGAAAGAAGAAGAAGATAGAGAAGAAAAGAAAAGGAAGAGAGAGAAGATCTACCTCAAGCCTAAGGGTACTGATCAAAAGTTTCTCTCACCTTACTCTCTCTCTCCAAACGTGACCCAACAATGGTATGAAAGAGAAACTGTATTAAGTAAAAACTCTCTCTTTTGTGAGGAATTGAGTGTGTTAAATTTTTTTTTTTTCGTACAGTGATGGTACGTATACATAGAATCTGCTCCAAACATGGGTGGATGATCAAAAGTAACCCTAATCGCTAGAAATTAAGATTAAATTGAATTAAAAGAAATTAAAAAATAGGGTGGAAAATGATAGATTTGCCCCATCCTAACAATTCGTGGAATTTCAGAACAGTCCCTGTGTTGCCCTAGAACGTGCATGATTTTTCATGGATGATCCGGGATCATTTCGATGCCCAGTTGATCGAAAGATGATTGTTTTCTGATAGGTCTACCGCATGACGATCGATTTGATACCAACTTCGAGCCATGGATCGTGGTTTTAGTGCACGATCATGTCACTTGAAATTTGAATGGATCTTGAAACTTCGGATCCTCGATGTTTTTTGATGATTTCTTCTCTAGATCACATTAAGCATGTCGTTACAATTACAGGGCAACAAACACAGCTTGATTCCGTGCCTGAACCAAGATTTTGCAACTTCGGAATTTTTACCAAAATCTAAAATTCTGGTGACAAAATTTGTGGTGGCTTCGTCAGCTTCGTGTGCAGAATCCAACAGTTCATCATGTACGAGGTTTAGGTCTGAGATGGCCCAAGACCTTATGCACGCAATGAAATTGGTCTCGTGTCGATCGGGTTCACGAGCGGCATGATTCGGTTGCTCAAGCGAGGCACGACGCTGTTGAATTTCCCGCACTTTCTTCACATATCAACAAATTCTCTCTAGCTTTTATTCGTGCTCATCATGGGGCATACCACATATCGAATCGTTCATCTTGATGAGACGAACATGTTCACCAAATTTGAGCACGATCCGACTTGGGACGGGTGAGATATACGCATCTAAAGTTACTGTTCGTGACTGTCCCTTCAATGGTGTGGAGTTGCAGGGTGGCCGCACGAGAATAGTGTGCAGCTTTTTCTGTTTCACTCTTTTACCTATAACATTTTCCTAGAGTGTCCGTTCGAGCTGAAATTTGGCTCCTGGGATTTTGAACTAGGTCAAATCCAATGGTGGTGGTCCCACAGACACTGAAAGTGTAGCTCTAGTTATAAGGTTCGTTTCAAGGTGCTAGAGGCTGATTTTGTCGGAACTGTTTCTCAATCTGAACTTCCTTAGACTGTTGAAATGCGATGAAACTTAGCAGGAGATTTTTGAGAGACCTCATGAAGATCTTGGCCAGTTTCAGGGCTATTCTGAGACTGTCAGGATTTCTACTGTTTGCTAGGCTTTTATTGAGTGGGGGCCCCATGATGATGAAAAAATATCTTCCAACATGAGCGTCTTTATATGTGGCACGACCTGTGACAATGCCCGAGTAGGCAGAAAAGCTAGACAGAAGTTGACTATTCATGAAGATAGTTACAGAAAATTCAACAGCGACATGCCTCGCTCTAACATAACAGATCGACGCGAGACCAGATCCATCACGTGTGTAAGGCCCAAAGCTATCTCCGATCCAAACCCCACGTGTGATGAACAGTCAGATTTCACGTGTGAAGCCGATAAAGTTATTATAATTTATGGCTGTCTAAATTTAGATTCCGGCCAAAACCTAATGACTGTAACATCTTCATTCGAGCATTAAATCGAGCTGCGTTTATTGCAACACGATGGGGACAACGTGCGCATTGCAATTCAGTGAAGAAACTAAAGAAAACCATCAAGGAATAAGCACACTATCGATCAGAAGTTTTCAATATCTATACAAATTTTGAGTCGCATGATCGTGGCTTAAAAATATGATATGTGGTTCGAAGTTGGTATCAAATTGATCGTCATACCAAGCCCTACAAGAAAGAAGTCATATTTTGGTCAAACAGGCACCAGAGCAACCCCGAATCAGCTATGAAAGATCATGCACGTTCTAAGGCAGCAGTAGGGACTGTTTTGAAATTCCATATATTGTTGGACAGGGGCAAAACAATCATTTTTCACCCATTTTTAGATATTATTTTAATTAAAATAAATTGTTATTATCATCAATTAGGCTACATTTTGGGCATCACCCATGTTTTGGGCCCAATTCTATAAATACATGCTAAACCTAATTGTAAAAGGTTCCATGCTGATGAATAAAATTTGAGAGTTTTGCATTGAGATTGTGGGTCTGTCTTGGAGAGAGAGAAGAGAGAGAAGAAAAATTTTAATACCCTTCAGTAAGGTAACTTTCTCTCTCCTCTTTTTATCTCCCTCTTTCTCTCCTCCTCTCTTCTCTCTCATTCTCTCTCCTCTTTTCTCTCTCTTACTCTCCTCCTCTCTTCTCTCTCTTTCTCTCCTCCTCTCATCTCTCTCTTTCTCTCTCCTCCTCTCTTCTCTATCTTTCTCGCTCCTCCTCTCTTTTCTCTCTTTCTCTCGCTTTTGCTTTCTTTCTCTCTTTTCTCTATCTTCCTTTTCTCTCTCTAACATTTATTTTCTCTCTCTTTCTCAATCATGCACAGCGGTACTTATCGCCGCGCATGACATTGTCTTTCCTTTCTTGTCTCTTGGAACATGAACAGCGAGTGGGGCCTTAACCTGAGTGGTGGGCTGGGTCACTGTCCAGGTCCCCCCCCTCTTATCATTAACGGTAGAACCTATCGCCATCCATGTTCTTTCTAAGTTCCTCTCCCTCTTGACATGGACGGTGAAAGTCCGTCACCGTCCATGTTTTTCTCTCCCTTTGTCATGGATGGCAAAAGCTCATCGTCATCCATATCTTCTCTCTCGTCTTCTCTTTGTCATGGATGGCGGAAGCCCATCGTCGTCCATGTCTTCTCTCTCCTCTTCCCTTTATCATGGATGTTAGAAGCCCATCGCCATCCATATCTTCTCTCTCCTCTTTCCTTTATCATAGATAGTAGAAGCCCATCGTCTTCCATGTCCTCTCTCCTCTTCCCTTTGTCATGGACGGTAGAAGCCCATCACCATCCATATCTTCTCTCTCCTCTTCCCTTTATCATGGATGGTGAAAGCGTATCGTCATCCATGTCTTCTCTCTCCTCTTCCCTTTTTCATGGACGGCAGAAGCCCATCATCGTCCATGTCTTCTCTCTTCTTTTTCCTTTGTCATGGATGACAGAAGCCCATCATCATTCATAAATTCTCTCTCCACTTCCTTTTATTATGGACAGTGGAAGCCCATAGTCATCCATGTTTTCTCTCTCTTCTTTCCTTTATCATGGATGGTGAATGCCCATCACCATCCATGTTTTCTCTCTCCTCTCTCTTCTGTCATGGACAATAAATGCTCATTGTCGTCCATGTTTTCATCCTCTCTCCCTTCCCTATCATGGATGGTGGAAGCTCATTGCCGTTCATGTTTTCGTATCTCTCCTCTCTCCTCTATCAAGTACGGTGGATGACCATCACTGTACATGCTTTCTTCTCTTCTTCCCTCCTTCGCTTCTTTCCTCTTCGTCTCTCTTCCTTCTCTCTTTTCCTTCTCTCTTTCTCACTATTTCTTTTCTCTTCTCTCTTCCCTCTCTCTTCTTTCTTTCTCTTCTTTTTTTCTCTCTTCTCTTCCCTCTCTCTTTTCTTTCTTCTTCATCTTCTTCTCGTCTCCTTCTCTCTTCTCCTTGCTTCTACCCTCTTCTTCTCTTCTTCTTCTTTCTCTCTCTTTCTTTCTTTTCTTCTCCCTCCTTACTCTTTCTTCTCTTTTCTTCCCCTTCTCTCTTCTTTTATTTTCCCTTTTCTATCTCTCTCTTTTCTCTTTCTTCTTTCTTCCTCTCTCATTTGACCAAAGGAGGTTACGATTAGCACTATCACGGTAATCTTGTCGTCTAGCATTAATGCCGCCCTATCTGTCTGAGTCACCGTGTCCATCTTACTGCCACAACATGCTAACCATCGTGTCAGGCTGGTCTGTGTTGGTTCTGTCGTTTAGTAGTAATGTCGTTGTACTGGTCTAAGTTACCGTGCCCATCTTGTTACCACGTTGGGTCAATCAGTTATTGGTCTAACTGCTTGGTCAAACTCTTCTCTCCCCTTTCTTCTTTTCTGCCTCTTTCTTTTCTTTTCCTCACCCAATCTCTATCCTCTTATTCTTTCCTTCTTCTTTTGGATGTGCACGCCTATGTACGTTCGTCCAAAGATAAGGTGGGGTCCCTTGGCCCACTTGTCTTGTAAAATTAACCATGTGTGTGTGATTGTAGAAACAAGAGAGTATAGGTCAAGAGAGGCGATTTCGAACCAGTTGTAGGACTGGGGTGCTTTCTTCGTGACTTAAGAGGGCGCCCACGTGAGCTTGCTCGAGTAAGTCCCGAACGCAGGTGAAGTGTGTTCCACCTCACACCAAATTCCTCTCTTGGTGTACCTGCCCTTATTCGCTAACAAAGTTCTCGAGAGAGCGATCTCAAGTCTTGGGTTCCCCTGAAACTCGAGACACGTGCCACCAAGTCATCCTGACCCGAAGGGCGAGATCGAGGCATCTAACTACTCGCCACTTGCTTGTTCGATCAATGAGAAGAAAGTCAACTTCGGGATGAAAACTTTCATCAGAACTTAGACTTGAGAGGAACTTAGCTTGAGAGCAAAGAAGAGAATCAAGACTTCCATCAAAACTTAGACTTGAGAGGAAAGAAGAGGGTCGTAGCGTCTGAAGAGAGTCCTTGACCACACCACGCTGGTGAACAACTGGAGGGCTTTCGTAACTGATCTAAGAGGGCGAGCCTCCTGGACGTTTCCCACGAACCCGCAACGACGAGGTAAGCGAATCAACCCTTCCCCGTCGTAAAATCTCTCTCTTTGTTGGTAGCCTATCTGCACTCCAGAAAGCTAGTGCGTTCGCGTCACTCGATGCACCACATGAGACCACCTTCACTAGTTGTTTGAGAGAGGATCCTATCCTCGTGCCCCCACGTGAGGGAATAAGAGAAAATCAAGCCCCGACTAACTGGCACCACAAATCCTTACACTCCTCCTTCAACTACTTTGGCTTCTTAGGCAAGCAAGGCCGAATCATTTCCTGTTGTTCAAGCATATAAAAAATGATGGGAAACATGTCAAGGGACACTTCATTCATGGAGACACTTCGAGGCTGTTCCTTTTGAATTTTAATCTTGTTCGAAACCTCAATTGTTTCACCTTGGTTATGTGCCTCGATCTAGCCTCCGGGTCGGGTCGACCTGGTGGCGTGGTTTCGTGTTTAGCGATGGACTCGGAACTTGAGATCGCTCTCTCAGGAACCATGTGAAGAAGACAGTGACAAGAATACCAACCGATGAGAGAGGAGTTAAGGTCGTAAGGCAGAACTCACCATACGTGCCGTGACGTGCTCAGACAGCTTGTGTGGGCGCCTCTTAGATCACGAAGAATGCCCCCTGGCCTGTGGACGATTTGGAATCGTCTCCCTTGACCTGTTTTCTTCTTTCCTGCAAAACACACACACACATTAGAGTACAGACAAGTGGGTCTGAAGACCCCACCTTGTCACAGGGTGAACACACACGTGCATGTGTACTCGAAGAGAAATGAAAGGAATAGCGTACCAGAGTCTACATCAATTCGACAGCCTTATGGCGTCTCCTTCAATGATTGTTTGAGAGAAGATCTTCTCCCTGAGTCCCCTGCGCGAGGGAATAAGAGAAAATCAAGCCCCGATCAACTAGTGACTCCACTAGGGACATGCCACCCTACAGTTGGCTTGGACTATTTTCAAAAAAAAATCCTCTTCTCCTCTCTTTATAAAACCTTGATGGATTCTTACTCTTCTTGTCTCCTTCAAATCGCAGATTTTCTCATCCCCATATCGATGACTCATTCATCTACGAGTGGGTTGACTAGCCCTGTTACGCTGGTCCAATCTAGGGTAATGCGGAGTAAGTGGATCCATGCCACAACTCCTTCCTCCACCCTTGATCGGAGAGAACCTACTAGGGTTATCTCCAAGTACTGCACCGCGGTCGCTCTTCCACACCTTCACGACTGACATCTAGTCAGTCGTAAACCTAAGTGTGGGCTTCCCCGCCACTCGATAAACCCTAACAGGGCTGCCACCTTCATCGGCGTCCGTAAAGCAGGGCAGTCTGTCTCACTCACTGCTCGTGCAAGACTGTCCTCCTTCACCCACACTCACGTCACAGTCGATGGTCTAACCATCGACATGATGTAGGGGGCAAGCTTTCTCAAGCCCTTCACTCACGTCGGGTCCCTCCAGAACTGAATTCATCACACGCGGTCTGTTGAGCACCTCCACACCATATAACAAACCCGTCGCTCGAGGCAATCCACACGGTATGCTTATGCAGGCACATGGCCTTCAGATCAATCAAAGGTCACAAGAACCTCTACACATATATCTCAAAAGCCATAAGGCCCACTAAACCAGGCAGGCAGGCATCCCAAGTGCTGAGTCCTGTACGGCATGAAAGGATGAACCTAGGCCCATCCCAAACACTCTGGTAGCTCGCACACACCCGTGCAAGGACAGACACCCTGCTTGTATGAAGAAAGACATATCGGAAACCCAAGCCGGTGATCAAGTACTGACCACCGCCTAGCTCTCAAAAACATTCCCCGCAAGCACTGTCCTTTCGACCTCGCTTGCGCTATGCTCACGGGAGCCCCCCCCTCAAAAACAAATAGAGCACGGGGCAAGCCACATCCAAAAGTGACCTGCCAGCTCGTCCCTTCTTCAAAAACACGACCATCACAAAGAGCAAACGTAGGATCGTCCACTGCGAAGCCAACGCTCTCCCTCGACACAAGTAGGCAAGACAGACTAAAGTAACCTCAGAAGGGGGTCGAGCTGAACATTCAACCACATAGGGTCTACTGAAGAGCAACTAATTCTACTTGCTACAAGACACAGATCCTCTCATGATGGACGACATCGTTGAATGTCATGTCGTCGAGATACGTGAAGACAAGTCCAATCCGCTTGACTTGCAAAGCTCAGCAGAACCCCATCAAGTTAAAGAGATATGCTCCCACGATTGCCACACCCCTAACAAGGATGAACAATGGCCCCAAAGCCTCATAGCACCACGCTCGACAAAACCTCGTCCTCCAAGCCACCCGGAACCGTATTCATCAGGGCTGCGAGGCAATTTCAGGTTCAGAGAGGACATGCCCAGCCACTCCTAACCGGTGTCCCAAATTGAGGCACCAAGTGCCCAGGATCACCCCGCCAGCTGAATCGTCGAGCCTTGGCGAGCGAGTTGAAGTAATGATGGTGAATCACGAAGAAGGAAAAAAGGAAGATCCACCTCCAGGCATCGAAAGCATCCTAAGAGACATCCTCGACAGGATCAAAAGATTGGAGGACATTCGCACCGTAGTATCTCCCCACCAGAAGGCAAGTTCCCATGTAAATCCCAAAAATGACGAGAGGAATTGAACACAGCCACCTCCCGTGGGCTAGGCATCGATACACAGTGATCCACCCTCCTCCTTCCAAGGCTAACACAATGCAGTCTCGTAGGCTGCCTCGATAACCTTCACCATAGAAGACATCCACGTGATGATCAACAAGAGCATCAAGGCCTCCAATTTTCGAAAATGTCCGAGATTCCCCAATATAAAAATCCTCACCTGCCTTCAATTGACCAAGTCCCCTTCCCCACTGGATACCAAAAAGGGAAACTACCGACCTTCAACGGCACAGGGTCACCATAACAACACATAGCCCACTTCACGTCCACATGCCATGAGTCACCCACAGACACCAGGCTACTCTTGTGATAGTTCGTCGAAACATTCGAAGGACCCGCATTCAAATGGTATGCATGTCTACCACCAAACTCAGTCCACTCGTGGGAAGAAATGGAGCAACTCTTCTACGAGCGCTTCTTTGAAGCCGAACTGGAAGTCCAAACCATAGAGATCCTCACCATGATGCAAGAACCAGATGAGTCAGTAGGTAAATATATCCAGAGATGGCATGACCTCGCCATGTGTCTAAGCAGCCTTATGAGCGACATAGAGTCTGTGCAAACATGCGTGAGAAATATCAAACAAGAGATTACCCTACACATCAAGGCGTCCAACCCTACCACCTTCTCCGACATGATCACAAAGGCTGCTTAGTTAGATGCCTCGATCTCGCCCTCCGGGTTGGGATGACCTAGCGGCACATGTCTCAGGTTTTGAGGAAAACCCAACACTTGAGGTCTCTCTCTTGGGAACCTTGTTAAGGAACAAGGGTAGGCATACCAACCGGTGAGAGAGGAATTTGATGTGAGGAGAGACACACCTCACCTGGGTTCGAGATTTACTCGGGTTGACTCTCCTGGGTGCCCTCTTAGATCATGAAGAAAGCCCCCCAGTTCTACAATTGGTTCGAAATCGCCTCCCTTGACCTGTACTCTTATGTTTCTACAATTACACACACATGGTTAATTTTGCAAGACAAGTGGGCCAAGGGACCCCACCTTGTCTTTAGGCGAATGTACACAGGTGTGTACATCCAAAATAAGAAGGGAAGAATAAGAGGATAGAGATTAGGCGTGAGGAAAAGAAAGAGAGAATAAAAGAAAGGGGAGAGAAGAATTTGACCAAGTGGCTAGACTGACATAGTGGTTAAACTAGTAGGTGATTGACCCGACATGGTAGCAAGATGGGCACGGTAACTCAGACCGGCATGGCGATATTGCTACTAGACGACAGAACCAACACTGACCAGCCTGACACGATGGCTAGCCTGTCGTGATAGTAAGACGGGCATGGTAACTCAGACCGACACGATGACATTACTGCTAGATGATAAGACTACCGTGACAGTGCTAATCTTAACCTCCCTTGGTCAAAAATGAAAGGAAGAAGAAAGAAGAGAGAAAGGAAAGAGAGGGAAAAGGGAAAATAAAAGAAGAGAGAAGGAGAAGAAAAGAGAAAAAGAAGATAGGAGAGAGAGAGAGAGAACAAGAGAAGTGAGGAGGAGAGAGAAAGAGAGAGAAGATAAGAGGAGAGAGAAAGAGAGGAAAGAGAGTAGGAAGAAAAGAGAGAGAAGAGAGGAGGAGAGAGAAAGCTACCTTCATCGAAGGCCACCAAACTTGTTCTTCTCTCTCCTCTCTCCTCTCTCCTCTCTCCTCTCTCCTCTCTCCTCTCTCCTCTCTCTCTCTCCAAGATGTGCCTACAAACTCAATACAAAACTCTCAAATTTTATTCATCAGCGTAGAACCCTTTATAATTAGGTTTAGCATGTACTTATAGAATTGAGTGCAAACATGAGTGGATGGCCAAAATCTAGCCTAATTGATGATAATTACAATTTATTTGAAATGAAGAAAAATCTAAACATAGGTGCCAAATGACATTTTTGCCCCCTACCTGACAATACATGAAATTTCAAAACAGTCCCTACTGCTGCCCTAAAATGTGCGTGATCTTCCACTAATGATTCAGGGTTGCTTCGGCGTTAGTTTGGCCTAAATATCATTGCTTTCTTGTTGGACTCGGCATGGCGATCGATTTGATACCAACTTCAAACTATGGAACACATTTTTAGGCCACGATCACACAACTCAAAATTTGGATGAATCTTAAAAACTTCTGATCGATAGTGTGCCTATTTCTTGATGTTTTTCTTTGGTTTCTTTGTTGTATTGCATCGAGCATGCCAACGAGATCACATTGCAACAAACACAACTTGATTACGTGCTCGGATGATGATTTTACGATCTTTTAGTTTTGGCCGGATTCTGAAATCCATCAACCGAAATTTAGAGCACCTTTATCGGCTTCATGTGAGAAATCCAACCATTCATCACGTGCGAGGTTTGGACAAGACAAAGCCATATACCTTACACACACAATGAAACTAGTTTCGCATCGATCGGGTGCACAAGCATCGTGATATGGCCACTCGAATGAGGTGTGTCGCTGCTGAATTTTCTGCAGCCTTTACTATGAATTGCAAACTTCTCTCTAGTTTTTCTCCTTTCTTGGGCATCGTCACAAGGCGTACCATATATCAAAACGCTCATCTTGACAAGACGAGCACGTTTCAAAATATTTGGGGGTGATGTGACACAAAACGAGTGAGATACAAGTCTTTGAAGTTGCTGCTCGTGACTGTGCACACCAGTCTCCTTTAATGGAGATTGGTGCGGGGAGGCTGCACGGGAATAGTGTGTGGCTTACCCCTTTTTAATATTTCACTCGTAACTTTTTTTGAGCATGTTTGTTTAATCCGAAACTTGACTCCTAGGGGTTTTCGACGATACTAGATTCAATAGTGGTGATCCCACAGCTATTTGATGCATCAAAAATAGAGTTTTAGTTACGGGGTCTATTTTAGGGTGCTAGAGGTTGATTTTTCTGAAATTGTTTATTTGTCTTCACTTCCTTAGACATGTCAAATTGCGACGAAACTTGGCAGGTGTACTTTTGAAGTGCTTAGAAACATTTTCACTCGTTTTGAGGCAATTATGAGACTACCAAAGATTCCATTGTAAATCAGGGCTTTATTGACCAGCTTCCTCTTTTATTCCGCATCGAGAATGCAAGGTGCTAAAAAATATGTTCAAACAGTGCCAAGATCGAAATCCTATTAAAACACCATGGAGGAGATCGAGTTCAAAGTTCAGGCACCAGTCAGGTTCGTAAAGCCTGGGGAAACAGGTCGAACGCCCGCACCAATCAATCTAAGAACGTAATCAGTGCAGTTGTCACTACCACACCCCTCGACGTTATACCTATGATCAATACAGCCCCTCTGCCAAACCTAGACATGCCACGAGGGATACCGACTAAAGCCAAGACAGGTGCGCAGACGCAAGTCCCTCAGAAGTAGAATTATAATAATGTGCTGCCGCCGTAAAAATACCATAAAACCTAGGAATTCTTGCGCAGACTAAATCAGAAATATAGCTTCAACAAGGAGTGGGTCCCCACCCTGTTGGAAATGCTCCTTGACCAAGAGATGTTGGTACTCCCTGATGCCAAAAGCCAAAGCAAGTAGATCTCATTGATGACCCTAAATATTGTGCCTATCATCGGAGCGTGGGACACCCAGTCCAAGATTGCATCTAGCTAAAAGAACACATCTAGGTCTTGATTCAAAATGAACAGATTGACCTAGAAGGCCTCAAGAAAAATTTTGAAGCCTTAGAAACTTTCCACATCATCATGATCCACAAGGGATCCATCAGCGACTCTTCTCCAGCCATAATACCTTCCGAGCAACTTTCTATCCTATTAGACATGATGTCCCAGCATGAAATGATAGCACCCTAAGTTCCCAAAAGATAAGAATTAAGCATACAAAAAGGCCAAAAACCTTGGTGCAAATACCATCAACAAAGGGGCCATGACTTGACCAACTGTAAGGTGTTTCGCTCTATCTTGAAGAACTACATCCAAATCGATCAGATAGGTCTAACAGATGGATGACCTTTATCATCACAAGGAGACCAGAAGAAACATGCTTCCTCGTAGCAAGGATCCTAATCAGCTCAACCCCCACTCCATGCGAGTGAAGAGAATCTGAAGTCCTAAGAAGAACCCAATTGGTCCCGAAGGTAGGACCTTAAAGTTGCCTTTAGGAAAATCAAAAAATAATCACCATCAAATAGAAGGAAAGAGAAGCTCCTTATTCATTATAAGTATAAAGGTTACAAAAAAGGGAGGTCCAAGCAAAAACTCAAGAAAAAGGAATACTGAGAAAAGAGGAATGAGAAAATGCCTTGCGCCTTCAGAAACGATCGATGGTTAGAAAGTGCAGCAACTTCGTAGTCATCACACGTCAAATCTTACCGTCCATCACATGCGAGGTTCGGCTCTGATAAAGCATCGAACCTTGTGCTTGTAATGGGTTTGATTTTGGGTCTATTCGACATACGAGAGTCATGATGCGGCCACTCGATCGAGGTGCGCTCCTACTGGAAAAGCTGCAACGGTGCCTTGAATTGAATTCTACTCTCGTGTTTTTCTCTTGGCTCGGGCCACGACATTGGTTGTGCCACATATCAAAATGCTCGGGTCGATGAGAAGAACACACCTGTAAATTTGAGCTTGATCCGGTTTGGATGAGAGAGATATAGTCTTTCAAATTTGAGCCCGAAACCCATGAACACAGTTTCCATTAATGGAAACTGGTTCACTGAGGGTGCATGGTAATAGCATGTGACCTACCATTTTGGGTAATTTGGCCATAACTTAGTCCAAGGACTTCTGATCAAGCCGAAACTTGGTCTCTAAGGGTTTTTTGATGCTTTGAATCCAATAGAGGTGGTCTCACAGTCATTTGACATTTTGATGATAGGGATGTAGTTATAAGGTTCATTTCAGGGCGATAGCGGCTAATTTTCCCAAAATTGTTTATGTCTGCACTACCTTAAGCTTGTCAGATTGTGACAAAAATTGGTAGGTGTTCTTAAGAGACCTTTATCAACATTCTCAATCCTTCTTGGGCCATTCTAAGACTATTGGAAATTTTTCTTCTAGATTAGGGCTTTATTGTTCTAGCTTTTCTTTATTCCTTATCACGATACAAGGTCATGAAAAATTCCATCAAATAGCTTTCCCGGCCAAATTTTGTGCTTCGAGAGAAGCGAGAAGGACAACATTCAAAAAATTACACTTCGGCTTTATTTTATTTTTTTCTCCTGGTCACAGAATCACACGAACGTCGAAGGAATATTCGTGTAACACTGTAACCAGGCTACTCGGACATCTGGATGCATTTGTCACATATACATTCATGGAGACTTCGAGGGAGAAGAGACATTGAGGGATGATTTTAATGTCTACACCCTATTGGACGTTTTGGCAGCATTATTGGCAGCCATATCAGGTTTGCTTTGACAAGCACAGTACCTCTGAGGTCCCATCTTGCCGAGTCCTATTGGGGGCTTTTTGTTGGCATGTCTCAAACGTCTAGTCTGGTCAAGAAAGGGTTTTGGCGAGGCGGCCTTGAAAGGGCTCTACCCTGGTTGTTGTGGGCAGGTGTTGACCTGATTTGACAGTTTCTTACCTGTTGTGGATGTTGAGGGATGATTTTAATGTCTACACCCTGTTGGATGTTTTGACGGTGTTGTTGGCAGCCATACTAGGTTTTGCAGGATGCCTGACATGACAGTTTCTTGCCTCATGAGTGATCTTGTTTTTGGGTATCGATAACAGGGTATTCTACTAACAGGGTATTCTACTATCGAGGATTTTTCTTGAAATGTTGGCTGAAGTGCCTATGAAGACGAATGCTGCATCAACTTGCTTTTATTGGTCCGAGCACCCTTTGCGGGTTTTCACTTAGATTGGGGGAAGTGGTGTCGTAAAGACAGTTTTCACCAACCTCCTTTTTATTAAGCTCTTTTGCTAATGACCTGATGGCCATGTTTGCTTTCTTTCCATTTTTACTCATGGTGCCCTTTCCGGTTTTCACCGTGCCCAGTTTTTTTATTTTACGACACAATCTTACTCATAGTTTCGTGACCATGCCCGTCCGTCATTTTTACTCATGGCGTTCCATTTTTAGGTTTACACCATGCTCATTTTTTTTTGTGGGGGCGTGTTTAAGTTCATGCCGTCAGGACCTAGGCAAAGCAATTTATCGTCATATGGCCAGGATGTGTGTTACGGTTTGGTTTAAGGTCATGCAACTAGGCCTTGATGGTGGTGGATGGTAGTCTGTGGAGGCCATGTAAAATGAGTACGGTGGTGTATTGACTCATTTGGTGGAGATGGCAAGAGATTGTCTATGGATGATGGATGGTATTTGAATGACAGGTGGATAATGAGTGACCCACTAACTAATGGCAAGTATGGATGAAGGAATGGCTCATTGAATTGTAGTGAAGACGGTGTGTATATGAGTGTGCAGAGAGGCCTACATCAAAAAGGCGTGTGTGTAATGAGGGGCACACATGTATGGGGGCATATTTAAGGTCATGCCACCAGGACCTTGGAGAAGCAGTTTAATGTCACGTGGTCAGGATGTGCACTATAGTTTAAGGTCATACAGCTGGACCATTGTGCGAAGCAGTTTAACATCATGTGGCCAGGACGTGAACTATAGTTTAATGTCATACAACTAGACCGTTGTGAGAAGCAGTTTACAGTAATGCGGCTAGGACGTGCACTATAGTTTAAGGTCATATAGCTGGACTGTTGTGTGAAGTAGTTTAACATCATGAGGCCAGGACGTGCACTATAGTTTAAGGTCATACAGCTGAACCATTGTGCAAAGCAGTTTAGCGTCATGCGGCTAAGACATGCACTATAGTTTAAGGTCATACAATCGAACCGTGTATGAGTTGCCATGTATGTGGGTCACCAATGAAGGGTGGACTCACTAGGAGATGTGAAGTGGACAAGGCTCCATGGGAAACATGCCTGTGGATGGTGGTCTGACTCACTGGGGATGAAATGGCTGAGACCATTCATGGGCAGTGAGTTTAGATGGTGATAGTGGCTCAATGAGGGATGGTAGGCAGAAATGGACTCACTGGGGAATTAGGAACCAAGGTGGTTCCTTGCTGGTGATGGAAAGGTAATGGGGGACGAACCTACTGGTGCTCAAATGGACGGGCTGGTTAGGAAAAGCGTGCATGAAAGTGCATGCAAAAGGCATGGGTGCAGCGACAAAAAGTTGCGCAAAGGTCGTCACGATGCATACTACAGTGGAGCACGCACGGCAGCGAACGTGCTTGGCTGTGAGTGCACGACAGAGTGCGGTGTGGACGTGCTCGGCGGCAGTTGTGCGGTGAGAGGCATGTATGATAGCAGCTTGTTGAATTCGATGACGCATGACAGCAGCATGTGATGCAAGAAGCGCACAACAGTAAGAGGTGTTCTTGACAGTGAAAAAGTCCACGGCAATAAGAGGCAAGCTCGACAGTGAAAAAGCACACGGCCGTAAAAGGCGCGCTCGGCAGTGAAAAAGCGCACAACCGTAAGAGGTGCGCTCAGCAGTGAAGAAGTGCACAGCAGTAAGAGGCAGTACATTGGGTTTGGGCTTGAGGCTAAACCCGACCCAGTCCAGCCCATTACCGTTTGACATCCTAGACTTGGGCGTCCTTTTCTTCTTTGTGAGGGGCATCTTCGGGAACCCTTGGATATAAAAGGAGTTTGAACCCCTTTTACAGTTTTACCTTGGCGAAAACGATAAAGGGGCTTGAGCAGTGAGAGGGTGAACTCTGGCTAGAGTATTAGGGAATGGGAGGAGTGGCAGACTAGGATATTTTAGGAGTCTGAGCTGCCAAGGCTTCTAGAAGGGTAGCTACAACTTCCTAGCTGACCTTAGACCGATTTGGTCAGCATTGGTTGCTGCTTTAGCGTTCTACACCATGTGGCAGGCTTCGTGAGAAAGGGAGCTTTGTCCTCTCAAATCTTTTAGTCATTGCTCGAAGTCGGGCTCAGGAGGCCATTGAGGTCTCTTGAGCTTGGGATTCCTGCGCTGCTTGGGAAGTTTCTCAATGGCGGGAGGAGGTTTTGCATTGGCTCTAAATGCCAGAGTATCAGCAACTAACAAGAAGCCGGCGGCATGGGCCACCGCCTTTTTCAGCTACCTTTGATGGCGTCTGCTAGTGTTGCAACTTTTCAGCTCTTCGTCAAGAGCTTCAAAATCTAAGCATTCGCATGTCGTACCTATAGAAGACGTGTTAATAGAAGAGGAAGAGGGCCTAGAAGAGTCAAAGATAGGAGAAGGGGGAGAGCTTTTAAGGTCATCACTCAGATTGGACCAATTCGGGTAGCTTTTAGCGTCATCGCCGAAATTGGATATGTGCAGGGGATCTTTTAGGTCTTCACCTACTTGGACCGTTGGGGGGTGCTTTTAATGTCATCACCCTTATTGGACATGTGCAGGGGATCTTTTAGGTCTTCACCCCTACTTGGACCGTTGGGGGTTGCTTTTAATGTCATCACCCTTATTGGACATTTTGGGAACCTGAGGAGAGGAACGCTCAGGAATGTGTGCTCGATTAGATTGTGAATCTTGATCAACGAAAGCGCTTGACTTGGGGAAGAAATCCCACATAATCGATATTGGAGGAAGGGGCTCAAGAAATTCTGCCATGGTCTGGAGCTCAGGGATTTTCTTCTCTTGATAAACGGGCCTTGATACTAATCTCATTTTACCTTTTTCATGCACAGGGATTGGCAGATGAGGCTTACATTGTTAGGGGGCTAGCTTTGCTTGGCAGACCGCTTCCCTTCTCATGGACCTATTTCGGTTCAACCCTCGATAGACTTGCCATGGTTGGGAAGCTGAAGGTTCGTCTGGATCTGAAAGCTCAGGCTGCGTATCCCCAGAGGAGGTCTGTGTTTGAACGACCTCTGGTGACAGTGGTCTGACAAGGTTGTCTGAGATAGAGGTGGTGACGTGCCCCTCTTGTACTTCTCATTCATTATGGCTTGAAAGGCAAGGCAAAGCACTCATCTAGACCGTGGCCTTGTATCTGGTTATATGGACACCACAGTTTTCTGGCCCCTCGAGGGAGGTATCTGAGCTGTACATATGGCTTTGGTGTGATGACCCCAACTTAGAGCATCATGCAGTACAACACATGGAGAAAATCCTATGGCAGGTTCTCTAGATGATATTCATGTTTGTCTTCTTCTTGTACTGTCACCACATGAGTTTCTTCAACCGTACTAAACGCCTTCTTGAGGATTTCAAGTTATATCTGCCACTTTTGGATCAAAGCCTCAGTATGATCCATAAGGGTGAAGCAATCTTCGACAAGGTGTCCCAATATCATGTGGTAAGCACAGTAGTTAATGTTTGTGATGTGATCAGCTTCTTCTGGTTTCTTCGACTCCGATAGGACGATCATCTATTATTCTAGTAGCATACGGAGCAGAGCTGCAACCCAATCCTTGTTGAAGCTATAAACTTTGTTTTTCTTCTCTTCCCAGTTATCCTTCCCATAGGGGTTCGAAGGTGGAGGCACCTTATTGTAATCCTGGGGTTGTTGTCGCCCTGCTTGAGGGTGTCCCCTTTGGAGAAGTCCAGAGTTTGAGGGAAGGCCTTCTTGGGGTCTAATACAGTGACGGCAGCACTAACCACTCCCTTCTGCTGGTTGCCCCAAGAATTGAATCTAGCATTGCCTGAGCTACGGTTGCTTACCCCATTTGATGACTGCAGTTGGAGCCCACTCTGATGCTTGAAGAGGCTTTCTCTACGGACTGATTTAGAGATCGGGTCTGATATGGAAGTTGGATTTGAGGCCTCAACATGCAATGAAATCTCTGGAAGCATGTTGCGTACGCAGGTTTGAACTATATTAATTTCAGGCATGGGATTAGCTTAGTGTGCAGCAAGGTTTCTCCACCTTGTAATGAACTAATCGAAAGGTTCATCCGGTTCCTGAGTCATTGTGAGAAGCTCGATAGTCTGAACTTCTCTTTCGACCTCATAGAAGCACTTGTAAAACAAGTGCTCCATGTCTTCCAGGTTTGGACCGAGTTTGGTGGGAGGCGAGAGTACCATTTGAATGCCGATCCGACAAGAGTTTCGACAAACTGGTGGAGAAGAACCCTCCCATCAGCTGTCGTTTCTTGACCTGTCGAATAGAAATGGGCGATGTGTTGATGAGGGGAGCTCGTGCCATTGAAAAGTGGGAGTTTCCCCTTTTGGTAATTAGGGGGAAACGGGAGATGATCAATATAAGAAGGATGGGGCTTCTAATAAAGGGTCGGGCCTTGTATGCCTGAAATCTGCCTTCCTCGCAAACTGTGGGTGACCATAGCGTCAATGTCAGATTGAGAGACCTGACGAGGGGAGGAATGATCATGTGAAGGATGTGGTTGTGGTTGGACTGGCTCAACTGGATGAGGAGAATTGGCACCATGGTTGGATGAGTTCCCAGGGGGCAAAGTACTTTCCATGAGCTCGATCTTGTCCATCATTCTACGCATCATTTGTTCAAACCGGTTCATTCGATCCTCCTGGTCATCATTAGGGTCGTTGATGACCATTACACTGAGACTCTCCTTAGGAAGATCGGTCTTTTGTGTGGTCAGCGTCTTGCATGCCTTTTGGACTAGCTGTGATAGGTCAGTCAGTAGGGGTTCGACATGCCCCAACTGAGCTCGAGCCTTGTACGCTGATCTGGTCAAGACCGATTCACGATGATCTTGGGACCACGGGAGCTGCACAGTTGAGTCGTCTCTTGTGACGTTGATGATCATGCAAGGTCTTGGTCCTCCTACCTTAGGTTCTGCTCCAGGCTATAAGGCGTGAAAGGGATTTTCTGTTAGGTGGTCAGCAAGCTTTCTTGCTCCGAGCTTCTTGGGTTCTTCCCTTAGCTCTATTTGTATGCCCTGGTCATGTTAGGCTCTTAGGTTCTGGTGTATCTCCTTCCAAAACTGAGACCTGTAATGGTCTTCCATCATGGAGCGTGACAAGGCTGTCTCCATCAGGTGAGCCAAGGGATGTGGGCCAGAGATTGGAGCTAGCTCTGGCTTGCATCTTGACTTGAGGAGATACAGAGGATGGAAGACCTCATCTCCCAGGGGAGTCTTGCCCGGTGATCTCTTATGAGCTCCAGAGGTCGGGCCAGTTGGAAGAGGGTGTCGTAGGAGGGTACTCTTTGGAAAGGCCTTTGAGTACCATGTCATGAGCGGTTCGACCGGTGGAGAAGAGATAAGTGGGGGACGGTCAACCCGAGCTCGAGCAATGTGTTCAGCCTTAATTGGCTGAGTACCACAAGCGTGTGCTTGTGAGGGATTGGCCTTGTGGCCACCCCTCATAGAGTGAGTATGCATGTGCTGAGAAGGATGACAAGGGGCTCTTTTCTCCTGTACTCGACTAAGCACAATTAGATGACTACACAGGGCCTGGTCCAAGAATACTCAAACCTGGACAGTGGCTCGAGGTAGCCTGAGGATTGCCCTGAAGTGTGGCTCGAGAGGCTGGACCATCAGCCTTAAGCATGTGTGGGAGGTGGTGGCCTTAGGAGCCCCTTCTCCGTGTGTCTAGCCTCTTGTCACAAGGGCCCGATGTGGTAGAACATGGGGGTGGCCTTTCAACGACCCACAGGGGCATTGACAGCTGGGTTGTTATGCGCAGGAAGGGAAAGGGTTACCTTTCGGCTGCCTTGAGTAGTATGATCGGCAAGTGACTTGGCGGTGGTAGGGTGCATGTGGTGTGGGGTGGCTAGTTTTCCACCCATGCAAGGTGCTTTGGTAGAGGGTCCACCAATGTTAGAAGATGGGGAGTGAGGGACTTTTGAGTCCCTCGTCGCAACAATCCAGGTAAGAACCTGGGAGCGTGACATCGGGTCCTCGGTCAGAAGAAAGTTCGGGAACGAGGTTTGAGGAACCTATTCTCAAGAAACATTAACCAGTGGGGGGATCATAAAATCTCAAACTCGGATGAACGGGTTAAACAGCCCAGAAGACGTGTGTGTTAATAAGCAGGAAAACAAAAGAAAAGAAAATCGAAACAAGAACGATCCAACGATGGGGTAGCGTGTCCCCAGCCAAGCTAGTTAGGTGCCTCGATCTAGCCTCCGGGTCAGGTCGACCTGGTGGCGTGGTTTTAGGTTCAAAGATGGACCCGAGACCGAAGATCGCTCTCTCAAGAACCATGTGAAGAAGACACGAGCAAGAATACCAACCGATTAAAGAGGAATTAGGGTCGTAAGGTGGACTCACCTCGCGTGGGTCTGTGACGCTCTCGAGTTGCTCACGTGGGCACCCCCTTAGATCATGAAGAATGCCCCCTTGGCCTGTGGCTGGTTTGGAATCGTCTCCCTTGACCTGTTCTCTTCTTTCCTATAAAACACACACATTAAAATACATACAAGTGGGTCTGAAGACCCCACCTTGTCACAGGGTGAACACACACGTGCGTGTGTACTCGAAGAGAAATGAAAGAAATAGCGTAAGAGGGTCTACGTCAATTCGATAGTCGCAAAGGAATTTTAGTAAGATCCTATGGTGAGGATTGAAAGAAAAAGGGGTGAGATGGAGGAAATGGCAGAGAAAAGAAGAATGGGCTTGAAGGCTAGTATATCTTTCAATAAGTTTTTCAGAGAAAATTTGAGCAGATGTTAGTTTGGATTTCACCCAACTCCTCAGAGGCAAAGAATAGAGATTTTCATGAGGAGAGGGAGAAGAAAATGAATGACACAAGCAGTGAAGGTCAGCTTGGATCGCGTTGAACCTTAGAAGAAAGGAGTTGTTTGACCCGACGGCTAGGCACACGTAGTGACAGGACTAGCACAACGATTGGTCTGGCACCGTAGCTAGACGGGCATGGTGACTAGACCAGACAACAACTAAACTACTCAACAACTAGACAAACGCAGCAACTAATCTAGCATAATGACTGGTCTTGTGCGGCTGCTAGATGGGCACAGTAACAAGTCCAGCACAACAACTAAATTACTTAACAATAAGACTGACGCAACGACTGTCCTAGCAAGGTGACTAGCCTGCTGCTGCAGCGAGACGGGCACGATAACTAGTCCAGCACAACAGCTAAACTGCTTGACGTCAGGGCTAATACAGCATTGCAAGGCTCAACCAGTCCTCTGGTCAAACAAGTAAAAGTAGAAAAGAGAGAGGAAATCGTGCCTAATAGTGTGTGTTGTCATGCCCGACATAAAGTGGGAAGGGAAAAGAATCATGCTCAGTAGTGTTCGCTGCCATGCACAACATTCAGAGAGAAAGAGGGGAGAATCACACACGAAGTTTTCTCTACCATGCACAACAGATAGAGGAGAAAAAGATTGTCACGCTTGACATTTGCACTGCCATGCGCAACGGACAGGGAGAGAAGAAATTGTCATGCTCGACAGTATGCACTATCACCCGTGACAGACTGAGGAAAAGAAGAAGATCACGCACGACATTTGCATCGTCGTGCACGATGGACAAAGAGAGAAGAGATCCCCACACTAGGCAGTATGTACTGCCACACGTGACAGACTGAGGAAAAGAAGAAGATCATGCACAGCATTTGCACTGTCGTGCACGATGGACAAAGAGAGAAGAGATCGCCACACTCAGCCGTATGTACTGCCACGCATGACAGGCTGAGGAAAAGAAGAAGATCATGCACAACATTTGCACTGCCATGCGTAATGGACAGGGAAGGAAGAGAAAGTCACGCTCGGTAGTATGCGCTGCCGTGCACAACAAACTGAGAAAGATGAGAACATGAGATGAGACAGAAACAAAAAGAGAAAGAAGGAGAAGAGAAAGGAAGGGAAATAAGAAAGAGAGAAAAGGAAAAAGAGAAGAAATAAAAGGACAGAAGAAAGGAAGAGAAAAGGAAAGAAGAAAGAGAGAAAAGGAAAGAAGAAAAGGGAGAGAAAGAAGAAAGAGAAAGAAGAGAGAGAAAGAAGAAAGAGAAAAGAGAGAGAAAGATAGATAGAGAGAGAAAGAAGAGAGATAGAGAGAGAGAAAGAAAGAAGAGAGAAGAGTGAAAGAAGGAAGGGAAGAAGAGAGAAAGAAGAGAGAGAAGAGAGAGGAAGAAGAGAGAGAAAGAAGAGAAAAAGAAGAGAAAAAGAAGAGAAAAAGAAGAGAGAGAAAGAAGAGAAAAAGAAAAGAAAGAAAGAAGAGAGAGAAGGAAGAGAGAAAACGAATAAAGAGAATGAAGAGAGAGAATGAAGAGAGAGAAATAAGAGAGAGAAGGAAGAGAGAAAGTTTACCTTATATCCAAGGGTACCACTAAAAGTTCTCTCTCTTCTCTCTCTCTCTCTCTCTCTCTCTCTCTCTCTAAGATGTGACCAAAACCTCAAGCAAAAATCGAATTTTTATTGATGAAACTTGGGTCCTTTTACATGAGGTGCATGCTTATTTATATAGAAGTGGGTCCAAAAGTGAGTGTACACTCAAAAGTTGACCAAATTATCAAAAATTAGGTGTTAAAATAATTAAATAAAATCTAAGAAAATGGGGCAAAATGACGATTTTTCCCCTGCATCAACAATTCATGAAATTCCAATTGAGTCCTTATTGTGCTCAATAACTCTTGCGATCTTTCCACGTTGGTTCGAGGTCTTTCAGATCTCCATTTGGTTGAAATATGATTCTTTCCTTGATCGGCTCGGGAAGACGGTCATTTTGATACACTTTTAAGTCACGACTATGGTCTTTGGGACACGATCACGAAGTGCGAAAATCACGAGAAACGTGCGATCTTTGTTTAAAGACTACACGTATTTCTTGATGTTTTTCAATGATTCTTTCGCTGAAAATAGATGTGCAAGTCGTCGTGAGCGTTTTGTGACGAATGTGGCTTGATTTGGTGTCTGAAAGAAAATTTTCCATTTTTGATCATTTGATCAGAATTTGGTTTCCAGTGGCCGAAAAGTGCAGCAACTTAGTAGTCGTCACACATCAAATCTGACCATCCATCATGTGTGAGGTTCAGCTCTAATGAAGCCTCAAAGCTTGTGTTCGTATTGGGTCTGATTTTGAGTCGATCTAACATGCGAGCATATAGACACCCCATTTTGAATCTGGCAAATTCTATGGTTTCCTGAACCCTTAGGACCACATTATCGTAGTAAACACAAAATCCATAGTTCACATAGCCTACCCTGTGACCCGGAACCAATATGTGTACCAGGAACATTATAGAAACTCTGGTATGACCTAGAATCGTGAAAACGCCCTGTTTTACCAAACAAATTATTAAAAATAGTAAAAATTCTGTGTTGACCAAAATTTTCTCTGAGAGCTTCACAAGAGGCTGAGGAACATACCCAAAGTGAAAATTTTCAATTTGGACAAGTTTTGGTTTAGACAACACTACCAGTGCTGCCCAGTCCCTTTTATCCCGAAGTGGAATTTTTGATTCCTTGCCCTTTTGGATGGTACTTTACCCATTTTTCTTGGGCGACACTAGGCAAGCCTAGTTAGGTGCCTCGATCTCGCCCTCGGAATCTAGGTGATCTGGTAAAATGGGTCTCAGGTTTCTGGTGAACCCGGGATTTGAGCTCAAAACCTTGCTCGAGGGTAAGGGCAGGTATACCAACTAATGAGAGAGGAATTTTAGGTGGTTTCGGGACTTACTCGGGCTGGCTAGCGTGGGCACCCTCTTAGATCACGAAGAAAGCCCCCCATCTGCTTCAGCTAGTTCATAATCTCCTCCCATGACCTGTAATCCTCTTATTTCTTCTGCACAGCACTTTTATGGTTAATTTGTAAGACAAGTGAGTCAAAGGGACCTACCCTTGTCTTAGGGCAATGGACGTTCACATGAGAAGGTGATGAAGTGCAAGTTTTGGTGAAAGATGGAAAAGAGAAGAGAGCTTGTCATGGGGGTGAGACTAGCATGACAACCAGAAATTACCGACTCGGAGCCGTAGTACGATGGGCATGGTTCTCAGAACCAGCACGGTACCCTCAATCAAGTGAGAGGATAAGAGGTGAAGAGGAGAGAATGCGGTAAAGAGAAGGGGAAGTCTGGATGTCGATAGGCATCACGGTGGACAATGCAAGGAGACGGCGCATCCCTTATAGATGGCGCTAGCTTATGACGAGGCACACGACAATAGTTTCTTCTAGGTCACATGGTGATAGGCGTGGGACACAAGGGAAACAACGACGAGCACCGAGCACACGGAGGAGGCTCGCAGATGGCGATAGGTGTTGCCAAAGCCTCTAGCAAGCGGCAATAGGTATCGTCGTCTTTGCTAGATGCTCAGTAGAGGAAGACCCCTGCAAGTGGCAACAAGCTTTACCGTCTGGGTTGTACAACAAAAGGCAGCCAAAGGTTAGGCCTTATCAGACTTTCTCGTGGCTCACCCAATTCCTTCAGAATCTCCCCTATCAAGTGATCTCTCGGATGAAGAAGTTTTCTGTATGGCGCTAACTCGACCGTGGGAGATGTACTTCGACGAAGCATTCTCATTGGCAGAGGCATTTTCTCATAATGAAGCTGAATATCAAGCCCTTGTAATCGGATTAGAGATCGCCCAGGAGCTAGACTTGGGATAGCTAAACATCTTCGGTGACTCTGAGCTGGTCATCCGGCAGCTTCAAGGGATTTATGACATGAGGAATGATACTCTCAAGCCTTTTCATGACAGATCCAAATCTTATATGGCCCAGTTCGATAACTTCTCCATGAGTCATATCCTTAGGAGGCTAAATTCGCAGGCTGATGCGCTCTCAAAGGTCAGTGCCACCATTCAATTGTCTTCAACAGGGCCCACATCAATCTGGGTAACAGAATGGAGACATGTCGACTTGAAAAACCGAGGTTGATGCAAATGATAACAGGGATGTTTTCCCCGAATGCCCGCCTTATCCATTCGGAGTGCTCCTCGCAACCAAGGATGTCATTAAGGCAGAGCAGGAAATATCCCGAAGTAAAGAATCCAAGGCTGAGAAGCAGCAACCTGAATTCTTCGACCCAATGTGAGCAGAGGTTGAACAGGTGGAATATTGGAGGGAGCCCATCATGAACTTCATAAAACATGGAAGGCTACATCAGAATCGGGCGGAACGTAACGACATATGGTGGATGTCTACCAAGTAAACCCTTCTCAATGGGGATGGTCTTTTGTCGATCATTTGACGGAATTCTCGTCAGATGTGTCGATACACAAGAGGAAAGCAAGGTACTCGAAGAAGTGCATACAGGTATCTGCGGGCTGCATCAGTCCAGCCCTAAGCTCTACAAGCGCACACACAGGCTCGGCTATTATTGGCGTCAATGGTGGCCAACACCCAAAACTATGCTAAAAGATGTCAAGTGTGCCAAATTCACTCAAGCCTCATTCATCAGCCTCCGGAGCCACTCCATCCTACAGTGACATCATGGCCCTTTTCCCAGTGGGATATGGATAATGTAGGACCCATCGACCCTACTTCTGCCTTGGGTCACGCCTTCATTCTAGCAGCGACAGATTACTTTTCCAAGTGGGCTAAAGCGGTCCCTCTCAAGCAGGTTCCAAGGACCATGGTGGCCAACTTCGTCCATCACCACATCATATACCAATTCGGGGTTCCAGATAGAATAATCTCTGATAATGACCCTCAGTTTAGAAGCTATCACGTTGATCGCCTGGCCAACCAGTTCGGTTTCAAGTGGAAGTACTCGACCATGTACTACCCTCGAGCCAATGGTTTAGCTAAGGCGTTCAACAAAACCCTGTGCGGGGTGCTCCAAAAGTCAGTTTCAAAGTCAAAGAAGAATTGGCAAGAGAAGCTGCCTGAGGCTCTTTGGGCCTATTACACCACCACTCGCAATGCTACAAACTCTACCCCTTATTCCCTAGCCTATGAAGGTGAGGCGGTTACCCCTCGAGGTTCAAATACCCTCACTCTATGTCACCATACATCAGGGATTGACCAAAGATGAGAGGGTCAAGCTCTATTACCAGGAGTTGGATGCCCTTGACGAAAGAAGACTAGAAGCCCAGACAAACCTCGAGCTCAATCAAGGAAGAATGAAGATAGCCTTCGACAAGTCTGTCAAGGTTCGCTCATTCTTTCGTGGGGACCTAGTCTTAGCAGTCAAGAGGTCGATTGTCATGCATAGGCACCACAAAGGAAAGTTCGAACCTAAGTGGGAAGGTCCATTCATAGTCAAGAAAGCCACACCAAATGGGGCCTATATACTGGCGACCTCGGATGGAGAAGAGGCGATGCCCCCTATCAATGGGCGGTATTTAAAGAAGTATTACCCCTGACATACCCCTAAAATGCAGTGCATATAGTAAAAAGAAAGAAATGAAGATGAGGAGCATTAAGCCAACTCAATGGAAGTTCGTGTCTTTTATTGCATTGGAAAAAGTTACAAGCTACAATCAACAGCCCATTATTAGGGAAGTTTCAAAGCTCTTGTATCCAAGGATAAGAGGACGATTACAAGCAAAGCTCTTGTGCCTGAGGATAAGAGGATGATTACCATCAAAGCTCTTGTGTTTGAGGATAAGAGGACGATTGCAGACCAAAAAGAAATGCTCTGCTCACGAAAAACAAGCAAAATCACCAAAGAGGACGGTTACAGGCCAAAAACAAGAAGTCAACCATTCCCGAGTCAGCTTCAATTCATCTGATGGGGCATGGCTAGCTTCCAAGGAGGATTCCCTTCCTCCAAAACAACACGGACTTCATGGTTGTGCTGGAGGACATGGCTTCCAACAGACCGCAGCAGCAGGGCCTCCTCATTTGTCATCACACTTGACCCCCGTGAGACATCGTCGTCCATGGACATCGTCACGTGCGACTCAAGATAGTGTGCAGCCATCGTTGCGCCCAACATAATGTCACGTCCTACCATCATCATGGGCAGGCCAACGCTGCGCGAGACCATTGTCGTGAGCGGCATGCTCCCTAGCGTGGCAATCGCTGCCCGTGGCCTAGGGACATGCAAAGGCAACTCTGCATGCGACTTGATGTCATGCATGCCATTGAAGTGCCCTGGTTCCCATTGTTCCCAATTTTTGGGGGGCATTGACTCCCATGCTTTTCGGTTTCCCCAGCCGTCACTTCTCGTCGATGGTCCACCTTCTCACGACCTTTCGCCTCCCCCCCAACCCTTTGGGTTTCACCTGAAAAACTCCTCCACCTGCCAAGAATCCTCGCCTGACCCTGTTCTTTCCCCTACCGGCTTTGCCTCTCTGTTCGTCGGGAATCCCCATCTGACCCTGTTTTTTCCCTTTTTCTGACTGTCGAAAATTTGCGAAAACCACCTGAAATCCCCAAAAAGCTTCCCTGTGACCCTGCGGGTTTTCCTTCTCCCTATTTTCGCACTTCAGTAGTTTTCCACAAACTCACTGGAATTCCACTACATTTCCAGTGAGCCCACTACTACTACTCCTCTTTCTTTGCTTCTGATAGCCAGAGGACTGTCAAACTCCCCTGACGTCCACAACCTCCCTTCAGCCACATGAGTACCGAAAAAGGCACCAAAATTTTGGCAGAGCACCTCTACAAATCTTGCTAAGACCCCGAGGAACCTCGTTCCTTACTCAGAAAACCTTGACACTCTTGGAAAGTATCTGCAAGCACGGTATGAAGCTCCACGACTTACTCAAGTTCACCAGAAAGCTCCTGAAGGCCTGTCTACTGCAAACTTTGGCTGTGAAACTCTCGTCAAAAGTCTCTTCTCAGAAGCTCAGAAGCTCAGACTCTCTCTCTCTAGAAACTCTTTAACTGTTTTACCCTTCGGTAAAACACTAAAAGGGGTTTTCCCCCATTTAAACTCGACAATGCCACAAACTGCCCCTCACAAATTTGAAATGACGCTCCAGTCCCCAACTCTTGATGGCAATAAGTCCAAGCCAAGGCTGGTCAAGCCCGAGAGCCGAAAAGGCTATCGCTGCGTGCCTCACCTAAAGGCTATCATCGCACACTTTGTCAAGGAACAATCGTCCACGGGCCTCGTCAAAGAGCCATCGTCGCGCGCTTCGTCAAGAGGCTATTGTCGAGTGCCTCGTCAGAGGACTATCGTCATGCACGTATCATCTAAGCCTAATGTCATGTGCACCATCCCACACTTAGTGTCGTACACATGCCAGGGCATTCTCATCTGGACCATCATCCTACATCCTCAGAAAGTTCAATCCCTGCACCACGGTCTCACTCCCTAGGGAGTCCAGTCTCCGGTGACGGCTCTGTTCCTCATGGAGTCGCATTCCTTACCCACACAACGGCCTGTGCTGCATGACCTTAAACTGCACAGCCACGATCCATGCTGCGTGACCTTAAACTGTACAGCCATGGTCCGTGCTGCATGACCTTAAACTGCATAGCCACGGTCTGTGCTGCATGACCTTAAAATGCACAGCCACGATCCGTGCTGCATGACCATAAATTGTACACCTTAAACTGCACAGCCACGGTCCATGCAGTATGACCTTAAATTGCACGGTCATGGTTCAGATGCACGACCCTGAACCGTATGGTCCAAACTATATGACCTTAAACTGTAGCAGAGGTCTAGATGCACAACCTTAAACTGCATATTCCTCGTTATATGACTCAAAACTGTACGATCATGGTCCAGCTATATGACCTTAAACCAGTGTATGTCCTGATCGCATGACATCAAAAGGGTTAACACCATGGTCCAAACTCATGACCTTAAACTGTAGTGGAGGTCTAGTTCCACGACCTTAAACTGCATGGTCATAACCGCATGACTTTAAACCTCATAGTCATGGTCCGAGTTACAAGACTCTAAAGGTGTAACACGCGGCGCAACAAATAGTCCATACGCATAACTTTAACTATGAGATGGACGCACCTCTTCACCAGGTGTATTTCATCAACATCCCTAGTGGAGTTAGATGTATGCAAAGGTCGTGCCTACCCCTTCAATCCCCGATGGGTCTGTTTCACACCAACATCCCAGTGAAAGTCACATCCTACTGTGACCCACCATCCCCAGGGAGCTAGGGTCATTCTCATCTTCTCAACCCCCAATGGGGTTACACCTGTGCGTCGGCCCGTCACCCCCAGTGGAGTTAAATGCATACCATTGCTCATTATCCCCGTTGAGTCACACTGGCCCTCATAATCCCCATTAAAGCCTACTTCCACTTACCATTCCTCATAGGGCCACCATATTCATCTAAAGCTATCTGCTAGTGTATAGAGTTAACTAGTTTTATCCCCAGGGAGTCAGATTGCTATCCACGACCTATCCCTCATGTAGCTTTACCTACATGGCGACCCACACAATGGTCTATGCTGCATGACCTTAAACTGCACAGCCTCGGTCCATACTGCATGACCTTAAACTGCATAACCTTGGTCTGTGCTGCATGACCTTAAACTGCACAACCTCAGTCCATGTTGCATGACCTTAAACTGCACAGCCTTGATCCGTGCCTCGTGACCTTAAACTACACAGCCTCAGTCTGTGCTGCATGACCTTAAACTGCACAGCCTCAGTCCATGCTGCATGACATTAAACTGCACAGCCTTGATCCGTGTTGTATGACCGTCCATGCTACATGACCTTAAACTACACGATCGTAGTCCAAACTACATGACATTAAACTATAGCAGAGGTCTAGTTGCACGACTTAAAACCGCATGGTCCTACTTGTATGACTTTAAACTGCATAACCACAGTCCAAGCTATATGACCTTAAACCATAGTGCACGTCCTGGCCGCATGACAATAAACCGCTTAACCCAGGTCCAAGAGGCATGACCTTAAAGAAGCCCCCACATACGTGCACACGCCCTTTACATGGATCTTCACACACATCTTCCCAAACCGACCCAATCGTGTGCGCACACCACCTTCATTACCTCCCCAGTGAGTCCACATACACGCACGCGCTCTTTACGTGCATCTTCATGCATGTCTTCCCAAACCGACCGTTCATGTGCGAACACCACCTTCATTACCTCCTCAGTGACTCCACATACGTGCACACACCCTTTACTTGCATCTTCACGCATGTCTTCCCAAACCGACCCGTTCATGTGAGCACACCACCTTCATTACCTCCCTAGTGATTCCACATACGCGAACACACCCTTTATGTGCATCTTCACGCATGCCTTCCCTAACCGACCCATTCGTGTGTGCACACCATCCATCATTCCCCAATGAGTCTCACCCATGCTCACAAAATGGCGAGCCATCTCGCCACTCATACTCGTCATCAACTAGTGGGTCACCACTCTTCACCCACCATTCTTCCTTCATAATGCTATCTCCCCAAAATTGAGTCAAAACCATCACCATACTCACTCCATGGCCCCTACAGACTGCCCTTCGTCACCACTACGATCCAGCTGTATGACCCTAAAACTATAGTGCACATCCTGACCGCATGACGTTAAAAGGCTTCGCATAGGTCTCGAAGGCAAGACCCTAAACACCCTTCACAAAAAATCGAGCATGGTGTACACCTTGATAAGGAACGCCAGGAGTAAGAAAGACGAACGGGCATGGTCACAAAACCATGAGTAAAAGAGTTCCGTGAAAAAAAAAACCCAGACACGATGACAATCTCAAAAGGGCACCGTGAGAAAAAATGGATGAAAGGGGTGGACACAACTGCCAGAACATGGGTAAAAGAGCCCAAAAACAAAGGAAGTTGGTGAAAACCGCCTCTACGGTGCCACTTCCCCCCTGTTCAAGTGAAAAACCTCAAAAGGGTGCTTGGACCGACAAAACAGGTTGACGCACTACCACAGCCTCAGCCAGCACTCAATTGCCAAACAGGCATAATTCCATTGAGGTCTACCTAAAACCCTCAACTGTCAGCATCCAATCACAATACAAAATGGTTCATCTAGGGAGTGAGAGCCGCATAAGATCTCCCACATGTCAACATCAACAAACAACAAGAGTCCTTGAGGGTGAGGACGACGAGTGAAAGATCCCTCCAAAATGCTAAAGACCATCACTAAGGCAAAAAAATGACGAAGCCAGAGCCTAACCTGCCAGAGACTTCAGGGTTATTCCTCATCATGAGATCGCCTCGCTTAAAACCTTCCTTAGACGACAAGCTCAGACCTTCTAGACCCGATAAGATGGGGCCCATGAGGCCGCCTCACCAAAATTCCCCTAATCGACAACCCAGACTTTCGGGATAGGTCAAAAGCCCCTACTGGACCCCACTAGACAGGGCATATAGAGATACCCTGAACATCAAAAGCAAATTTGGTGTAACAGTGAATAATGCCGACCGAAACTTCATTGCACTTGGCCTCCAGGAAGGCCTGATTCTGGCTAATGAGGTCCTTACAAAACCGTCAAGCTGTCAGAATCACAAATAGTCCCTCAAGGGTAAGGACTTTGACAGAATCCCTCAAAGGTTTTTTTCCCCTTAAAGTCTCCATGGATGGACCCATACATTGCGTTCAAACGTCCGAGCATCCTAGTCACGGCATTGCGTGGACCTCCTCAGCATTTGCGCAGTCCTTAGCTAGCTCGAGAGAAATTTCTCAAATGATTGCACTTCTTGATTCTCTCGAAGCACAATATTCAGCGGGGCATGTTGTTAGAAGATATTTTTCATCATTATGCGGCCCCCGCTCAATAGAAGCCTAGCAAACAGTAGAAATTTGATAGTCTCATAATAGCCCCAAAACTGGTCAATATCTTCATGAGGACTCTCAAAAGTCTCCTGCCAAGCTTCGTCACATTCCGACATGTCTAAGGGCTTGTAGACCCCTAAAATGGACCCTTATAACTAGATCTACATTTTTCAATGTCTCAATTTGCTGTGAGACTACCGTCATTGGATCTGGTATGGTTGAAAACCGTTAGGGGTTAAATTTTAGCTTAAACAGACACTCCAGGAAGATGTTATAGGCAAAAGAGTGAAACGGGAGGAGCCGCACGCTATTCCCATGTTGCCACCCTGCAACTCCACACCATTAAAGGGACAATCACAAACAGTGACTTGTTATGCTCATATCTCGCCCGTCCCATGTCTGATTGCACTCAAATTTGGTGAGCATGTTCGTCTCGTCAAGATAAGTGTTTTGATATGTGGCACACCTAGCGGCAACGCCCGAGTACGAAGAAATGCTAGAGAGAAGTTGCCGATCCGTGAAGAAAGTGCATAAAATTTAGCAGCATCATGCCTCGCATAAGTGGCCAAATCATGCCTCTCGAGAGCCTGATCAATATGAAACCAATTCCATCGCATGCATAAGCTCTCGGGCTATCTCTGACCTGAACCTCATACATGATGAATGTCAAATTCTACACATGAACCCGATGAAGTGACTGCAAATTCCATCATTGAAATATCAGATTCTGGCCAAAATTCCATAAGTTGCAAAATCTTTGTTCGGGCATGGAATCGATCTGCGTTTGTTGCCCCGCGATCGTGACGGCATGCTCACTGTGATCCAGCAACGAAATCACAAAAAAAATCATGGAACGAGCACACTGTTGATCCTTAGTTTCAAAATTCATTCAAATTTCAAGTCACATGATCGTGCCCTAAAAACATGATCCATGGCTCGAAGTTGGTATCAAATCAATCGTCATGCCGAGCCCTACAAGAAACCAATCATCTTTTGATCAACCAAGCATCAAAACAACCCTGGATCATCCATGAAAAATCATGAACGTTCTAAGGAAATACATGGACTGTTCTGAAATTCTACAAATTGTTAGGAAGGGGCAAATCTATCATTTTGCACCCTATTTTCTAATTTCTTTTAATTCAATTAAATCTTAATTTCTAGCAATTAGGTTTAATTTTTATCAATCCACCCCATGTGTGGGGAAAATTCTATAGATACCGTGTACCATCATTGTACGCACAAGGACTCAACCCTTTGCGAAAGAGAGAGTTTTTACTGAATAAAGCTTCTCTCTCTTATCATTATTGGATCACGTTTGGAGAGAGAGTAAGGTGAGAGAAACTTTTCGACCGGTATCCCTAGGCCTAAGGTAAATCTTATGTCTCTTCCTTTTTCTTTTCTTCTTCTCTCTCTTTCTTCTTCTTCTTCTCCGTCTGGGTTCCTCCCAGAGGCCATGCACGCCACTGCCAATGCCGTGCATACCTCTCCTGCATTCCATAGATTGCATGGCGATGGCAACGCCATGCGCGAGTTTCTTTCTCCTTCTATTCATCCATCTCTATCTCCCAGCGAGGCTTGCAGACGGCGTTGTTCATCACCATCCGCAGACATATCCTCAACATCCTAGTGAAGAACACAGACAGGGAAACTTGTTACTGCTCGCAGGGGTCTCCCCCTGTTGCACTCCTATCACATACGATGATGCCTATCGCTGCCCACTAGAGGTCTTGGCAACACTTATCACCACCCGCAAGTTTCCCTAGCGCTTGCGGTGCCTATCGCCGTCCTCGAGCTTCCCTCACGAGCGCGGCGCCCATCATCGTACGTGAGCCTCCTTCGTTTGTTTGGTGCTCATCATCGTTCCCCCTGCATCCCACGCCTATTGTCGTGCGCTTCATGAGAACTATCGTCGAACGCTTCACAAATGGCTATCGTCGTGTGCTTCATGAGAGGCTATCGCCGCCTACCCAGGGGCGCACTGCCTTCTTGTGTTGCCAATGGTGAATGTTTAGTGTCATCCAAGAGCCCTGACAATGCTACTCCACGGTCGTAGGTGGCAACGCCTAGTGTCGTCGGGACCCTATCTCTTCGTAGTCCCATTCTTTCTTTTCATTCTCTTTTCTTCTCAGTTAACTGATCACTCAGTCTAGCACTGCCATATCAGCCTCGGTTTTGAGTAGTATTATCGTCATGTTGGTCCTGAGTACCATGCCCGTCTTACTACAACTCTGAGTCGGTCACTGTCCAGCTATCATGCTAGTCTCATCCCTTCATCAAGTATTCTTTTCTTTTCGACATTCGTTCGAACCTTCCACGTCATCCCCCTAACTTCTCACATTCTTAGCCACACGAATGTGCATTACCCTAAGACAACTGTGGGCCCTTCAGCGTACTTGTCTTGTAAATTAACCATAGTAGTATTATGCGGAAAAACCAAGAGATTGCAGGTCAAGGAAGGCAATTTCAATCCAGCTAAAGCAACTGGGGGGCTTTCCATCGTGATCCAAGAGAGCGCCCACGCGAGTCAGCCCAAGTAAGTCACGGACACAAGTGAGGTTGGTCCCCACCTCACATCCAAAATTCCTCTCTCACTAGTTGGATAGCTGCCCTTGTTCTTAAACAAGGTACTCGAGAGAGCGATCTCAAGTCTCAGGTTTTCCGAAATAAAGACATTGTCACCCGATCACTTAGATCAGGGGAGGCGAGATGAAGGCACCTAACCAATGTCATAGAGCGTGCTTTGGCCCAATGCCCTGGTCCTCCTCCTTTGGAGCACATGCAGAACCTAGCTATATCTGATTGTTCTTTACGTGTAGGAACATGAGGGTTTCGTCTGGTGCAGAGTACATCACGACCAAAAGCAGACGATTAGGAGGCCTCTGAATATCATCGCCCTTCTAGGAGTCACCAATCCCACAGTCCCGTGTTTTGGTAGATGGTTGCTTTTTGGTCTTTTCATGCCTCTTGTGGTTGAACTTCTCTATGATCAGCACATTTTGGATTTCGTCACTTGTGTGGATGATTTTCTTCTCCTTTTTCTAATCCTATGGTATGCCCATTGATTTCTTATATATTTGTAACGTTTTTGTATGTAGATGGACTGATTGACACCAACCAAGTGCACACACTTATGAATGGATTACTTCTCAACTTGTAAAAGCCATTTCTTTTGTATGTCGAATACGCATAAGATGGAAAATGAGTCGCCCCTTAATTGCCTCAGAAACACGGGCGAGAGAGAGACCTCTTTTTTCACTAGTTAGACTCATCACAGGCTGGGAAACACCATTTCCATCAAATGGTAGTTAGCAATTGAAAGTTGTGCAACCATGGACTATATATCCTATTTCAAAAGAGTCTTTTAAATGAATTGGAGTGAGTGAAAGCCAATTTTCATAAATCATTTTAAAACATGAGTGGGCCTTACAATTTAGACACATGTGGCTCCTTAGTGGGAATGAAATTATGTTTGTTTTTAGGGGCTTAATTAAATCCAAAAACTAGTTTAACATCCAAGTTTTGAAAATGAATGTTTTCCCCCAAAGTGGATTCTTATGAATCAAAAGGACCCATTTTATAAAAGCGATCAATTTTTTGAAAGGGATTTTAATTTTTACAAAGCCTTATTAGTGTTGGACCAGTTCCGTTTTAGACCAAATGGATTTGGAAATCTTTAAGTATTTTGTGCCTCGAGAACTTGGCCCTTGTCTTGTGCATCAATAGATTTTCTTTGATTTCTCTTCAACCTACCATCTTAGAGGCCAAAGGAGTGTCTTTCTCGGATTCATTGAACTTCCCTAGAATCGCTGGAAATTCTGAGAGGTTTGTGACCTTTGATCTTACCATGGACGTTCTTGGTGCATCTGAGCCTTGAACTCCCCTTTTGGGGTTTTCATTCGTGGCATGGGTTAATAGCGTCATTTTCATATTTTCACTATTCCCCATATTATTGTTTCGACTTTTTTGCCCGTAGTATTTCTAATATGTCTGTCATTTTCATTTATACCTATGGTGCCCTTTCAGATTTTCACTATGTCCAATTATTTTTGCATATTTACCCGTGGGCCCATTTTTCAGGTTTTCACCATGTCTTCCTTTCTTTCTTTTCTTTATATATACCTATATATATATATTGATTTTTTAATTTTTTTTATTTTTTTCTATTTCTATTTTTTTATGTGCCCCCTACAGGTAATATTTATTAAGGTATAAGATGTTGATGGGGTCAGGTATTTCCAGCCCCTCTTGGTTTCTTAACCTGTAAGTTTCATGGATGTACTTTGGTTACCATGTATGGTCCTTCTCAATTAGGTTTGAATTTTTCAATGGGTAAGGGTTGGCAGATGAATGAAATATCTTTTTCAGTATCATGTCCCCAACCTGAAATTGTCTCAGGATGACCTTCCTTAACTAGGCTTGTTCAATGCGCATGTGATAGCTTCGCATTGTGTTGCAGGCTCAGAGTCACCTCCCATCTAGAGCGAGAAAGGAGGCTAATGTATTCCATTGTCATCCAAAGCGTGATGAGCAAGTATTCTAAGGGAAGGGATATCGATTTCGATACGGGTGATCGCCTCCATATTGTAGACCAATGAATATGGGGTCATAACAGTTGGTGTCTTTATGTTGATCTAGTATGCCCATAAGGCGTCTTGTAATTTTTCATGTCAAGATTTCCCATTCTCTATGGTTCTATCAATGATCCTGAGAAGCGCTTTGTTGGTGGCCTCAGCTTGGCCATTTCCTTGGGGATAGTAGGGGGTTAAAAATTTTTGGGTTATGTCAAATTTCTTGTATAGCCTTGTGACAATATCATTTTTGAAGTTTGTCCCATTATTGGTGATGATTGCTCCTGGGAGCCCGAACCGATAAATGACGTTTTTTGGAATCCATGCCACATGTTATCCTTCGATTCTTGTGAAGGAGGTAGCTTCGACCCATTTGGTGAAGTATTCAATGGCGGTTAGAATGAACCTACATTCGTTTGATACTCTAGGAGATATCATCCCTATAACATCAAGGGCACACCTTGCAAACAGCCATACTGGTGGTGTCAAATTCAAAGGCATGGATGGCATTGTTTGAAGACATTTTTCATCACCTTGAGTCCCCAATGCAGAATAAAAGAGAAGTAGTCGGTCAATAAAGCCCTGACTTACAGCGGAATTCTTGACAGTCTCATAATTGCCCCAAAACGGGTGAGAATGTTTCTAAAAACTTCAAAAGGCCACCTGTCAAGTTTTGTCACCATCCGACAGGTCTAAAGTCGTGCACACAAAGAAACAATTTCTGAAAAATTAGCCTCTAGCACCCTAAAACGGACCCCATAACTGGAACCTTATTTTTGATGCATCAAATAGCTGTGGGACCACCATTATTAGATCTGACATGGTCAAAAACACCCACGGGTCAAGTTTCGGCTTAAACAGACGTTTCAGGACAAAGTTATGGACAGAAGACTAAAAAATGAGAGGTCGCACGTTGTTTCTGTACGTCCTCCCTGCACCAATCTCCATTATAAGAGACTAGTTTTCATAGTCATGAATAGTAACTTTGAACACTCATATCTCCCTCGTTTCCAGTTGAATCATGCTTAAATTTTTTGAGCACATTCGTCTCGTCAAGATGAGCATTTTTATGTATGGCATGTCCCTTGATGATACCCAAGCAGGGTGAAAAGCTAGAGAGAAGATGACGATTTGTGATCAAGGTTGCAGGAAATCAGTAGTAGCACGACCCACTCAAGTGGCCATATCACGACGCTCTCGGACTTAATCGACACGAAATCAGCTTCATTACGTGCGTACAGTCCGGGGATATGTCTGGTTCGAACCCCACACGTGATGAACAGTTAGATTTAGCGTACAAAAGCGTTAAAATTGCTGCAAAATTTCGATTGTCGAAGTACAATTTTTGGCCAAAAACCAAAGATGGTAAAAACTTCGTTCAGGCACGAAATCGAGCTGCGCTTGTTACAACGCGATTGTGATGGCATGCTCAGTGAAATTCAGTAAAGAAATCAAGGAAATACGTCAAGAAAAGAGCGCACAATCGATCAAAATTTTTCAAGAATCATACAAATTTCAAGTTGCATGATCATGGCCTAAAAACACGATTCGTGGTTCGAAGTTAGTATCAAATTGATCGTCATGCCGAGTCCAACGAGAAAGTAATCATCTTTTGGTCAAACTAAAGCCTGAGCAATCCCGAATCATCTTAGGAAAATCGCACACATTCCATAGTTGCAGCAATGACTGTGTTTTAATTTTGTATATTGTTGGGCAGGGGAAAAACTATAATTAACACCCATTTTAGATTTTATTTTAATTCAAATAAATTGTAATTATCATCAATTAAGTTAAATTTTGGGCATCCACCAATGTTTTAGGCCCAACTCTATAAATACACGTTATGTCTCATTGTAAAGGGCTTCAACTTCATGAATACAAATTAAGGGTTTTAGTCTTTAGATTGTGGCACGTCTTGGAGAGAAAGAGAGGAGAGAGAAAAAAAGGTTTGATACCTCTAGATGAAGGTAATTCTCTCTCCTCCTCTCTTCTCTCTCCTCTTCTTTCTTTCTCTTTCTCTTTCTTTTTCTTTCTTCTCTCTTTCTCTCTCTTCTTCTTTCTTTCTCTCTCTTCTTCTTCTTCTCTCTGTCTATCTCTTCTCTACCTCAAACATGCATGGTAGTAAGCATCGTCGTGCATGTCTCTCCTTCTCTCTTTCCATCGCTTCTTCTTCTTATCTATGTCTCTCTCTTCTCTACCTCAAACATACACAATGGTAAGCATCGTCGTGCATGTCTCTCCTTCTATGTTTCTCTCTCTTCTTCTATCTCTCTCTCTTCCTCTTTTTGTCTCTCTTCTCTCTCAACATGCATGGCAATAGGCACTACCTTGCATGTCTCTCTTTCCCTTCTTTTCTCTCTGCTCTCGTTCCTCTCTCATCCTCTCTCTTTCATAATCTTCTTTCTCTCATTTCCTTCTCTCTCTACTTTCCTCCCTTTCTCTCTACTTTCCTCCGTTTCTCTCTCCTCTCTTTCCTAATCTCTCTTTTCTTTCTTATTCTCTCTCATCCTTCCTTTCTCTTTCCTCCCCTGTCATGCACAACAGTAATTACCGTCGAGCATGACAGTCTCTCTCTTTTGTCTGATCTCTTGAGACGTGCACAGTGAGCCAAGCCTTAACTCAAGTGACGGGTCGGGCCTTTGTTAAAGTTCCTCTTTTCCCATGTTGTGCACGGTGATGCTCATCGCCACGCATGACATTTCTTCCCCTATTCTCTGACAAGGACATTGAACCGGGCCCTTTCCCAAGAGGCGGGCCAGGTCGTGTCTGAGTCCCTTCTGACATGCATGACAATTCCTGTCATGAATGGTAGAATCCATCGCCATCCATGTTCTCTCTTACTCTCTCTCTCTCCTATAATGGATGGTGGAGCCTATCACCATTCATGTTCTCTCTTATTCTCTCTCCCATTATGGACGGTAGAACTCATCACCGTTCATGTTCTCTCTTACCCTCTCTCTCCTATCATGAACAGCAAACCCATCACCATCTATGTTCTCTCTTATTATCTCTCCTATTATGGACGATGGAACTCATCACCGTCCATATTCTCTCTTACCCTCTCTCTCCTATCATGGACGACAGAACCCATCACCGTCCATGTTCTCTCTTACTCTCTCTCCTATCATGAACGGTAGAACCCATCATCGTCCATGCTTCTTTCCTCCCTTCTCTCTCCTATGTCATGGATGGCAGAACCCCATAGCCGTCCATGTTTCTTTTATTCTTCATCTCTCTTTCTTTCCTCTCTTTCTTCTCTTTCCTCTTTCTTCTCTCTCATCTCTCACTTTTTTCTTCTTTTTTCTTTCTTCTCTTTTCTCTCTCTTCTTTCTTTTCTCTTCTTTCTTCTCTTTCTTCTCTTTTCTTTTTCTCTTCTCTCTCTTCTTTTCTCTCTTCTTTCTTCTCTTTTCTCTCTTTTTTCTTCTCTCTTCTCTCCCTTCTCTCTTCTTTTTCTCTCTTCTCTCTTTTTTTCTTCTCTCTTTGCTCTCTCTTCCCTCTCTTCTTTCTTTTCTCTTCTCTTCTCTTTCTGCGTTCTCTTCGCTCCTTTCTTTTCTCTTCTCTCTCATCTTTCTCCTCTCTTCTATCCTCTGCTTGTCTTCCTTTCTTCTTCTTCTTCTCACTTCTCTCTCCTATTTCTTTTCTCTTTCTCTCTTCTTCTCCTTCCCTCTTCTCTTCTCCTTTCTTCTCTTCTTCTCTTCTTCGTCTCTCCTCTCTTCTATTCACTTCTTCTCTTCTTCTTTGCCTCTCTTCTCGTCTCTTCTTTCTCTCCTCTTCTCTTTTCCTTCTCTCTTCTTCTACGTCTCTTGTCTTCTCTCTCTCTTCTTTTCTTCCTTTTTCTCTCTCGCTATTCTTCTCTTGGTCCTTAGTCTCTTCTCTTTTCTTTCTCTCTTTCTTCTCACTCTTCTTTCTTCTTCGTCTCTCGTTTGACCAAGGGACAGGCCAAGTCTAGCACTGTCATGATAGTCTCGACGTCGAGCAGTATTACCGTCATGCCGGTCTGAGTTACCATACCCGTCTTGCTGCCATGTCAAACTTAACATCATGCCAGGCTGGTTGGTGTTGGTTCTGCTGTCGAGTAGTATTGCCGTCGTGTCGGTCTGAGTTACTGTGTCAATCTTGCTACCATGCAAAATTGGTCACTGTACTGGTCTAACGACTCTGTCAGTTTAGCCACTTGATCAAATTTCTCTTTCTTCTCTTCTCTTCCCTCTATTTTATTTCTCCCTTCTCCTTTTATCACCCCAATCTTCTTCTCACTCCTTCCCTTTCTTCTTTTGAATGTGCACACCTGTTTGCATTCGCTCAAAGACAAGGTGGGGTCCCTTGGCCCACTTGTCTTATAAAATAACGATGTGTGTGTGATTGCATAAATAGGAGAGTACAAGTCAAGGGAGGCGATTTCGAACCAGTTGTAGAACCAGGGGCCTTTCCGTCGTGATCTAAGAGGAAGCCCGAGTGAGCCACAGACCCAAGTGAGGTGTGTCCCCCCTCACACCCAAAGTCCTCTCTCACCGATTGGTGTACCTGCCCTTGTTTCTTAACAAGGTTCCTGAGAGAGCGGTCTCAAGTCCTGGGTTCTTGTTGAAACCCGCGACACATGCCACCAGGTCATCCGGACTCGGGGGCGAGATCGAGGCATCTAACCAGGCACATGATTGAGATCCATATGCATTTGACATGTGGGACAACTCTTCGCATGTTTCCAGTAGTCTTCAGCCATGGTGGTCCAATAATACCCCTGACGCCTAATTTTCTAAGTAAGGGAAATTGCCCCAAGATGTCCTCCTTCATTATGTGCCTCGGTGATGATTCTATCAATTTCAAGATGATTGAAACATCTTAGAAGGACTCCATCAAAAGATTTCATGTAAATTTGGTCGCCCCAGACAACAAAATTGACTGAAAATCTTCTCAGGGCTTCCTTACTTTTTGTACTGGCCCCTTCTGGATATTCATTATTTTTTAGAAGGGCGAGTATGTCATTGTACCATGGTTTGTCTTCTACTTGGCCTTGTTCATTAATAACGAAGATCCCCTCCACTTCTTCTTCATTTTCGTTGGTCTCTTCAATTTCTTTTTTTGTGGAAGACAGGGACTATGTTTGTGCCTGACATAGAAGGGTTTGACATCTACCCCTCGAGAGATTAACCATGGAGGCTAGGATTGCAAGGGTATCTGCGAATCTATTGTTGACCCTTGCCAAATGTTAGAAGGTGATTTCTTTGAAATTTTTAATAAAGCGCCCCACCTTTTCATAGTAGGGAACCAATCTTTGTTCTCATACCTTCCATGCCCCTTGGATTTGACTTATCACATGGAGAGAATCTCCAATAACTAGTAATCTTTTGATTCAAAGTTCCACGGAACTTTTAAGCCCTGTTATTAGGGCTTCATATTCAACTACATTCTTAATGCATTAAGTCTCATGGCAGTAGGAATTAGGATCCTTTCGGGTGAGCATAAGATGATGCCCACTCCTTCCCCATATTCATTTTTTGTACCGTCAAAGTGTAGCTCCCAAGTCGATCCTCTATGTTGAAGAGGTTTTCATCGGGTAGATTAGTATTGATTGGCGTATCACCAGATAGCGCATGTTCCACTAAGTGGCCAGCTATCGCTTGTCCCTTGATTGACTTTTGGATGACATAGTCGATTTCAAACTCACTTAGGAGCATACACCATTTTGCGAGTCATTTGTTGAGGATCAGCTTTTCGATGATAGATTTTAACTGGTCCATCCATGAGATGAGTCTTAAGATGTGTGAGACGCATAATGCCTCAGCTTTTGGTTTGCCCAAATTGAAGCGAGGCAATGCTTTTCAACATCCATGTACCTAGTTTCATAGTCGACCAAGGTCTTACTTAGGTAATAAATGGTTCGTTCCTTTCCTTGGTCATCATATTGCCCCAACATAGCCCTCGTGGTCTTATTTTTCATAGAGAGATATAAGAACAGGGGTTTGTTGGGAACAGGTGGGCTTAATAGCAGTGGATTGGTCAGGTAATGTTTTGTTTGCTCGATTGATTTTTGACACTTTTCATCCCATTCAAACACCATATCTTTTTTCAATAGTTGGTTGAAGGGTTCACATTTATCCACTCATTGCGATATGAAACGCCTTATGGCTTGTATTCTTCCATGTGGGCCTCGTATTTCCCTTATATTTCTGGGAGGTAGCATGTCATGATAGCTCAAATTTTTTACAGGTCTACTTCGATGCCCCTCTGACTGATTGTGAAGCTTAGCAATTTTCCCAGAGAGACTCCAAAAGCACATTTTTGTGGTTAAGCTTGAGTTGATATCTTTTAAGTCCCTCAAATACCAATTTTAAATCGGCTTGATGGTCACCCCTAGTCTTGGACTTTACTAGGATGTCATCCACATAATCCTCCATGTTTATATGCATCATGTCATGGAATATAGCGGTTATTGCCCTTTGGTAGGTTGCTCTAGCATTCTTGAGTCTGATGGGCATGGCTCGATAGCAGTAGGTTCCCCATGGCGTAGAAAGATGATTTTGTCTGGTCTTCCTTAGCCATACGAATTTGGTTATATCCCGAGAAACCATCCATAAATGACAATAACTAGTGTTCAGCAGTATTGTCAACTAGGGTATCTATGTTAAGCAAAGGAAAATCATCTTTAAGACATGCCTTGTTTAGATCTAGAAAGTCAACACACATTTGAATTATGTTGTCCTTCTTGGGGATGACAAGAAGATGGGCCAACCAATCAGGATAGTCAACAGGCACGATGAAGTTTGTCATTAAACGTTTGTCGATTTCCTCTTTGATCTTAAGTTCTAGGTGGGTCTTTAGTTGTTGAGTCTTTTGTTTGATAGGATTTGCCCAACCCCATACGTTGAGTTGATGCTCAACTAAGTCGGGATCTTATCCAAGCATGTCGCTATATGAACAAGCAAAGACATCTCTGTATTCTTTAAGGAAGGCCACCATCTTATCTCGCTCTTTGGGTGACAAGGAACTCACGATTTTGGTTATTTTTAAATCATCCTCATAACTGAGATTGACATCCAAAGTCTCCTTGACAACTCAATGGCCATCGAATTTCTGCTTGACTTGTTTGAGGTGAAAACCTTAGCTCTTCTGGCTCATAATCACTTTTGGTTTTCGGATTTGTTTGATTCTAGATAGAGGGGTCAAGCTTGTCACAAGGGATTTCCATTATAGGACTTTCATATTTGTTTGAAATTTTTATATCTTTAATAACATTTTATTTGATAAAATCTGAATTCTCATTAGATTTGTTAAGGTTTTATCATTTTTAAGATTAGTGGATGAGGTGATAGGAAAAGACGAGGGTACAAGGCACTCCTAGGGATACCCCGCGCCTACCCGTTTTTTGGCACCAGTGTTCGTTGGTGCCGCTGGAAGCCTTCCAGCGCATTAGAGGTCATCAAAGCGGGAGACTAATTCCATCCTTGACCCTCTTGAGAGGTCGGCAGAGTGTGACCCGTATCCAGGGTCATTTTCTGACTACTCAAGGCGAATTGAGTGAGATGATCTTTGACTAGCTTGTGTGTGTGCTCACTTGAAATTGGGATTTCCGAAATACATGTGGAGCCAAAGATATTAAGCAAGAAGGTGATACATGTTTGTCCGGTGTCCAGCAAATGTAAAGTTCCATGAGCAGTTCCGTACGGTAATTGAATGATGTCTCTCATTTATCGGGCTAGAGTACAAGGTTTATGGAATCTGGATTTTGAACACCCACGAAGATAAACTTAATCGGCCCTTTGGGCCTCTCATAGTCTTCCATGAGGGCGTGTGAGGACCCTAACCCTCTTCGGTCATGTTTTTCTTGTTTTGCATTTATAAATTCCATGACTGTCGCGGTTGCCCCTCTTTCTAAGGGTCCTAGGCCATGCCCGATGTGAAAGCCTTGGGTTACAAAGATGTATCAGGCTTCAGGTGACCCGTATTTATATTTCTCATAAAAGAATCGAACTTGCTCAAAGTGTGGAGAGCTGCAAAAATTTTCAGGAGCAGGATTGCCTGTTTCGAGAGTAAGAGTGGGGCAGTAAGTATCATCATATATCACCAAAGGTGCGTCGAAGCTCCCTATGATATTGATGCCTCCTGATGGGTCCAGTTCTAGTAGATTAACAACTTAGGGTTGGTCAACATAAATGTTGACTACCACTTGATCTGTGGGGAACTTGAGACACTGGTGAAGTGTTGAGGCTATGGCCAGATTTTCATGAAGCCAAGGCCGTCCCAAGAGGAGGTTGAAGGAGGAATCTATATCTAAAACATAAAACCTAACTATTTAAGATATTGGTCATACAATAAGAGCTATAGGCATAATTCCCTCGTCCTTTCTCTTACTCCCATAGTAAGCAGTGATGGTGAGCTAAGAAGATTCTAAGTAGGCTAAATCTATACCTATTCTTTCTAGGGTCGTAACTTGACAGATATTGAGGGTTGTCCCATTGTCAAATAGCACCCTCGGGATGCCGTGGCCAGCCACCTAGACGTTGATGTAAAGGACCTGACTATGGTATCGGTCAGTTTCACTATCACTAAAAGTAATGGGCATTGAAGCCGTTAATTGTGTGATCATTCCACTGAGCTATTTGGATCTGTGTTGGGTGGCATGTGTGCTTTTTGGAGCACACTCTCAATTTGGCACCAGTGAATGGGAGAGCTCCTAAGCAAATCTAAGATAAATATGGAAGCAGGGATCCTGTCTAGATGGGTTGAGAGGTCATATGTGCTAGGAGGTCATAGGTGTTGGAGAGACTAGTGGGTTCCCCCTCTTGAGTTGGTTGAGCACTAAAAGTTGGGTTGTTTGTGACCGGTTGTCGTTTAAGGTCAGAATTCCCTATCCTTTCTATAAAGTGTCGGCTCTGAGCCTACTTGGCATGAAATGTCGACCAAGTCTTGTAAGTGAAGTGATAACCCTATCGATAAGGGCATATGAGGGTTTGTCTTTCACTCATGAGTCAATCCCTCGCACGCTCCTTCCAATTGGATTGTTTTGTGAGTGGGATATCCCTCTTCGACTTTAATTACTGCCAAGCTATTGAGAGATGAGCAGTCGCATTGTTCGGCTTCTTCATTATGGGTCATCTCAATGTCCTGAGAATGTGATGTGGGTTCCTGAAGGGAAAACTCCTCCAAGATCTCCAGAGCGACTGTCATTATGATGTCTTGATGTCATGTTTAAGGTTCTAAAGGGATAGAGTCCCCTTGGTCATTTTGAATGATGGTCATCGAGATGTCTCAAAGAGGTTCTTAAGGGATAGTTTCCCTTGAATTATTAGAGTGGCCAGTATTATGCATGGAAAGATGAGTAGAGATGGATCTATGATGTATGGCTCTTCATGGATGGTAAAGACCACGGCCTTTCCCCTTGGATCCGATAGTGGAACTTACGTGGCTTTAGGAGGTGGTGCACTGGGCTGAGGGTCACTAGTCGGTAGTGGGTCGACGTAGATTCCCATCTTTTGATTGGCTTCTTTAACGGGCTCACCAAGTTTCACTACTTTAATGACCCCTCTTTTTATCAAATTTTCAATTAGATGCTTTAGAGTGATGCAATCCTGGGTATTATGTTGATGATGTTGATGCCACTGGCAATATTTTCTTTTATCAGTCATTTCATATGGGAGTGGTAAAGGAGGAGGAAGAATTAAATCTCCTTCCTTCAGAAGTTGTCGAAGTACTTCAGTCAGAGGTTGTTTTAATGGGGTGAAGTGTCTTTGTGACCTGATGGGATGATTGTGTGGTCTATACCGATTGTCCCTGCCCCCCTCCCCCCCCCCCCCCCCCCCCCTTTTTGGTTTCTTTGCTGGTCTTGACCAGCTGGTTGATTCTAATTATTCATATTCGCTTGGTGGAGGATAATCTGGTTTGCATCCCCGACTTGTTGTGGTTTAGCTCGAGGGACGTTTCTCGAGGCTTGGTTAATTTTTTGATTTTCTTCTAGCTTAATACCCGATCATCTGAGATTTAGTTCTCTCGTATAGCATGATTCTTTTTTACATAATGTTGAATGTCAAAGGGACAGTGCCATGGCCGAAGAACGTCTTTCATTGTTGACGTTCTCCAATATCATGTTGGTTTTGGCATGGTCCAATAATGGGCATTCCTTGACCTTTGAGGCCACATCGTTGAACCTATCCACGAAATCAGTGAATGGTTCGTCCGGTCCTTGCTTAAGGGAAACTAGTTCCCCTACCGTGATCGATTGTGGTTTCTTGGTACCGAAGTGGGCGATGAATCTCTTAAACATTTCTCGAGATGAAGCCTTGGGGTAGTCCCTTACGAATTCATTATACCAGGTGATGGCGTCTCCTGTGGGTCTCTTTTACCATTAAAACGATTTCAAAATTCTGGGGATAAGAAGTTCATTGGTAGGTAGTGCTGCACGCATGATTTTCATTTGACCTTCCAGGGATTGATATTTCATGTCCACCTGCGAAGATGAGATACCCAAGGGTTACTTCCTAAAGTGGCAAGTTGATCAGCTAGGTTTAAAGGGGTCTGCTGGTGTAATGGCAGGTATGTTGGTGCCATAGAAGGAGCTTCCCTAGGTTGAGGATTATAAAATTGGTATAATGGTTTGAAGATGGGCCTGCTCGAGACCATCCTCGGATAGGGTTGTGCTTGACCAGGTTGAGAGAGCCCTAGATTAGGTTGGGCCGAGAAGTTGGCTGCTTGTCCTAAGCCTGGATTTCCTATGGTTTGAAGAATAGCTTGAGCTCTCCTAGTTGGGTTAGAGCGGTTGTCTACCACTGGTTGGATTGCTCCTAGAGGAAACTGGGCCAAACTAGGGTTGGTTGCTAATCTTACGCTAGGTTGGGCGACTCTAATAAGAGGTCAATCAGCCCTACGGCTGTTGTGAGCATTAAAGGATCTCGTATCACTACTCCCAACAGAATGCTCTCTACTGGGAGGACAGGGAGCTACTGGTATGAGAGGATCACCTATGCTTAAATCACTAGTTTGACCACTGCTGAAGGCACAGATCTTATCTTATGTCCGACATCATGACAGTGGTAGTACCCCTGCTTGTTGGAGGACCACACGAGGCCTAACTCCTTGGATGTTTAGGGTGCTTCAGTTAGTACAAACCTGATGACCCCTAGAGTCGGACTGGTGACTTAATTGTTCTCCGGACTGATGACTAAGTGACCTAACAATGGGCCCAAGCAAAGGGTGCGTCTCATGGTCCCATGGGATAGCTACGCGCTATCTTGATGTACAGCCGGACGACGTACCAGACCTTCGGTATGAGTTGGTGGTCTACTTGGTGTCCAACTCTCATACCACCATACGTGGGTTGTAATACATCTCGTTACTTAGGTAAACAAGGTGAGCAAAAAGACACAGGTACCACTAAACCGCTAGTGAGTAAGGCCAGGCTTAGAGTTCCTACCTAAGGTAAAGCCTAGTTTATAAAATGAGGTAAAGTATCAGGGTATACCCAGCTTTGGTCCGCGCCACTCTTATAAATGACCATGGGTCCAAAGTATTGTGGGGTGTTCTTAAAGGCCAATTATATACAGAGGGTGCACTCCCTTTGAGGGCGGCCCACGATCCCAGCTACTCTTCCTCTAGGAACTACGTGCCTACTTCAGAAACATTAAGGCCGGATGCAAGATGTTCGACAAACTGAGTTTAAAAGAAGTTTTACACTTGTGCACTTGGGTGCATAAGTATGAGTGTGGTAAATCAACACACGTGCATATGACAGAGTGTGTTAGTCAATCAAAAGGCTCTCAAACAAAAATGAACACGATGTGCTTAATCACACCATGGGGTGCACTTCGATACGGTGAGCCAGATCAAAGCACAGTGAAGTGAAGGGCTAGGCGCCCTGGCAATGACTGAGTGTGACTTATGTCAACTCCGACACGTTTAGAGTCGAGAGCCCTACTCAGGCCCTAAGATAGGTTTAGGGAAGAAGGTCCCTCAAAAAAAAATAGGGGGTGTCGAGGAGGCACAGAAGGAAGGAAAGCAATAAATCTATGCTACCAACAAAGGGGGGACTGTCTGAGGCAATAGAATCATGGTGCCAATGTCAATGTCACCAAAGATTTGGGGCCTCAAATAATCCCGACTAAGAACCAAGGAAACATAATTCTGACGACATTGTGAATTTCACTTAAGACAGTGCAAACGTCGTCAAAACTATGTTCTCTAAAACTCAGCAAAAAAGGCCGAACAAGCCCACAGCAATCCCGGAAGGACGAAAGGACTCTCTAGAGCCTCAGGGACCTGGCATCATTGGCAATGGCACCAGCGACAATGCCACTGGCTATGGTCTCCATGCTTCCAAAAAGTGCACGAAGGGCGAGTTGAGGCGGGCAAAATTTGTCGAGAGTGGTTTTGACACCTCCCTTGATAATTTTTGTCACCTTCGGACCCCAAAAAGAAACTAAAGCTCGAAACGAGCCAGGATGAGTTTCACGTTGATGGCGGCCTTTCGAAAGAAAAGTTCAAGGGGTCGCTTCTACGGTTGATATGGAAGAGAAGCTTGACAGGCCCCACGGACTATTTATACTCGAAAATAAGGGCAAGGGACTTCGCCCGCCTTAGTTTCAGGTGCAAACAAATCAAAGAGTTGGAAGAGTATGGGTCCCAGCAAATTACACTCCGAGGGAGAATTAGATCTTAAGATCTTATCCCTCTCGGATCGTCGACAAAGCCAGCTTCCTTCCTATTTCAACCTTGAAACTCAACAAGAAGGCCTTTGAAAAGGGCTTTGAGGATAAAAAGAAGCTTTTAAGAAAACAGATTTAGAAAAAGAACAAGGGAGGAAAACCACAAGTAAACAACTAAACTAGGGAGATACATGTAAACAGAGGGATAGAGGAGTAGATGTATACAAATCAATAATAAAAGATGATAAATAAGGCAAAGAAGATAAATACAACAAGAAGAGGATAATATAAGTTAAAATATTGAATAAAATATAAGGGAAATAAACTAGACAACTATAGAAGGAAGAAAGAAAAGAAGGGGAAGTGGAGATAGATGAGATCTAGACTACAAGATCGAAAAAGAGAGAGAGAGAGAGAGAGAGAGAGAGAGAGAGAGCATATCATTAATTAAGGAAAACAACCATAATAAAGAGGAAGAAATAAATGTTTAGTTGAGAAGATGAAGAAGAAGGAAAGATTTATGCCATCAAATGAATAAAAGGGGAAAAGAAATAAGCACAACAAACTAAAAGAAATAAATACACTACCAAATAGGGAAGATAAGAAAGAGACATAAATATAACAAGCCAAAAAACATAAATGCTATGAGAAAAAGGGAACATAACCATGTAATAAAGAAGGTAAAAGAAGAGAAAGAGAATTAAATATAACTAATATATGGGTAATAAATACTACATTAAATGGAAAACAAGAGAACATAAATAGGTCATAAATAGGGGAAAATAAGGAAAATTATATATAAATAACTAAAAATAAAATAAATGCAAGAAACAAATTGAGAGAAAAGAAAATGATACTTTAGGTTGGGCCCCCAGGCCTGACGCCCAGAGTCAGTGCCGATTTAGATCATTTGGTTGCACAATCAATCTCGAGTTTTCGGTTTTTAACGGGACAAGTAAAAATAAGAGGAAGAGGGCTCGGAAGGTCTGATTATCCAGACCGCCTTTGATTTGATAGTGTAGCTTGAAGGGGTTGGTAGCTTAGTTTTGGGATTGGCTTTGGATGGAATGGGGATTCCTCAAGTGGGCCCACCTTGGGGCTTTCTCACAACCACAAGCTTGAGCTTAAGATCAAAGTGTTTTGAGCATGGACTAATCTCAAGATCGAAGGAACTTGGGCATAGCCTCGGCTAAAAAATTATCAAGATTCCATACCTTAAGCCTGAGGCAAAAGAGCCTATTTATAAGTAAAATGGACCCATGACCGCTTGTAGGTCAGTTTTGTGAGATTTTCGGACTATCAGAGTTTTGGCGAAATTTGGAGTTGCGATGGCGCTAGTGGAATGGTGCCATGTCATTAATGCAACAATAACGACAGTCAACAAAAATTAATTTCTCATTAATGCGGCCGATACGACCCTATCAGTGTCTGGCACCATTGGCAATGGCACCGGCGATGTTCTAACTGCCTTCAAATCTGGTTTCTGACACGTGTCAGATTTTGGTGACTCTGGTTTGTATCTGATGAACCAATCACAGCTTGAAGCTATTCCGAGTGATGCTGACGACATTTGTAGTTTTGCCAAATATCAGCTACCACGTCATCTAGGCTTACTTTCATCAATTCATCGTCCAATAGAAATTCGACTACCATGGGCGGTATTAACTTCTGACATGTCGGTAAGGGCTTGCAATGTCGACACGTATGGACTGACATGTCAGCTTGTCATCTCATATTGGTCAAGTTGTTTCCCACCTGGTGGAGGTCTGGCGCTATTTGGAATGGAGCTAGCGGAATTGCCAGTACCGCAGACTTCTGTTCATTCTAGAGTTCATGGGGGGACCTAGAGCTGGGCGTTGTTTGTACTAACGCTGGCGCCATTAGGAATGGCATCAGGTTTCTTCCCTTCCTGGTCATTTGTTCCCTGATTGAGGTGCCTTTGTGCGTTGCGCTTTGGTGGCTATTGGGGGGCAACATCATAACCTTTCTTTTTGAAGTGCTTCAAAGTAAGGTAATTGTGAGTCTGTCTTGCCTTGTCTCACCTCTTGGTACCTTTGGTCCCACTGGGGCAATATTGGTTTGATGGAGGCTAAGTTTACCTAAAAGGGTTCTGGTGGTGTGAATATTTTAAAATATCCGGGTGCTCTGCCTAGGACATTTCAACCTATCCATAATTTCTCTAGTCGAGATCGGGGTGTTTTTAAGTTGTTAGATGTTTGGGGTGATATTAAGCTGAATGTAAAAATATGTACATAAAACAACTCAAGAGGAACTTCAAACAACATTTTGATAGGGTATATCAGTGCACAGAGCGCTTCTTTATTATATCTTCGTCAAGCAGTTCCAAGATACCCGTGGACACCTTGTTAATTACATTCACTATCCCATATATTGGAGAAAAAAAAAACCTTTGTTTAATTGATTATAAATGGATTCACTACAAGATACTTCCTTTGCATACCAAAGGGTCATCTATAATCTCACTAGCATTTGTGTTTCTCTGTTATGCCTTTTTTGCATATACTGGACGGCTCGCTTGCTTATTTTCTTGTGGTCTATCTATAACCACTGAACGCTTTTGTTTAACAGTTGCGATCACGTATGACAGTTGTGGTAGAATGCATAGATTGTCCTCTTGGCCTTGCACGATCAGCACGTCCTTGAGTGGGCTCTGAAGTGTTCATCCAGTCTTGAATTTGTGTTGTCATACTTTCTTTAGTACGACATTCTACAAGAAAATAATGTTTCCATCAGGGAGTCACTTGAGGAAAGGCGCTCATATTTTTTATTTACCCCCCCAACAGGTATAAAGTTTCATCCAAAACATGTTCGCATTCTTCCAAAGTAAAGGGACAATGTATTTTGTCAATAACGAATCTCAATATGAGTAAAGGGATGGTATATTTTGTCAATAACAAATCTCAATATGAGTAAAGGGATAGTATGTTTTATATGCACCGGAGCATATAAGAATAATCATCTTGGATAATAATTTGTTTTGAGCATGCACCGGAGCACAATGGGATAGAGAGTGAATCCACCGGAGTGTCTTGTAAAGGTTGTGAATTAGAGGTCAATGACGCTGTCATTTATATATGTTATCCCTAGCTTTTTTTAAAAAATGCCAAAGTATTGAACTCAGTTAATGTAATTTTCAACACTTAGTGTGAATCTTGCCCTTATCGTGCTTGGCCTAAGTAAGAAGAAGATTTTCTGAAGAATGTATTTTGACAAAGTTTAGGTTGTGTTAAAGATATACCCAAACAATAGGATGATGCTTAGGACATGTAATTAGTATATCCAAGCTCTTCATATACATTTACAGTTTAGAGCCACAAAGAATTCTTTTTCAATCTACTTGTCTAACCACTTGATGTTCACTAATCTATTTCTTAAGGAAAAACTTGAATGACTTGTGACACCCACACTATTCGAGCTCTCTCGCAACAATGCAGATGTGCAATAATAGAGCATTAATCTTTGAGCTTGAAAAACAAACACTTCATATGTGTGCGTGTCTGTGTGAATTGGGAAACAAAAAGAAAGGCAAATAAATGAAAAAAACACTGGACACGAGATTTATCATGGTTTACCTTTTAGGAGAGAAGAAAACAATACATTAAACAATGGGGTTGCAAGAACTTGATGGAGCAAACTCCTCCTACAAAGCAATATATCTATAAAGGGCTTCTCTCTCTTAGGACTCCCTCCCTCCGCCCCCTTCTCTCTCTCTCTCTCATATAGACACCCATAAACATACACAACATAAGAGGTATTCTACCAAAGAGCCAACAATTTTCCTAGAACCTCACACTATGTTCCTTTACATCCCATCCCTAATGGCGTGCTCAAGAAGTCATTGTCTGTTCCACTACGCAAAATGATAGGGGTCCGAAGCACCTTCACCTACCATCGGTGCCCCTTAAAGGGATGGGACACTCCCATAAGGACGGCATTTCCTTGTAAATCGACTTGGTGCTCACATCCATTCTAGGCATGTTTATCCAATGCATTTTGGTTGGTATGGATCTTCTCTATCTGCGTCAACTTATTCTCAATAGAATTTCAAATCCAGTGGTAATGCACACCATGTGCTTTGTCCTTGAATGAAAGCATGGATTCGTCCTTGAATGGAAGCTTGGATTCTTGCTCAAGTTCATTGTGCTTTGTCCTTGAATGGAAGGTTGGATTCTTGCTCATTGTGCTTTGTCCTTGAATGGAAGCTTGGATTCTTGCTCAAGTGGATAGGGCTTTGATTGTCACAATGGACAACATATCTGTCGTATTTTAAGCCTTACGCAATTTGACAGTAGTAACCTCCAGTGGAAAATATGATCAATGGGAGTAACAAAGATTTATTTTTTTCTAGTTGGTGATAAGGTTCTTATGTTTTTTAAGTTCTGCCAAAAGGGCAGCAATCACATAAATTAGTGGGTTGAAATATGAGAAACATCTCCAGCTCTTGATTATGCATGAAACCAAAGCATAACTCGTAGTCTTAAGCTCGTGAGTTCAAAATAAATTCTAGTGAGATGGCTCATAAAATGGCTGACCATAGTCATATGGATAATAATATGACACGTAGAATCAATTTCATTTATCAACATGTCAAAAGGAGTTGATTTGTAGCCATTCATTTATGATAATTAGCAAATGTCTGATATAGTTTGGAAAAATAACTATCAAAATAACACAGCAATTTCTTCCTGCAAAGAGAAGACATACAGTTGCCGCCATTGCTGGAAGAGTTATATTCGTTGAGCTAAAACGGAAGGGCTTATATTTGCTTTGAGCTAAATTATAGGATAAACAATAGAGCCTTGAATCTCATTAGTCAAAGAAGCCATAGGAAAGGACAAAAACCAGAATTTCTACAGAGCTTAGAGTAATATCTTATTGTAATACCATCCATTCCAAGGCAACCGAGGGTACATTGGGTAACCCAAGGAACCCAAAGCATCTGACCTTATTTAATGAAGAAGTTCTCAGCTTGTTCTCTTCAAGCGTGATAAAGAACGACAAGGTTCATGCTTATAAATGCTCAATGGCTGTGAACACAGGCATTGATGCATAAGATGCGCGTGTAACATTTAAAGATGCTCTCTATACATAAGTAAGATGTCTGGAGATGTAAATTCCCTGTGTGATTGGGCTGGTATCAGTGTTTACTCTCCAGTAGTCACAGAGCATATTATATTTCAAAATGGTTGATACAGAGTAAAAAGAAACAAAAACCCCGAAAACCCTCTCAGATGATCATGTTGTCTGAGTAGCCTGCCACTGAAAGACAGTCACAGTCCAGCGGGATACTTTAAGGGAAGTATAACACATAATTGGGAGGCAGAAGTTTGTAACTTTTTCATGAAAATCGAAGTATTACATTATGACAATAAGTCTGCTCTTAAGGGAAACTTTCACACAGAAGCTACATATTCTATTTAGAATAAGACAATAAAACACCGAATTATTCAAAGCCACAAAAGCAGCAAGGGGCGGTGGTAGAAAAACATAATATCAAAAAATAAATGATACATGTGTAGAGATAATTGAATGGAAAACACAGTATGTATCTTCACAATTTTAGGCAGCCCCCTTGAGTTTCTTTGCAATACCAGCAACATATTTGCCCTGGTGGAAAGCTTGTTGGAGCTCGAGCTCTGATGGCTGCCTCAAACCATCACCTGCAAATGTGCCTGCACCATATGGGCTGCCACCTTTAACCTGTTCCATCTCAAACATGCCAGCTCCAAATGTATATCCAATAGGCACGTAGATCATTCCATGGTGAACCAGCTGAGTTATGGCAGTCAAGCTGCAAATGGAAACAAATAGCCAAACGAAAGCTTCTTATATAGATTCAACCAGTGGTTGTCATGTTAATTGCACAGAAAAGATAAAAAAAAAGACAAAGGTCAATCAAATAATCAAAGGGAACCATAAAATGCATGAGAATGGTAGATTACATAGGAGTTAAGAGCATTTTGGTAATATATTGAAAGAATCATAGGCAGTTGGAACTTATGACATTTACTGAGAAAATACTTGCCTAACCAACAAAAAGTAGATTACATGGGAGGTAAGATCATTTTGGTAATATACTGAAAGAACCATAGGCAGTTGGAACTTTTGACATTTACTGAGAAAATACTCGCCTAACCAAAAAAATTCAGTTATTGGTCAAATAGAGCAATCCAGCAATATTAGTATTTCAAATTATAAAGAGAAGTTACTAGTAGCAGATAGAAAAAATAGAAAAGCCAAGAAATGCCCAGAACTACACACAAAGTCACATCTTTTAGCTCAAAGAACAATCTATCAAAACAACACATACTTTTCTAGTTTCTGTCAAAATAATCTCACAATGTGAAAATGGTTTTCCAAGTCTACATTCTAGAAAACTAGAAGTCGAGCAGAACAACGGGAAAGATTATTATAAATTGCCAAGGTCTCAACCAATATGAATTCAGAACAATTTTGTGACGTACTTGATAAATGAATGTCAAAAACTTTAAGACATTTACTGTCTGAAAAAGTCTACTTTATCAGTACTATAATCAATAAAGCAGGATGCAGGTTGAATGGACAGTGAGTCCCTCATGGGACATTATCTTTTCCTTTACAACTTTCCAACTGCATAATGCAAAACAAAGGTGAGCCAGGGGTAAATGTTTTCTCTTTAAGTGAAAAGGCGATGAACAAGGAGGAAGAAGAAAGTGGAAAGAGAACAAAGAGGCCATGATTTTGGTTACCCATTGAAGATTATTCGCAAGGTAAATGCTAGTTCCCTTTGTAGCACTTGTGGACAAAAAAGTATAAAAACTATTTAAGTATGAGGCTACATACGCAGTTGTCTCCTGCCCGCCACCTTGTGACCCAGTGCTATAGAAGATGCCTGCTGGCTTGCCTGCTAATTGCTGAGATCTCCATAACCCACCAGTTGCATCAAGAAATGCTTTGAATTGGGCAGCCATCATTCCAAATCTTGTCGGGAAACCAAAAATAAGGCCATCGGCTTCTGCGAGCTGATGTGGTTGAATAATTGGAACATCGCTCTTTGGTGGAGCACTCATCTTTCCAAGTACTTCATCTGGTAGTGTTTCAGGTACCTATAGGCATAACGCCAATTCAAATTAACAGCCAAAGATGTGTACAAAGCTTAGCGTCATGCCAAGACTGCACAACAAGGCCTATCCAAGAGCAAAAATGTCTATAAAGTTGGTCCCAAATTTTTCACATTATGGGTTCCACAAATGCTGCTCAGATAGGAAGTTCTAACCTGCCATAGGGTAGCTTCAACTCCTTCCACTGATGAAGCTCCTTTCTTTATCTCTTCAGCCAGTTTCTCAACATGGCCATACATGGAATAGTATCTGTATTATCAAATTCAACATGTTGATCAACACAGTTTCAGAAGTTCTCACATATGTATATAATAAAATCACCATCACATCGGTTAACAATTATGTTTAAGCTGAATATTGTTTCTATCAATGTTTAAGCTGCATATTTTAATTTGAGAGAGATGCTGCCATCATCACCATTTTTCAGAAGAAAAAGGGTATTATGTTCTTCCCAAAGCTGTTAAAACGTAAGTCCTGAACCCATAATCTAGTAAGTCAGGGATGATAGAAGCCAGTAAACCATGTCAAAATGGAAAACATATGAGATAGATCAGGTACCAGCCCTTCAATATAAGGTTATGTAAGTAGAGCATAACACCGTGCATTGGACTACATTAAACTGCCGAGTTGCTGATGTGGAATTGACATGAGGAAGTTTGTCAACAATGTACTTAAAAGAAAAAAGCAAAAAGGAAAAGGAAAATATATAGAAAGAAAAAAGTAAACCGATGAAAATATAAATGTAGTTAAAGGGAATACTCAAGAGGTAACAGATTTGATCGCAGATCTAGAGTATCGTGCAGAGGCCATGGATAATAAGAGTGGTTTTGTCTAACTTCTTAGTTCTTAGATGATAAGTGAGTATTTAGTTGCACAAAATTAGAGAACTCCAGGTGGTATGATCTATTAACATCATGTAATGGATGCATGGATAAAACTTCTGAGCCAGCTGTCACACTTTGTTTTTTCTCTATTAATTATTAATGTCTACATGACAAACCATGAGGGTTGATATTAACAGATTAATTCAGAAAAGCTGCAAACAGCAGCTCTCAGCATGATGAAGTTAGTCCCTGAATGTTTATCATCAATTGCATTTTCCCAATAACTCAACACAGGAACTTGAGATTCTATTCTAGACTTGTCAAAAAATACTCAGGACCATTTTTTTTCTTTAAGATTGAAAAGGATCTGAAACCTAGACAACAATAGTCCGTAGGTAACATTCTGGACATTTATAATAAAATTAATCCTTAGAGTTCAAAGAAAACTAATGATTAAGATAAGCACAAAAAATCGTAACCACCCAAGAATTTACAAACAGTTTCCTATAGAAACAAGTTGCAAAAAATATCAAGTGCAGATCACCATTAAAGCCAAATGTGCAATGTAAAATAGAAACACTACGCTATCAGCTGATGAGATGGTTTCTTCCTGAAAAGAATCTCTGTTTTTGAAAACTTAAATGGTTCATTCAATATTTAATCTACTTTAAAAATCTAGTCCATAGTTTACTGTTACAAACCCAATGGCATAACATAACCACAAAACAGAGCAGATAGAAAGCTTCGAATAAAAGTTGTAAAAATTCTGGTTCATTTATTTATGCACATAAGAAATAGAATTTTAGACATTTATTGCAGGAATCTCCAAAGTCTGCTGGTTGGCAAGCAATCGGAACCAGCTCTTCCACCAGCAAAGCCATTTTCATATTCAAAAAGAAAGTCCTTCATAATGGGTAATCGACGGTTTCCAAGAAAAAAAAGTGCATCTTATCCATTCAAATTAAATAAAGCCACCAGCATGAAACATGTAAAGATAGACCTACTAATAATACTGTCTGCCAAGTGAAATGCATCATTCCTGATAAAGTAATGTAAATCACCAAAGGATTTACTCCCTAAAAATTATCCCAAACAATGCATGCATTTTACTTCCTAATATGATATTCACAAAACAGCATGAAATCATTCATACAGTTCACCCTCCACAGAGCCATCCCATAAAGTTAAGAGTTCTCAAAATCTTAACGTTTTACCTCTGTTGCGCTCCAGATAAAGAATGTCACTTCAGAATGTATTAGAATAATACAGATGAAGAATGTAGGGGAAAATGAATTACACAATTGCCACAGGAAAATTTTAGGCAATGGCCGCAAAAAGGATGTCGGTAAATACAATTTACCAATATATACCCATAAAGTTCTTGCTTGTGGACTATTAATCCGAAAAATATCAATAATTGATATAATTAACGACCCTGTTACAAAAACATTAGTTCAAATAGGAAGGGTAAACAGAACGCCAGCTTACATGACATTGTTAAAGACAGCAGGCAGGGAGATCACATTCATTGGCAAAAGCCAAATTTTTTAACATCACATCAAAATTATAAGTAGAATTTCCCCTTTGGAAAAATGAAAATATCATGTAAAAAAAACCTGCACAAGAAAGGGCACAACTTCTCTGAAAATGGAAAACCAAAATGACGAAAAGAAGTAGAACCAAACATCACAAGACAACACAGAAATTCTAATAATTCAAGCCTATGAATCAAAATCAAATGATCCAGCCCACACTATGAAGAGAGATAATCATGGTAACAATTGTGATAGATCCGTCAAATCAGCAGAGAAATCCCCCAAATGATCACCAAAACCAGGCAATATTCATCCATAATAGCATAGAATGAAGATCGGATTAAATTAACAAAGAAAATCAGCATGAAAAGACTAAACAATAAAAAATAAAAAAAAGGAAAAGGAAAAATAGAAGCATCTTACACAATGTAGACTTTAGTCGCCATTAGAGTAGCTCTCAAGAAAAATCTGGTTCCGCCCTTAGAGAGAGAAGACTGAGAGAAGAGAGAGCTTTTGGGATGTCAAATGGGAGGAAAAAAGGTCGTATTTATATGTCAAAGCAGCCATGAAACCCGGAGCAGTAGCCCACATTTAACGAATCCGTATGAACACTTACTTAATATACAATTTTATTTATTTATTACAATTGGGTTGTTGAGGTCAGTATATCATCATATTTTTATTTATTTTTTGAAAGTTTTTGCTTTTTTTGACTTTTCCTTCCCCTTTGATTGTCGCTTTATTTTGGCAGCTTCATTTGACCTATTCAAAATTCTTCATAATAAATTTTTATTTATAATTTCCTTTGTTTTTAATTCAGCATCTACAGATTCGTTGCTTCTAGACAGCGTTTGACCAGACAGGAATGGACGCGTGAACTAACTGGCGCCATTGGATTGTGAAGATATCAACGCTGCCGTTTCTAAACTGGAATGAAATATCAACCGTCGGATTTGTTAATTGGGTAACGATTTGTGAGGAAATTAATAAATTCATAAATGAAAATGGAATTTCAAACCTAGCAACATTAAATTTGTATTCCTATTGAACATTCTAAATCTATACTTCCTCCTCATCCAATCATCTAATTTAGATCAAATAAATCATTAACTGTTTGAATTAGATCTGACAATTCATAGTATTTTATTTTTAGCTTTTATTTTATAAAATATATAAATATGAAATTTGGTATGTGTCATCATCTCAATAGGGCTCACCTTAATAAATATAAAAATAATATTCTTACAAAAAGATGATCAAACTATCCCAGATAATTTCAAAGGTATTTTGATCATTTTATTTTATTGAGAATATTTTTTTATATTTTTTACATGTGTGAGTTTAAGAGAGGATTAGACACCCAAAAATTGGTGTCAAAATGTTTTGTAGATACATAATAAAATTAAATAAAATAGAATAGAGGCAACTAAAAAGAAAATAGTGTCGAGACGCGAAATTGTAATTAGATCCATCTCAACGGTTCATTCAAACCTAACGGCTAGATAAGGGGAGGTACGGCGCACCTCTAAATATTGCTAAACGATGCAATTTCGCTACCGAAAACTGTTTCGATGACCTAAACATCTATTTTCACCCCAAATTATAAAATTTAAAGCTCCATAAATTGTTGTACAGCGAGCGGGTTTAAAAAGATCTAGAATTATGAAAATAGATAGTATGGAAAATGTATTATAATATAGAATATTTTTAAGACTTCAAATCTTTTTTTCTTTTTGTATCCATACAAATTAGTATCCATACAAATTAAGGCTGAGACAAAACTTAGTGTTTTAGGGCATCAAAACAATCTTTTTAGTAGGATTTTTTTGGGTGCATCTGATGTCTTCATTACGAGATTGATACCATAACCCATAGGGGAGGGAGGGACCAAAATGTGTTCGAAGGATAGAAGTAGCAAAAGGTGGACCAAAAACCCATTCAAATAATTTAGACCACGTTTATTATCAAATGCGCACGCCATCGTTGAGAAGATCACCTGACGGCCGATATTGATGTCATTTTCAAGGTCACAACAGATGATTTGTTTTTTTTTTCCCCAAAAAATTTAGTCCCATTCTGACCTTATTGATCTAGAATTCGGTGAGTTTTAGGTGGAAAAAAAAAAAACAAAAGATGAATAAACCTTGATTCTTATGTCAGCCCCATCTCATGTATCCGTCATGAAGCCAACAAATATATTTGGGGTCAAATTTGTATCAATGCTCTGAAATTTTGGAAAATAGTTTTATGTGACCCCACATCATATAAGTTATATATGATCTCATTTTTTGACCGGTTGTTTTGAATTAAACGGCTACGATTGTTCAATATCACAATGTCATGTCAAACACTGTTTTATTTTTCATTTTTTTCTATAAAATGTGATGAAATTATGTACGTCGCATCATAAAATTAGGGTGAACTTGGAAAAAATAAAAAGCAAATATTTTTTATAAAAATAAATGACCAAAATGCCCCCTTAGATTTTACCCTAAAATTATAGAGATTACTTTTTGCTAATTGACACATAAAAATAAGGGAGTATTACGTTACATTTATGAAGCATAATAATATCTCTTTAAATAACCAAAAAAAACAAAATATCTCTTTCCGTAGGGCACGAGGCACATGGGTTCCATGATCTTGGGTCCAATGAAATCATTATTCCCATCTTCAATAGCCATCGATGCCTCTACTCTCCCAAGCGTGACGCTTACCTTATCTTTCTCATTAATACCCCAATAACTCCAGTTTTGCAGCTAAAAATCATGATGATCATTTTCTTCTTTTCTTGTCGATTTTTTCTTCTGTGAAAAATAGTTTAAATCAATGGTGATAAGTTGTGTGGTTTTCCCGGCCACCCAAAAACTTGATATTTACTCAAAGGCTCTTCTTTCGTTTTTGTTTTTTTTTTTTTTCTTTTTTTTTGGTCAGTATTATTGAGAAAACCACATGACTTCAAAATGATCAAACTGTCCCTTTTGAGAAAAGCCCCAAGGCATCTTTCTAGGGGGATCTAGAAAAAATTTCAAAGATTCGTTTGCAAAATGGTGAATTGACATAGACATTCGGCTTATCAAATGGATCATATTAACGCCAAGGTCCGAAGAAGGAATATGATGTTTTCTTTCCTTCTAAAAAGTTGCCCACTTCAGAAATGCGTCAAGCCGGACTAATGACCATGCCTGTCCTTATATCATACTCCTCTATGCAGGAGCTCACTGTGCACTTATTCCCTGGGACTAAAGAGTTAGTTGAGAGCAAGTTTTGGCTATAAAATTCTATATAGTTGAATCCATATGAGTATTGAAAAAAACAAATCTGAATTTTGAGTTCCTACACTTGGATCTACCATCTAAAAATTGATCTAAGTACGTATAGAGTGCATAGGATTTTTGACTTTTTCAAGGTTGGTCACTTGGTTGTAGAGTGCATAGGATTTTTGACTTTTTCAAGGTTGGTCACTTGGTTGAAGACGTTCACCATCATCATTATAGCATTTTTCTAATTAATTAGGGTAGGCTAAATCGTGGTCCTATATTATGTTCTATTAAAAGTCATACCCTCAATAAGGCCATAAGTCCTTACATCTTTTCGGATAACTTCCAACCATGTCCTTTTGGGCCAATTACTTGTCATTTTCAATCTTTCTACTTGAACTAAATCGCACCTCCTAACAGGTGTTGTAGTGGGTTGGCACCACAGATGCTAGGGGCGGCCATGGGTCGGGTCAGGTTCAGGTCGACCTAGACTGCAACTCAACACAGACCCAACTCGGGTCCAAGGTTTTGGACCCAAACGTGCCCATCGAATCCAAAACTTGGACCCGAACCCCACCCAATTTGGTCCGGGTCTAGAACCTAACAAACTATTTTGAAAAATATTCAGAAAATATATTAAAATACACACACAAAAAGAGATTGTATGGTAGGGCAGTGATTTTATGCAAGGGAACTTCAAAAACCATGTTAAGATCATTTATTTGATCCAAATTTTAAAATATACACTCTTTTCATTCTAATGAACAATAAAATAAAGTAAAATAAAACGCAATTTCAATTTTAGTGTTTTAGCCCAATTAACATAGGTCGTCCCTTTTAATAAGATGTTTAGATATAAGTCTTTGAATGATTTTTTTCCAATGTTTTAGATGGCTTTATTACCATTAGATGAATAATGTTAAAACAGAAAAAAAATGAGTTTGAGTTTTTAAAGGTTAAGGTCTTGAAATTTACCAAATGAATGGTCTAGATTCGTTGTTGGAGGGGACTAATTTTGACTGTATCTAAAGTTCAAATCGAACTTCTTTTTTTTTTAGAGATTCATTATTGAGGTCAAGAGAGCGTGTGCAAAATTTTAGATCATACAAATACCACAAATATAGTTTTCTAGAAGTGTAGTTGCATTATACTATGATACAACCATTGCATTAGATCACTGCATGTATATATAGATATATATATATATATATATACATAAGAGACTACAAAACGCCTATGCACGAAATGAACAGTGTTTTCGCCCATAGGCTCGATGCCGTCTAATTTTTTTCAGACAACGTGGATTAAAGACCATCACAAACTTAGCATGTCCGTGGCAGTCCATCACGGACATAGCAAGTCCGTAACGGTATTTTTTTCATGCAAATTTGAAGCAAAAAATATGAGGGGACAGCCATGACTCCCACAGATCCGTGGCGGTTTTTAGGCAAAACAGTCACGAAGATAGCATGTCCGTGATGGAGGGGAAACACTGGAACTCTTCACCTATAGGCGTTTTTAATATTTTTCCATGGAAAAGACAACAAAACGCTTATGGGCGAAAATGAACAATATTTTCGCCGATGGACTCGACGCTATCCGATTTTTTCAGACGGCGTGGATTAATGACAGTCGCGGACTTAGCATGTTTGTGGCAGTCTGTCATGGACATAGCAAGTCCGTGACCGGATTTGTTTCATGCAAATTTGAAGAAAAAAATATGGGGGGACCGTCACAGCTCCTGTAGGTCCGTGGCAGCTTTTAAACAAGGGAACAAAACATTGTAGCACTTTCGCCTATATATATATATATATATATATATATATATATATATATATATATATATATATATATATATATATATATATATATATTCCCAACGCCTATAGGTAAAAATGAACAGCGATTTCGCCTACCCTTATCACCATATAAACGTCATCAGACGGTCACAGTGGTCCGGTAGTGTTTCATTTTTCATTTTTTTTCTACAAATCCAAATTACTTGAAATTTGGAGGTTGTGTACATTTTAGTGAGGCGTTATAAAAATATGAATAAAATAATTCACAAAATATAAATTGATCAAAATACCCTCAAAATTTTTGGGGGTATTTTGATCAATTTATATTTTACGAATTATTTTCTTCATAGTTTTATTAAATGTGCATGACTAAGATGCATGCACATTCCAAATTTCAGATCATTCCGACTAGTAAAAAAAATAAAACATGAAATACTACCGGACAACTGTGACCGTACGATGAACTTTGGATGGTGATGAGGGTAAGCGAAATCACTGTTCATTTTCGCATACCTTCATCACCATCCAAACTTCATCTCACGGTCACAGTTGTCTGGTAGTGTTTCAATTTTCATTTTTTTTTTCTACAAATCCAAATATATATATATATATATATATATATATATATATATATATTCCCAATGCCTATAGGCGAAAATGAACAGTGATCTCGCCCACCCTCATCACCATCCAAACTTCATGGCACGATCACAGTGGTCCGGTAGTGTTTCACTTTTCATTTTTTTTTCTACAAATCCAAATTACTTCAAATTTAGAGGGAGTCATCTTAGTGAGGAGCACCTATAAAAATATGAATAAAATAATTGACAAAATATGAATTGACCAAAATACCCTCAAAAAAAATTTGGGGTATTTTGGTCAATTTATATTTTACAAATTATTTTCTTCATATTTTTATTAAGTGCGCATCACTAAAATGTACACACGTTTCAAATTTTAGATCATTCCGATTATTAAAAAAAATGAAAATTGAAATACTACTGGACAATTGTGATCGTGCAATGAAGTTTGGATGGTGATGAGAGTAGGCGAAATCACTGTTCATTTTCGTATACCCTCATTACCATCCAAACTTCATCGCACGGTCACAGTTATCCGGTAGTGTTTTAATTTTCATTTTTTTTTTCTACAAATCTAAATTACTTGAAATTTGGAGCATGTGTACATCTTATTGAGGCATACCTAATAAAAATATGAAAAAAATAATTCACAAAATATAAATTGATCAAAATACCCTTGAAAATTTACAACAGTATTTTGGTCAATTTATATTTTTCAAATTATTTTTTTCATAATTTTATTAGGTGCGCGTCACTAAGATGTACACGGGCTCTAAATTTCATATCATTCCAATTGGTAAAAAAAAAGAAAGTTGAAATACTACTGGACAATTGTAACCGCGCGATGAAGTTTGGATGGTGATGAGGGTAGACGAAATTACTGTTCATTTCGCCTATAGCCATCTTGTAATATATATATATATATATATATATATATATATATATATATATATATATATATGTGCAAGCTTTCTATGCTTCCCTTACAACATACAAGTTTTATCCTCCCTCTTATCCAACCGTCCATTTTGAATGGAGGGCTAAGATTGCTCCAATCGCAATGTCATGTCTATACACAATTTTTTTTCTTTTTTTTCTTTTTTTTCTATAAACTATTTTGATACCAAATTTTGGACGTCCATTCCTCTATTAAACTCACACTAGCAAAAAAATATAAAAAAATATTTTCAATAAAATAAAATGATCCCCTGAAAGTTTCAAGGGGTATTTTGGTCATTATATTTTATCAAAAACTTATTTTTAATATTTTTTATAGGTGCAACCCAATGAGAAGATGGCTCGTACCAAATTTCATATTCATACAATTTGTATTAAAAATTTAAAAATAAAATATATTGAGACGTCGGATCTAAGATCAAACGATGAGTAGCACTCTAAATCAAAACTGGACGGTCGGATGGTAGGGAGAGGATAGAACTTCTTTGTTGTAGGAGAAGCATAGAAACCTTTCCCAATATATTTATATATGAAAATACTACAAAACGCCTATAGGCGAAAATGAACACTGATTTCGCCTACCCTCTTCACCGTCCAAAGTTTATCACACGGTCAAGATTGTCCGGTAGTGTTTCATTTTTCAATTTTTTTTTTTTACAAATTGGAATAACCTAAAATTTGAAGTGTGTGCTCATCAACAATAAGTGAATCTACAAAAAATATCAAAAAATATTTTACATTAAAAAATTGACCAAAATACCCCCCAAAAGTTTTGGGGATATTTTTATCAATTGTTATTTCACGAATTATTTTTTTTATTTTTTATTAGGTGTGCCTCACTAATATGTACACACGCTCCAAATTTCAGATCATTCTGACTTGTAGAAAAATAAAAAATAGAACGTTACCAAGCAATTGTGACCGTACAATGAACTTTGAACGGTGATGAGAGGGTAGTCATTTTTGCCTATAAGCGTTAAAAATACTTTTCCAAGCTTAAGTTTCAAACCCCGGCTTGACCTACCGGTCGAAACTAAAGGTCCTACAGTGGATATTGGATTGGAGTACCCAAAGTTTCATAGTACCATTAATAGAAACGCTACTAAAGAAAGCTCAGATTGACCCCTGTGCAAACTTTCTTTAGTGTGTACGATATAGTGAATCTCTACTAAAGAACTTGGACACAGCTCTTCTCTCTCTTGCAACTCAATATAGAATCAAGGATCACTAACCAACAAGTGTTAATGAAAATGGCCACATCCAAATGTGAATGTCCATGGTTCATATGGTTTAAAACCGTTAGAATCGTTGAATTGAGGATTTGGAAGTTGAGTGAGTACTACTCTTTCATCCATGACTTGCAAAAGTACTAGCCATACTGATAATCCGCTTTGATAAATTGAAATTATTTTTATTTTATAATGATCAATTTAATTTCGATAACTCCACTAATATCCATCTAAAAATAAACTGATCACAATTTTTGAAGGGCACTTACTATTTTAATGAAAAGATCATTTCTTAATAATAACATATGCAATCTGAAAGCAAAATTAGCAATTTGAATTTGAAAAGAAACATCATTTACCTAAAATGAGCTCTAAAAATCTCAACGAAGCTAATGAGGAGCAATCTAGGACTTGATAGTGTATGTAATTCAATCTATGGAATTTGATAATAAAATTCTAATATTTTAATTTTGACATACATTGAAATTATTGTCAGTTGAATATATAATTAAATCTATTGAATTGAATAATAAATCTTTGATATTCTGATTTTTAACATACATTAGGAATTATTGTCCACTTTGTTGCTTATAAAAATTTTAATATATTTATGTTTTTCTATTGTGAATAATTTGAATTCATATTTGATAATTTCAACAAATTTAAATTTTATAATAAACAATATATTATTTTAATATATTAAAGTACAAATAATCATCCGACAAATTCCCATTTAAAAAACAAACATGATAATATCCCATTTAACACCCCAAGATATAATAATACCTTATCCTAACCCTGTTGGAAACCTGCTTCCGTATTTTTGAAGGTCAAACCGTTTATTACTTCATACATCTGTAAATATCAAACCGTTAAATGCATTCTGCTCAGTCACCTTTTTGAATTCAATATACAACACATTATGGATCGACATAATACACATGACAATGAATATACAAATACAGGGCCCAGAATTCCAACTATATTGATTCGCTATCAACAAGCACAAATAGGACTTGATGGATCCTTTTCTTAGAACCTCTACTCTTTGCTCTAACAATCGACGATGAGATGGGGCTTCGTATCTTGGCCTGCCCCTACAACTGAAACTCAATCTTTTGAGTCCCAGTGCTAGCTAGTTTTGAAATGTACCAAGCAGAAACCAGCTGATTTCATTTCGCAATTGGGTAACACATACCAATGTTTTGAGGCATAATGTCTCATAGTGCTTCCTTAAGTCTAGCATGAACTGATGCTGGATCAGTTATCGCACACACTGCATATACCAAAGAAACACATTCAAACTTCAAACAAATAGCTAATAAACCTAATTAGATGACAATGCAGATAGCTAAACAGAGCTACTTAATGGAAGATAACAACTTGAAGCATTGAGTTGTTTCTTTGTTTATGTCAGACAGTAGAGGAGATGTAAGCCTAATTTTTCTTGGTGCCACAGCAACCACTTTCAGGAGAAAACAAGGGATAGAGAGAGGGATAGAGAGACTCTAGAAGATGAGATTGAGGGTTGGCCATTACTGTTGAGAAGACATGGAATTGAGGGTTTGATATTACTGTTGAAAAGACTAGTGAGCAGAATAAAGTCTCAATAACGGAAAACTGGATGTTCTTAGTTAAAGCAAGGCATTCTCAAAAAGTTTGCATGGAGCTCATAAAATATAAAATAGAAGAGGGAAAATTAACAGACTAAGCTTGTAAACACCACACATTCCCCCTAAAAGATTTTTATGAAATACAAACCTACAAAGAAATCCCCACTGGATGCCATCTTTCCTGTGATCCAGTCTGGAACCAATTCTTGTCTACAATTAACACAGCGTCTTTGTCTCATAAAGTTGTTAAGGATGTTGGGAGAACATTGGTGAACATGTTCAAAGAGGAAGAAAGGCAGGGCAGAATTTTACCGCTAACTACTCTTCATTCACATCCCAACCATCATCCCTCAAGAAACTCCTTCGCTTGAAAAGGAGTCTTCGCCCTTTGCCCCCTGTTCTGAGCCACCTTGGCCAAAAGATGAACCAGAGGTCATTCCTAAGATTGAGCAAGCCATGGGGATAGAATTCCCGGCTCTAAGGATCACCTATACGCCGGACCAAGTAGAAAGTCTTGCATATCCCCATTGCGCTCTTGAAAGCCGAAGCGAGTCGATAACCGCCGCGAAATATTTTTCAAAATCCGGGTAACGGCATTCATTGCTTACAGCTCCATCCCGGTGGCACTAGTTTGGCTGATGGTATGTGTCTATCTACTGAACCAATCTCTTTTTCCGAGATTTGCAGCCGGAACTGTGTAGTACGGCCGGCCAGGGAGTCATCATTCCCATTCGATCCTTTAAGCATCCAGTCCTGTACCAGCTTTAGCTGTTCTCAATTTCCCCTATAAACCACTATAAAATTAGTACACATCAACAGAACATGTAAAGACAGACACAGACCATCATAGCATGAGACCAAAGACTACAGGAATTTACACAAGAACTTTGTTATGCATAGTATGTTAAAATCCAACAACTTCAGAAAAACATGGTCCCAACAATCATCAATGTTGAATGAAATGATGATGAAGAGAGAACAAGACGCAGCATCAGGTTATGTCCTCTTCTGCGGTCTCACACACTCTCCATCATTGTCCAACATTACATTCAATGGTGATGAGTTGATTACAGAGAAGGGATTTACTTCTGTCCAACATTTCTGTACACTCAATTCCTAAATCAAGTAATACTTAGTATTCAGATATGTAGATTACAGAGAAGGGATTTACTTCTGTCAATAATTTCAGGATGATTCACAGTTGGTCTCTGAACAAGCTCCTGTTTGGTGAGAACTGATCAATTCATGCCTTGAAATATGAGTCAGATCATGTCATAGAGTTTAGGCAGGGAAGCCACCATGCTTTGCCTCTTATCTACAGCAGCTTTGGCTTCCATCGCTTTCTTCTCCTTCTCTCTAATCTGTAAATAAATCCCCCCATATGCTTCCTCATCAAAAATCATCAGATATACATTACATAGTATAAAGGAAATGGGAAAGTGTCTAGGAGTTGAGCTCTAAAAGAATTAGAACCCATTCACCAACATATTTTGGAAGACGTACTGAATTCCAAAAAGAAGCGGGAAGAGATTTGATGATTTCTTCATCGACTCCTGATCTTCTCTCCTCTTATGCCAGAGTTGAATTTTTAATTGGAGAACTTTAGTTCAAAGACCTAGTTCTAATCAACCGTTTTGTTGAATCAATGTCTGTTGTGATAACATTGTCATCTAAACCCGGCCTCAATCGTTTTGGTGTCTCCAACTCCGGTGTTCTTGTCATCAATCCAATTGGAGTGGACACAAGTTTTAACTGGTGTATTCTCTACATTTTTCCACCCTCTTCTCCTCAGATTTTTCAAGCATTTTAGAAGCCAGTGGCTGCACTTTTGATGGTCATTTCAGTTTGTGAGGAGTGCCAAGAGAATGCAAATTTGGATTATGGGAAAGCAGCATTTGAAATTTTGGAGAATCAGGTCCTATTGATTCCTTCTCACTGGTTTGGCATGCTGAAAGAGGGTCAAGGGGCACTGAAGGATTAGAACTGGATGCTTTTTCTTTCTCAAAAGGTTTTTTAATTGAGCAATTCTCTGTAAGAGGCTCTAATGGCCCGAGATCAAGATGAGTTTTCTTCGCTCTCTGAGAAAAGTGTGGCCTGAAAGAAGTAGAAAAATGGGAAGAGATTGCCATTACATAAGGACCAGAGGGTTGGGAAAGAGCTAGAGACGATGATGAGGTGATATGAATTTCATCTCCCTGATATTAACAAAAATGCTTTCTAACATAAATCACTAACAAAGGAAGGAAAATAGATACATTTTGAGAGAATAAGCAACAAAAGAATAATTAATTCACTCTATAGTAAGTAGTAAATTGGAAACCCAAGAAATAACAAGCAGCTAAATTTTGCAACTTGTTTGTAGATTATGATAAAGACTGTGCAATGTTCATGGTTATAAGTTCATTATGGCTATGATCACAAAAATTGAATGATCATACATACTAGGAGGATGACTAGAAAAGTGAATTCCCTATGACTTTCGGCTGTAATTATTTCCCCACCCGTACTCACAAAGCATTTCATACTTGAAAGCTTTTCTTTTCGCTATCATATTGAAAAATTGATTATTCAGATTTTCTGGAAGATAACACACCTGCATAGTTCTCAGCCATCATTTAGCACGAAAAATAAGTTTCAGTAATCAATTCAAAAGATTTGCTTGCTATCTAACTTACACGTCATCATAGTAAACTAGCCTACAATGTTAGTCACACACACAGAAAACTGTTTTTGAAGAAGATTATTACAGTTAAGTGGGAGGCAAATATTTCTAATTCTTGCAGGAAAATCAAAGGATTTCAATCTAAGACAATAATGTTCAGCCCAAAATGAGCTAGGAAACCCCTGTCATGCTGACAGTGCCTCATAAGCCCCCCGGATCAAATGAGCACTGTCCCTTAGTTTCCAATGTAGTGGCATCCTTAATCAGATTTCCACAGAAGTTGGTGATTTGAATGAATGAGAAATCAGTGAATTGATAGTACCAAAGCAAAATATCTGAGTTCAGTTAGTTGGGTTTATGTTAATAATTTAGCCATGTTGGCCTTGTTTACTAAATAAACTATACAAGCCCAACTACTATATATGGACCTAATTAATATAGTAAAATCAGAGAAGAATTATGTTCTAATCCATAACTGGGAGAGTGGGTCATGCAAGTTTAAATTGTTTTTTTTTGTAAGGTCAACTTTTAATTATATAGATAGGGAAGTATAGAGTTTTAGAGGAGAAATGCTTTCCATAGGCGGAAAGCTTACACAATAGAACCCTTATGAAAAGGAGGGGTGAGAGAGAGTAGAATCCAAAATCATCGTTTTAAAGGTTACAGTGACAGTAACAAAGCAACAGGCAAAAAGATGTTGATCCCAAAAAATTAAGCACCATCTAATGTTGTTCCATCTTTAGCGAGAGAGTCCACTACTTGGCTTCTTTCCCTCCAGATATGCCTCCATGAGGCGCACATATCCCTGCAAATAGTGAATTTCATCAAAAATATGAGCAAGATTCCATGGTGGGGAGAAGATTTTGAAGCCCAAGCAATAACATTCTTGGAGTCTCCTTCAATGATGAGAGGCTCCAAGTGGAAAGGAAGAGTAAGTTTGAGGCCTTCAAGAAGTGCAGTTGCCTCGGCCTCCATAGGCTCAGAATGACCAATAAATTAGGATAGGGATGCTAAGGTTGTGCCTGCACTGTCCTTGAGGATAGCCCCAACGCCGACAGGTCCAGGATTTCCTAGCGAGCAACCATCGAAATTAAGTTTGAGATGTCCTGGCTCAATAGGTCTCCAATAAGAACTTCGAAAAATGCCTTTGCTGTTATGCTACAAGATTGCGGCCCAATCATTTAGGAAAACTGCAAGAGGAAGTCCTTTGAATACCTTGTGATTGGTAGCCCAAAACACAATAGAGGATTTGAGCTTAGTAAAAATGTTTGGGGAGGATTCTTCCCTAAAGATTCTAGTATTTCGCTCAATCCATATACCCCAAATAGTAGCTCCCACCGCTGTTTTCCATAGAAGAATCCCTGGTTTAGTCCAGGGGTAAAGTTGAATTGATGAGAAGATTAGGGTGACCGTGGCTGGAAGAACCCACTTCACATGGAAGAGTCCTAGCAATTCACCCCAAATAGCAAAAGCACATGGGCAGTGCAAGAACAGGTGGTCGTTGGCTTCCTCTTCTTCCAAGCAAAGAGCACGCCGATTTGGCAATGGGATGCCTGGTCTTTGCAGCATATCTGTAGTGATAACCCTTAGACAAAGAGCAATCCACATGAATACCTCTATCTTGGGAGGTGTGAAAGAGCCATGGCCACTAACAAGTTTAAATTGTTGCAGTTAGAGATTTGCAAATACTTGTGATGGTAGCATATATAAGCATGTGATACTCTCAAATATATTTAAAACAGCAAAAAACTAAGGAAGCATTCAAAGTGAAAACTATAGGTAGCATCATCAGAAAAAAGAATCATACCAAAACAAACATTCTTTCTCATTATATAACAACAAACAAGATGTCATGCAAGATTAGATTATCTTAGGGTGGAATTCAAAGAACTCTGAGAGCCTGGCACGAAATACTCTCCTAAAAATAAAAAATACAATCCCTAATTTCTGAGTTTTGCTGGAAGTTTTCAGTGCATTGGGCTGAAGAGTAATAAGAAGATCAGGCTTCATGCAAAGAGTCCTCTCATCATGGGAGAGTATCTTCTTAAGCTATATTCCAGCACCCATTATGTACTTCATCTGCACTAGGTGAGCATATGTAAACCTCCTGAATAATTCAATAGAGTGTGTGTAAGAAAATGTATCCAGCTGAAATAAGGAAATAAGATATCATATGGGGATCAGAGGGAGGGAGGGATGGGGAGAGAGAGGGATTTCAGCTGAAATAAGGAAATAATACATCATATTGGCAAAAGAGAAATGCACACATGCATAAAAGATTACCCCAAAAAAGGAAATTACAAAGAAACAATGATGCAAACTTATGGATTGAGGTGTGGGGTTCCGATTTTCTATTCATCAGGGGACCATGCCAAAAATTTGGGTTTTGAAAACAAATTAGCCCTAACTTGTTTCTTACTAATTAGAATTTTAACAAATAAATAAACCACTTTTGGATAAAATAAGACAAGAGCCCTAACTTGTTTCTTACTAATTAGAATTTTAGCAATAAATAAACCACTTTTAGATAAAATAAGACAAACTAGAGAGTATTTCCAAGGGCATTAAGCATATAAATGTGTTACCTTTTGGTGAGGGTTTCGACCTGAGACCAAATGTTGGTGAAAGAAGTGATGGTATTCTTAAGGCGCAGCAATCTTATGGAGCACTCCATGCTCTCCATAAATTCAGCCAGCATCTCGTATCTGTTTCAGAACATAAAAATTAATCAATTCATCAAAAAGAATAAAAACCCAATTAAGTTCAGCTAGTTTTTTCCCAAAAACATCGATAATTTCAATCCATCATGAAAACACTCAAGATAACTGTACTTAATTCATTCCAAAGAGAAAATCCAATAGCATAGTAAATATCACATTGCTTTCATGGTTATTCTAATTTTGTTCGTTTCTTGGATATTCATGGTAAATATACCCACTAATTGTATTAATGAAAGAAAAATAGTCTGATCAAAATGGTCGTTTTGCCAGTGCTCAACTATGAGATCAAGACAAAAGGAAAATATATACATAAATCAGTATATATCTGATAGGATTATCATGGTAAAATAAAGGCATTCCCCATATTAAAACCAAAAAATCAACCAAAAGATACTGAATTTCTGCAAAAGACAAACGCAAATTGTTGGGTCTAATAAACCAAATGCTACTCACTTCTCTGGGAGCTTCATCCCTTTATTCTTGTTAGATCTCAATGTGGATTTTCCAGCCTGATCAAGATGAGATCCTTCAAAACAAGGTACATTCTCTTGACCTCTAGTCAATTTAAAGGTCTCAGAACCAATCTTCTCAACTTCCTTCGAAGAAATAGAGACATTTTTTGTCCCATATCTTCGTCGAGGTTCGATGGGTTTCTCGGGTGTTGGAAATGCAGAGCGACCAAGCGCTGATTTCTCTGGTTTTGGAAATGCACTGCCCCTCATCACTTCAATTTACAAAAGACAGCAATCTAATTGCAACACATAACACTCATATAGAGCAACAAATATCAAGAGAACTTCACAAACCAATTTACAAACTTGTAAAGTAATTTACATACTTAAATGACTCCACAAGAAATCTAAGGAGAAACCAATACACTTCCCTTCATCACTTCAATTAACAAAAGACAGCAGCTTGCACGCAGTATCACATCCAACAATCTAATTGCAACACATAACACCAATGTAGAGCAACAAATATCAAGAGAACTTGACAAACCAATTTATAAACTTGTATAGTAATTACATACTCAGATGGCTCTACACAAGAAATCTAAGGAGAAAACAATACACTGCCCCTCATCACTTCAATTAACAAAAGACAGCAGCTTGCATGCAGTATCACAAACAACATTTCACTAACAGAGACAGCCAATCTCTCACTAACAGGGTCAGCTTGCTATTAAAGAGACTCCTTCCAATTGCATTTCACTAACAGAGACAATTAACCTCTCACTATCTTCTATATCACCAACGCTTGCATAGACCACTTCTTTCTGTCTCTTATCTCTCTTTATTGACTCACAATTACACAAATCCTCTATTAAACTCAATAATAGCGAGAGAGATGGAAAGCCATGACTCTTTCTCTACCCTCAACTCTTCCATGAAAGCCCTATCTTAAACACTTTGGGAATTGATCATCACATATTTGCTCCCTCAATTTATCATGACCAAAAGATCAATAGCCAACAAATGAACAATAAATTGGCTCATTTTTTAAATTCTAATAGAAAGTCATCAAAATTACAAAATTCTAAGAGGAAGTTAATTATCATACTGTTGAGTTCATCAAATGCTAACAACCCAAAAAATGGCTATAAAACTGTAAGTTAATAACAACTAATCCCATTAGAAATCGATCAATTGAGATCAAAAGCTAGCATCTTGAGCTTTAAACTAGCATGTTATACTGCGTAGAACTTTGAATGAACAATAGTAATTTCTACAAAAATACAAATATTTAAGGCTGCAAAAAAAAATTAATTTTTCTTGGCAACTTGAAACCCTTTTTGGAGAGCCAAAATAAATCAGTGATTTAAAAACATTCTTTTTATAGTTTATCAAGTCATTGGCCATTATTTTGATAAATCAAAGTGAACTACAGTGATTTAAAAACTATAAATCAAAGAAAAAAATTAATGTTGACTCACCAATCTAGGGTTTCCATAGATTTCAGGTTTACAAATTACTATGATAAATCAGGACACAAAAACATTGCTTTTATAGTTTTCCATAAATTAACCAGATTTGCTTTAATTTTGTCTATAGGAGAATCAAAATTTCCTAACATAATTTTATTTACAATTTTGTTGAGAGAGAGAGCTGCTGACTTCGAATAGGGTGAGAGAGGTTGCTCCAATTTGCTCGCGCACTCCAAGAGAGAGAGAGGTAGCAGTTCTGCTCGCAGAGGTTACTCCCACAGGTTGCTCAAAGAGAGAGAGCACAGAGAAGAGAGGCTCGAAGAGGGACAGAGAAGAGAGGCTCGTAGTAGAGGGAGTTAGAAGCGAGGGAGAGCGAAGAAGTCTCTCGCTACGGTTTTTGATGGGGAGAAAGTCGGAACGAAATTTTGGGGGAAAGTTGCCACTCACCCAACCCCCTGCGTGGTTAGAAAGGGGGAAAAAGGTAGTTCCGACTTTCCCCCCTATTTTATTAATCAAACACGATCAATATACAGTACATGGAAATTCGATACTTTCCCCCCTTTACACCCATTTACACGGTTAGCAAACGCTACCTAGCATTTGATAACTTTCATTGCATTCTCCCTGGGAATCACCAAGGCTAACTTTCCTAGATTCTGGATGCTGGTGAAAATTGGTAGTGTGAAAGCGGGAAAACCCTGTTTGTTAAACGATGGTGCTAGCATTTTCACCTGTTTAGTAATGGGAAAGCTGAAAACTGCCTGTAATATTGTTCATTATATATTTCATTGATATGATGTACAAAATGCAGTTACTTAATAATAGTTTGTAATTAAATAAGGTTCATTCCATTCACCCAATATAATACCAAACATGCAAACAGATTCAAGGAATACTTTATTGTGCTTAGACATGTAAATAGATTCAAGCATCAATATCAAATGTTTAATAGCATAAGAATCCATGAGACAAAAAATGAATGAAGAATATATTTCTGCTGCAACATTCTAAACAAAACAAAAATTGTATTTCTGCTGGAACACGTATTAATGGGTTCAAATGACAAACCACTAAACATAGTTTGGTATTGACCATTGTTAGATGGTTGTTCATTATATCCCATCTTTTGGATGTCAATTGCTGAAAAGATAAAACAGGGATCACAAGGTTCTAATTGCAATGAGCCCCAATTAGCTGGCAATTGTGATGAACACATACTAACTGAACTATACATTCAATATTGGTTTGATCGTTTTTTTATTATGAGGTAGAGTGGACAGTGCCCAAGCAGTCCGATTTCCTCAATCCACAGTACAAGGTATAAATATTGATAATTTTTCTCTCTTTAACTCACTACTCAGGTGGTATGATGATGTTTCTGAGATCTGATGTGTAGATTACACCAGAAATAAAGTTTCTTGTGTACAAAGTTGTTGTAGGGCCTAAAGCAGCATAGAACCAGTCCAAAGCGTAAATATCACAAATAAAATAAAACATACTTGAGGTTACTTTCCTGTTTTCCAAGCTATAGGGACTCAGAGTTATGGATAGCTAAAAGAACATTAAAAGAAAAAAGGCACTTCAGTGTTTCAGTGTATTCTAGGTATCATTACAACAGAATCACCTCTTACAGATACTTGTAACAGCAAAATTCATCAATATTCTATACAAAATTGCAAAATTTCACAAAGAGAATCAACTCTCAGAATTGGAGTGCAAAGCTCCAAAGTACCTGACCAACACTTTTCCAATCTGTTGGCAGTGCAACAATCTTTATGATCTCACTTTCTTTACCAAGAAACATCACAAATTTTTCCCAATTCCACTTTGAGGTAGGTTTAATATCTCATTCCATGCCAGATGTGTGCACGAGAATGAAAGGTGCGTTCCAATTCACACCATGGATCACAAACTATTATAACATCTACCCATTTATCTTTTCAAATTAATAACCTCTACCAGATCCAATGAAAGAAACCACACTAAGCAGATTAACTAGGCAAATAAATTTGCTGAAATAAAGACTCGAAAATTTTACTGATGAACTCATGAGAATGGCAGAATGAAGCAGAACCACAGTAACAGTTGACAATTTCTCAAACAAAAAAAAGAAGCCAGGATTTCAAGGAAAATACAGCCTCAATAAACAGTAAAAAAATCTCAACGTACTCACCGATTTTCGATTGATTGTCGATGCAGAGGCTATAGGGCAAGAGAAAGGGCAGTTCATCGAGCGGCAAGCTCAATGGCTGAAGGTACTCAGCTCCCAAAATCTCAAGGTGCTCTGGCTTTGTTTTAGGGTTTAGTAGTGCTGAAGGTACTCAGCTCCCAAAATCTCAAGGTGCTCTGGCTTTTTTTTAGGGTTTACTAGTGCTGTGATTTTCACTGAAAGCAGCCCCACACAGGTAACCCTGAGCGGCAGCTTTCCTTAAAGGGAGCAGTGAACGGGGAGAAGCTGTGTTCCGACTGTCCCCGTATTTCCTGTTCCCAAAACTATGAGAATTAGAAAGTGGGGGCACTTTCAACGCTTTACACGATTATCAAACGCTTACCTAAAGCCCCTGATTTTTCTTGAGACGAAGAGATAGAGACGAGCTTTGGCCTGAAGCTCCGGGTTTATCAAATGGGTCGGAGCCAGACTTCTAGTTTCTCTGTAACTGAGTATTCATGGCGGGTGGGGAGGTCCATGAGAGAGAGAGGTCGTTCGGGGAGCCTGGTGTAAGGGGCGATCCACTGCACCAACGACGCATTTCCCTCTCTATATATGAACGATTGGAGGGAAATAGCTGACATGGCAGCAGCGGCGGGATAGTGCGGATGCTCTATTGAGTGCACGTGATTAGGATTCCATTCGTGCGAGACACAATTCAACTTGACATTTGGATGTAAAATTAGATGGCTTCATTTATTTCAATGACCAAGCTCAAACTTTAAAAGAGTTTTTTTCGGAATTTATGATGTACTTCAACTATCAAATTTATGATCAAATGGTTAAAAGTGATTGCAACTTCTTTCTATCAAGGTATCATTGTATACAATCTCTTTAAAAAAATGAGATTGATTGTAAATAGACCATTTATCTTTTGTACGAGTTGTCTCTTAGATTTTAAAATAAGTAGTTGTAACTATACATTCAATCTATAGATTAACTTATCAACCATAGATTAACTTAAATAAAGATGTTCTAAATTGCACTCGCAATGTGCCCTTGAAAAAAAAGTATTGGGATTCAACAAAATTGTCCAAATTGCGAAAGATGAAATCTAAGTATTACAAATTTCAAAATTAATTATTTTTTTTTTAAAAATAATTATCTAATAATTCTTAAGTGGTTCTCAAATTAACAAAATCCTCTTTAAGTATGTCTCTTGGCTTAGGGAGTACGTACACAATATTCTCTAATAGGCGCATAGGTCATGTGCTCAAAATATATTGTGCATTTGGGGGTGACGTGGAATGCAATGAGCCTTAAGGGGCTAGTTCTTATTCATGCTAGTCTTTACCTGTTTTTTTACCTAAAAATTTGAAAAAGACTTTGCAGCTTTTTTTCTTAATGACTAATCAATTCCCTACTATTTTTAAGATAAATTTAAGCTAATATATCTAAAAATAAGCATTATTAAAGAATTTTCCCCCAATATTTTTTTTGAGAAAATTACATACATATCCGTTATAGTTTGTGTTATTACGGCTCTTCTGAATAGTTTTTGTTATTACTATCGTATCCGTTTTTTTCATGTCAAAATGGAAATATTAAAAAAAGATGACTTTACCCTTTTTTACTTGTTGAACAATCTAGTTCAATGTATTTTCGGTTGTTCAACAACAAAAAATACACTAATTTCGGTTATTGAAGAACCGACAATTTACGATTTTTGGTTATTGAATAATCGAAAGTTTTGGTGGGAAAAGTTCACTCTTATTAGTGGGAAGGAGTTCTTTTTTTTTGATAATTTAGGGAAAAAAAAATTTGTGCCCAATTCTATGCACTTTACTATCCCCCAATACAATATCCCACCAAGTTGAAGAGATTGGCTCTTTATTTGGTCGTGATTGGTACCTTTCTTACTCTTTCCTTATGCTATTGATTAATTTTGGTTAATTTTGATACAATTAATGCAATATTATATTTTTTTATTAGTATTTGTTGTATATTGTGGATTAATAAATAATATTTGCTAAATATTGTTGAAGTTGTCTTTGTATAATTATTTGTTGTTTGTATTATATTGATACATATAGTAGTACACTATATTGTATTTGTTGTTTATTTTGTGTTTGTTTTAGTATTTGATGCTTTTGTTGTTTATTGATTAGTTGAATTTTTTTAGGAGTACACTATTTTAATCTATTATGTAATACTCACATTTTAGTAGTTAGAAATATCTAATTTTTTTTATTCCTTATTGTATTGATTTTTTGTAACACGAACAAACTATTCATTTAATATAATAGCATTGACGATGGTTACCGAGAGAGTGCAACTGGTATTCTGATCTGGGGGGTCATTTGAGACGAATACAGATGAGGACGTGTGGTTTATAAAGGGGGAAAATTGAAGATTATGAAGTATAATGGAAATAGTTCCTTGGAGGAACTAAAAAGACATTTTGGTAGTTTAACATTATGTGATCCAAAGAAATTGGCTATTATGCACCACAACACAAGTCTATCTAGTGGGGCTTGCATTGATTGATGTAATTGATGATATAAATGTATCTTTTACGTTGGGAGGGAAGTCTTCGAGTATTGTTGTATTGCCTCTGCAATAGAGCCAGAACGGAGATATATGGAATTCCCAACTATAGAATCTGCTGGTGATGGCTCATCTTCAAGGAATATGTATATCTACAATTTACTTTTTTATCTCTAATTTGCTTTATTTGAATATTTTATGTGCATAAATTGTTGCTTCATCTTACACTCTATATTTTGTCAACAGTCGTTGTAACGCTCATTTACTTTATCCAGATTAAAACGTTGAAGTGGTGCCTGACCCTGAGCTTGTACCAAAAGCGTGATATGAAGGATATTGAATCATTAGAGAGCCCATGTAGAGGAGTTGGTAAGGAGGTTCAATTGAAATTGGGCAATTTTTTAAAATATCAATGAATGTGGCATCATCTAGTTGATTTTTCTATCCACAATAAATTTTGTCCTGAAGTTTGACAAAAGTGAATTGGGATGGGTATGGGCAAGTTGTAAGGCAAAGGGATGCACATGGCAAGTGCGGTGTGGTGCTTACGAGTTGGCAGTATGACAAACTTCGAAGTGAAGTCGATGGTTAAGGAACACACATGTAGTGGTCTAATGAGGAGGGTCCATCAGCCACTAGCTCATAGTGATTGGGTGGCAAAAAAAATTAAAGGCGTTCTTATTGACCAACCAAAAATTAAGGCGAAAGACATCGTAAAGGATATCCAATACGATCACAGTGTCAAGTTTTCCTACATGCAATCTTGACAAAGAAAAAAAGTTGCTAGAGAGATAATAGATGGATCACATGAACAACAATACCATAACCTCCCCTTATATATGGAGAAGCGCCGAAGAACTAACTCGAGAATCGAAGTTCACATCTACACAGACGAAGGCAGGTTTAAACGACTATTTATTGTTTTTCGTCCATGCATCATCGATTTTGTTAATGGATGCAGGCCACTAATGGGTACTGATGGGACATTCTTAAAAAGATTAAATCAAGACATATTATTGTGCGCCATCGCCATAGACGCAAATAATGGGCTCTTCCCATTGGCATTTACAGTGGTCGAGAAGGAGAACTACCAGAGTTGGTATTTGTGCTTAAGTATACTGAGTGAGCTATTGAACGAGTTTCCTAATCTGCATGCCTTAACAATTGTATCAAATCGACAGAAAAGCCTGCCAAAAGCAATAGAGAAATGTTTTCCCACTTGTTTTCCAGCATTTTGCATGCGACCTACGGGAGAGAACTTCAAGGGCTTTATGAAGAAATCAGCAAACACCGAAGTATTGTTGATGTTGTTTGGGAAGGCGGCCCATAAAGCGAACATTAGTGGGTTTGAAAAAATAATGTTTGATATACAGTGTGCTGACCTATAGGCATATGAGTGGATTAAGAATATCCCTCCCAAATATTAGGCAAATGCCTATTTTTCAGGGAGAAGATAAAATCATCTTACCTCAAACATGGCCGAGTCATTCAATGCTTGGATTTTATCTGCTCGAGAGAAGCAGATCATTACAATGTGTGAAGAAATAAGGGTACAATTGATGACCAGGTCTAAAAAGAATAAGGAGTTAAGTAATAGTTGGAGTGGCATACTAATAACGAAAGCCCAATAATCACTCGACTTGCGAAAGATGAAGGCAATATTTTTTCACACAGTTATATCTGTTATGGACACGCAATTTGAGAATCACTATCTTGGGAAGAAGTACGATGTCGATTTAACTCATTGGACGTGCAGTTGTAGAAAATGACAACTCTGTAGCATACCGCATAGTCATGCCATCGTGGCTATTAACTATATGCATTTGGATCCCATTGCATACTTCACAGTGGAATACTTTAAAAAGGCCTTTGAAACTCCCTTTGGGCTTGTCCCTGATGATATTGAGTTGACAGGTATGTTCAACCGACCTGTATTGCCACCAAGGACGACACGCCTTTCTAGTAGGCCAAAAAAGCAACGAAAAATATCTGAGACCGAACAGTCCATCACCAGGCCTTTGAAGTGCAAACAATGCGGCGCAGTCAGTCATAATAGAAGGACTTGCAGAGAACCGATAGAGTGAATTCAGTGTTATCAATATTGTGTTTGTGTATCGAATTATCAATTTGATGCATTAATGAATAGATTGAATTCCGTGTTGTCAATCTTGTGTTTTTGTACTTGGTGTTATATACAGATCGTTAAGAGGTCAATGATGTTCAACAACCAAAACCAGTATTTTCAAACTGAATAATAACTGCAATAAATAATTAAAAATTCAAACTCACTATATAGAGCCGAGGCCCTAAACAATCAAATTTGAGCCTATCTCAAAACTTTCAGTAGAAGAGGTTGTTTTGATGCTCAATATCTTCAAATTGATTATCTCGACATCAATATGCATGGAAATTAGAAAAAAAAATCGATTTCAAGTTTTGGACATCAAAATGTCAATTTTCGATTGTTGAAAAACCGAAAAGATCACAGTTTCGATTGTTGAACAACCGAAAATGTGACTGCAAATTTCAGAAGCTTGCTGGAAATTAGCAGTCACTTTTTCGATTGTTCAACATTAAAAAATGCCACATTTTCGGATGTTTAGCAGCCGAAAATATCAAATTTTGGTTGTTCAACAACCAAAAAAAGCAATGCAATTTTACAATGGTCATTGTTACATTTTCGGTTGTTTAACAACCGAATGAGACATTTTCGGATGTTGAACAATCAAAAATATGATATTTTCGACTGTTATTTTCGGTTGTTCAACATCCCAAATGTCACATTTTCGGTTGTCCAACAGCCAAAATAGCAATGCAATTTTGAAATGGTCAGTGTTGTTTTCGGATTGTTGAACAACTGAAATGTAAGTAGTCTAAACTATTATGTCATAATAATTCTTCAGTGGCTCCCATCTTTTTGCCCTAGGTATATTTGGAGAGATACTATGCGATATGTGCCTCATACACATAATATGTTTATAAGACCAGCACTACATTATATCAAGAAATGATAAGTAATAAATATTTTTTGTAAGTAGTCTAAACTATTATGTTGATGTCTATACAAAATTTTAATTTACCTGCATAAGAGTGGTTGAACCACTAAAATATCTTTGCTTGAAAGTACAAGATTTTCCAAAGAAACGATAAAGAAATGCGACGGATGCAGCACCCCAAACATATCTGCCAACTTCTTCAATATCTTCAAATAATTGCAAGTACGTATCGACACTGTTGCAACTGACGCATCAGCGAAAATGGTGACACTGATGAGGAAGAGCAGATAGGCTCGAGTACATATGACTACTTCCATAAGGGTTGCATCAGGTGGCAATTCCCTAAAATTGGCCTTCAACCATAAATGTTTGATGACTGTCAGGTTGCCTCTAGTGGAGACTATACCCAAATTGTTTTCTATGAACTCCCGGAGGTTACTAATAGAACGACATGTACAGGGTCGCCATCTACAGCCAGTCCTAATATCTCATACACATTAAATAATGTTGGTGTCATGTCATCAATTTGAATGTTGCAATGGAATGAATTGGTCTTAAAATGCCACCTCTTTGCATTGGCTGCAACTAAAGGACGATCAATTCAACCTGGTTAGATGATAGATAGAGCACGCAACCCAAACGCGTTCACTAATTGAACTTGCTCATCGGTTAGATGTCAATCGTTCAATTGAAAAGTCTTCTCATTGATTCTAATTTATTGCTTCTAAACATGACCATGTAAGCTCCTTCGCAGTTGGACCTCTAACACCCGGCCCTGCCTTAGCTATAGAAGTTACCATATGTGGATGGAAGTCTGAGTTCACATAATTAAATGGTAGTGCATTAGCATCCCAGAACATGCTAATCATCTTTTTCGCCTTTTCTATTAATACACCTGCTGACGAAAATTTTATTTATTTTTTATGATATTGTGGCCTGTAGGGATCAAGTCTAGAGGCGCGGGTCATTATTGGCACATCTATGGGTTCATGTCATTGAGTAATAGATGGTCGACTATATGAGGATGGACGATTAGAGAAACTACATCTCAATCTACTAGATATGGATCTAAGCAATAAAGGCTCACATCCTCCCCTACCCGGTATTACATGTTCTTGAGGTTGACGGCTACTGGATGCATCATCTATTCTCCTATACATCTCTTGAATTTCTATTTGTATATAATTATGCTCTTGGAGACTAGCAATCTTAGCTCGTTCTATTTGTGTCTCAAATACGCACCTCCACGAGGAGCAAATTAACATATACTCTCTTAGGCAAAAGACCTAATTAGGAGAATTTTTTCAATCTAAAATTTTAGAGTCTTCTTCATAATAACAAAATGAGTATAGAATTCAAGCTCTCGTAAATCCTTAGATCAAACCATTAAAAAATTGAGCGATCTTTGAATAAGCATCCGATTTTTTTTTTTTATTATTTTTTTTTTCAGGCACATATAACGGGTATATTGATATTAATCACTAGGTTAAAGAAGAATCCACCCCAAATTTTACTGTCATAAAAGTACCCCTAAGCAAGCTATTACCCAAGAGTAATCAAAGTTGTGCTCTCGCAGGAGCATCAATTTTTTTGTAAAAGTCTAAAAAAAAATGAAGGCCAAAGAAAGAATCGATAGATAGAGCGAGGGGTCAAAGAAAGAACAAAGGCCACTAGAGAGCAGTCCATGAGAGAGAGAGGTTGAAGAAAGAGTAGATCGAAGAGAGAGAGAGAGGAGAAGAAATGAAGGAGCCAAAGAGCAGCTTACCAAGGCCACCAGGGAGCAGCTTCAGAAAAAATAGCGTGACCCAAAAAAAACAGCAAAATCAAAGACTACTGTGGCAGATTTTCTTGCTCAAAAGATTATCGTTTCTTGCCCACCTTCTTCTACTATTATGAATATTAATACTAATTATAATTATTCACCATCTCCAAAGAACAATAACAACAATGATCATCAAGAGACCACTTTGGCAGATTTTTCACAAAAAAATTGAAGAACATGAAAAACCCTATACAAATCGCCAAAAATAACATAAACTTGAAGTTTTTCATTCAATATCCATGATTTTATAGACGATTTGTAGGGATAAGTGCAATAATTCAGCGATAAGAACAAAAAACCACAGAAAAAAGAATAAAAAAGCCTGCAAAAGGCAGAATTACAGGTTCTGCTAAATATAACAGTCACTGTTAAAAAGCACATACATTATCTTAAATGTACCGTTATTTTGTTATATCGGGCGTTTTAACGCCGAACAGACCGGTTCAAGAAAAATAGGCCGGTTTTTGCTAAATACTTGAACCAACGGTATTTAGCATCCGAAATGTGACATTTAGCAACCGAACTGGCGATATTTAGCAAAAACCTACCGTTGTTCAACAACCAAAAAAAACAATGCAATTTTAAAATGGTCATTGTTACATTTTCGGTTGTTCAACAACCGAATGAACAATCGAGTATGTGACATTTTCGAATATTAAACAATCGAAAATATGAAATGTCACAAGCCATGCAATTTTGAAATGGTCAGTGCTGTTTTCGGCTGTTGAACAACTGAAAATGTAAGTAGTCTAAACTATTATGTCGTAATAATTCTTCGGTGGCTCCCATGTTTTTGTCCTAGGCATATTTGGAGAGATATTATGCGGTATGGGCCTCATACGCATATTATGCTTATAAGACCAGCACTACATTATATCAAGATATGATAAGTAATAAATATTTTTTGTAAGTAGTCTAAACTATTATGCTTATGTCTCTACAAATTTTAATTTACCTGCATAAGAGTGGTTGAACCACTAAAATGTCTTTGCTTGAAAGTACAAGCTTTTCCAAAGGAACGATACAGAAATGCGAGGGCTGCAGCACCCCAAGTATATCTGCCAGCTTCCTCAATATCTTCAAAGATTTACAAGTACCTCTTGGCACTGTTGCAACTGACGCATCAGCAAAAATAGTGACGATGATGAGGAAGAGCAGATAGACTTGAGTATATCTTACTACTTCCATAGGGGTTGCATCAAGTGGCAATTCCCTAAAATTGGCCTTCAACCATAAATGATTGATGACTGTCAGGTTGCTTCCAGTGGGGACTATACCCAAATTATTTTCTATGAACTCTCGGAAGTCACTAATAGGACGACATGTAACAGGTTCGCCATCTACAGCCAGTCCTAATATCTCGTACACATCAAATAATGTTGGTGTCATCTCATCAAATTGAATGTTATAATGGAATGAATTAATCTCAAAATGCCACCTCTTTGCATTGAATGCGACCAAAGGATGATCAATTCAACCTGATTGGATGATAGATAGAACACCCAACCAAAACGCATTCACTAATTGAACTTGCTCATCGGTTAGATGTCAATCGTTCAATTGAAAAGTCTTCTCATCGATTCTAATTTATTGTTTTTCTTGGAATACAACAAACAGAGAACAAATGAGTCACAATATATATACACATGTACTTCCCATATAATGTTGAAGCAAACTACAATTTATTGAAAAATAACAAATTAATGGAAAGAGAAGATGAATATATGCATATATATGTCCTTCCCATATGAAATATGATGAATGTTCTGGATGAAGCTGTAGCAAACTAGGGTTCTGAGGACCTCCTGGGTATCCCCCCTCTACATGGACACGACTCATATTCACTAAAACCCAATATGGTCACCATGTTAATCATAAGATGACATATACAAAACTTAACTGCATAACAAATAAAAGGAAATCGATACACTAATAACTCATCATGCATTTTAAAATTGCATCATTCATTTGCATATAGAATACTGCTTTAAGAAAAGAATATGATAATAAATTTATATATAGAATACTCCTCATCTTGCATTTACATATATAATCATGCATTTGCATTAACCTCCAAATACGTGATCACAAATTTACATATCGAATGAGCTCTCAAAAAAATCTACTCACGAATTATTCTATCCAAAATATTGAAGCCAGTATGCATAAAGTTATTTATTACCTATGTACTCCTAAACCCATAAGCATTTGCAAAATGTTCAAAGCAATGGTTTAAAAAACGGATCGGTGACCCGGATCGGGCTTTCAAAAAACCGATCCGGATCGATGAATAGGCGATCCGGATCGGGAATCGGGTGAATCGGTCAGAATAAAGCTTAAAAAAAATCCGAAAAAATTATTAAAATTCATTATAAATATTCTTTTTTAGGAATTCAATAAGAAATGAGGGTACTCCATTAAGAATTTTCATGTTTTTGAATGAATATGTGAATATTGATATGTTCTTTCCCTGCATGAACCGCCATTCAGCATTTAATTTACATCACACAAAAGGATAAACATATAATTATCATGGAATAAGTATATCAACATACATGGACTACAATAAAGCATAAAATTAGTAACATATGATCTAAAAATAAAATGATAGACTACGTTATTGTTCTTCTTGGTCATGCTGGTGCCATTGATTGAATTCGTTTAACAATTCATTGATTCGATCTAAAAACGAATCATCGATATTAGCAGGCGTCTGACTATTCCCAAATCCCTGAGTATTAGTGTTTTGTTGTGTTCCCAATCTAAAATCCCCGAAGATTGTCCATCCTTCATGCTCACCTGCACTGTCGTGCTCATCCCTACACTGTTACTGTTGGGACTCAATATGTGAATAATATGGCTGGGATAGGGTGGCCTCTGACTCATCATCTCTCTCATTTTCTCTTTGAATAATATGGCTTAAAAAAAAATAATAACAAATTTTCAAAAAAATCGATCATGGATTAAAAAAAAAAAATCACAAATTTTCAAAAAATTCTATCATGGATTACAAAAAAAATTCGATCATGGATTAAAAAATAAAAATCATAAATTTTCAAAAAATTCTATCATGGATTACAAAAAAAAATTCGATCATGGATTAAAAAAAAAAAATCACAAATTTTCAAAAAATTCAATCATGGATTACTAAAAATTCGATCATGGATTACATAAAATTCGATCATGGATTACATAAAATTCTATCATGGATTACAAAAAAAAACAAACAGAAAAAAACAAAAAATTCAATCGTGGATTACAAAAAAAGAAAAAAACAATTCGATCATGGATTACAAAAAATTCAATCATGGATTACAAAAAACTCTATCATGGGTTACAAAAAAAGTAAAAAACAAAAAATTTGATCATGGATTACAAAAAAAAAAACAAACATTTCGATCATGGATTACAAAAAAAAAAACAAACATTTCGATCATGAATTACAAAAAAAAAACAAACATTTCGATCATGTATTACAAAACATTCGATCATGGATTACAAAAAATTCTATCATGGGTTACAAAAAAAACAAAAAATTCGATCATGGATTACAAGAAAAAAAAACAAACATTTCGATCATGGATTACAAAAAATTCGATCATGGATTACAAAAAATTCTATCATGGGTTACAAAAAAAAAAAACACAAAAAATTCAATCATGGATTACAAAAAAAAAAAACAATTCGATCATGGATTACAAAAAAATCGATCAAGTATTACAAAAAAATCTATTATGGATTACAAAAAAAAAAAAAAAAAAAAAAAAATTCCGTACGGGACTCGCCGATTCACTGTACGCACTCGCCGATTCCGTACAGTGAATCGCGAGTCACTGTACAGAATCGTCCGGTTCTCTCTAGAACCGGACGATTTCCGTTTTTTTCGTCGATTCGATCCGTCCATGGTGATTCTCAAGTCGAACCGGGCGAGTCCGGCTCGACTCGGCGTTTTTTTAAACTCGTATGTTATCCATATATCACTAACAATAGAATAGGCATGAAGTATAGAAGGCAAAATTTTTGGTTTTATATGATAACCAAAATAGTGTTATGTACCATCTTTGTACCTATTCATCTCTGTACCTATTCAAAATATATGCTATAAGAAATTTCAAGTTACAAAACCCACACCCATTAATTATAAGCCCATACAGCTATGAGCAATCAAAAAAATGAGCAACTGAGGCACCATTTCAGACAACTAAGATATTGGTTCAAAGGGGGAGAAATAAAGACAACAATTATTTTTTGTATTTATTATAACCCAAATGTTAATTACAACAAAATACAGACAACAACATCCAACAACACAAAGTAACATCCAACAATCTGTATTAAGCAACTCATTTCAAATTAGAAGTCCAACATAGCATAGATCATACATTTTCAAAGACAAATGCAGTATCCAATAACAGAGGTTGTTATATTAAGCTACATATTTCAAATTACAGATGGAGTCATTTATAGTCAGTCACAAAACACAATCCCCTTCACCTACTGAAAAACCAAAACTTTCAAAATTCAAAATGAAACAAACAATATCCAAAAGCTTAAAAAAATAAAAAAAATAGATATCACTCGTAAAAGTCAAAATAAAGCACTGATGGGACAAAGATTCAAAGATATCCAAAAAAAAAAAAAGAGAAAGCAATTTTATTATACTGCTCATTTCAAATTGTAAGCCCAATATAACATAAGTTTTATATTTTCAAATACAAAGGCAACATCCAGCAACACATTTAGCTATATTAAGCTATTGAGTTCAAATTGTAGATGCATTTCGAGTTCTAATAAAACCCCCAAATTTGTAGTTCTCAATAACTCCAAATTTCAAAATTCTTAAACAATAAATAAGAAACAAACATAACTCAATAACTCATGTATATCATTCAAGATATAAAAAATAACTCCAAATTTACAGTTATTAAAAACCCACAAAATTACACTTCTTAAAAAACTATCACTCAAACAAATTGTCATTTATGGATATGAAAAATCCATCAAATAAACCCTAAATAGACCGCTTCTATTCAAGTGTGAAACCCTAAATCATAATTTTATACGATATTAACTTCTAAAAATCGAACAATAAATCAGATTATACATACCTTCACTACAAATTTGAAATCCGTCAAATGCTCTCAAAATGCGTCAAATGAAGTTATGATCCGTCAAAATACTTGTATCCAAATCTAAATAACCAATTTGATTGTGAGAAAGGTAAGAGAGAGAGAGAAATGGGGGGAATGAGAAGATAATTAGACCGGTGAAGCTCAAGAAATAGATCCAGGATTTTAAAACGAGCTCCTCCCAATTTTGGTTGTTGAACAACCGAAAATTGGATAATTTCGATTGTTCAACAACCGAAACCATAGCTGGAAGTTTAAACGAGCTAATCCCGTTTACATTGAATTCGGTTGTTCAACAACCGAAAAAAGGTAAAGTCGTATTTTTTTTAAATTTTCGTTGTGATATGAAAAAAATGGACACGGTGATAACACAAACTATAACGGATATGTATGTAATTTTTCATTTTCTTTTTTTGCTTGTATTTATTTTATTTATTCTCAAATTGCCGCCACTTTAGATTTTCAAGGCTCGAAGTTAAAAAAATATTTTATAACTTTGGATCTTAAGGATCCAAAGTGACACGCCCACATGCCCCTTTACTCTTTTTTTTTGTATTGCCAAAATTGCCACAACTTCATATCTTTATAATCTGAAGTCACATTTGATTTACGATCTTGATTATCCGAAGTTAGATCCCATTTACAAAGTCAAGTGTTACTTCGAACCTTTAAGATCTAAAGTCAAATATAGCTTTAGAACTTGAAGATTCAAAGTGGTGATAATTTTCGATTCAGGTTAATTTTAACAATAATCAAGCTTCTTTTGGCTCATTTGAGATCAAAACGTAGTTCCTTTCTTTTTATCTATTTTAAATTTAGGCAATATTTGTTCAACAAAATCTCTTTATTTTTCAAGAGTAAAACACTAATCCATCATTACTATATTTTCTTTCTCAATTCTCAACATAGTAATTTAAAAAATTATATTCCTCTGTCACTGTTTTCCCATTCATTAAAATTTGTTCCAAAATGTTTCTACATTGATTTATAAAAGCCCTGACAAATTTTGTTGACTCACGGCCAAATCTACCATTTGTTTAAAAGGTGTTTTCATTTAATTTTTGTGTTTTGATTTGTACCTCCTGTTACATGAAATTAATTATTTGATTGTCAAAATTTTATTTTATACGTTTTATCTTTATTTTTTGTCATTTTTCTCCTATTTTTTTGCCAAGTTGACCCGTTGTTTTGATGGTCTAATTCAAGGACTAGTGAGTCGCTGGTTTGATGTTTTAAGCACTAAGAATAGGAAAATGTTTGGTGCAATGGGGAATATAATCAACACAATTATTTGACGTCGTCCCTTGATAGTTGCATCACTTATTTGTAATAGGTATACTTTGTATCCAAATTGTGATTGTTGGGTGCAATCTGCATCATTCATTGTAAATGAGTAGTGTCCGTCTTCATTGTAAATGAACAAAGTAGATATCAGAAAACGTAGTGCAGTTTTTGTTCCCTCAATGCACCTGTTGGCGTAACTTTATTTTCTCCATTTTTCTATTTTTTTTCAAATTGACTTTTATTATGATCAAAATGCCCTAGCCTTATTATAATAAACAATAATATATTTGAAAAAAGTTTTTATATGGTTGCTACCTTAAGTGTAGAATTAAAGATGCACCTGAAAAAGGTTGTTGAATATTGAAAAACCCTCTAGTTGATCATCTCGACATCAAGATGTATGAATATGAAAAAAGAAAAAAAGATTTTGAGTCCTAGAAATAGTGCATCTTGCAACACATTATCTAGACTATCTATTTTCAAGATTTTTATATGTTTATAGACCTGCTTGATTTTAACTATTTTTTGTTTAAAATTTTATAATTAGATATAAAAATAGATTTTGAGATAATCCTAAGAATTTTTTACACCAAAATTACACATTATAATAAAATTTGGAGGTGCACCTTAATTGGATTATTTAAGGTTGTAACTTTATGGAAACCACACCCAATATATTTTGTATGTAGTCTTTTTGCCAAGTGTTCACCAGGAGAAAGGAAAACTCATTCCCAAAAATTACACCTGTTGGAATTTTGGGTTTTAAGAGGGCTAGGTCGGAAGAGAAAGCTATGGTGTTCTAATCTCTCTCTCACTACCGAAAATTCCTCTCTTTACAAATTTCAGAAGTGTCTTGGTCACAAGGGAGCACCTAAAGCCGTGTAAGGTCACCCTAAGACAAGTCACTGTTGAGCTTAATCTCATGTACAATATCTTTAACTTTCCCTCTCTACATTGGTACTAACCTCTTGATATTCCAAAATTTCCAGCAACATATTGGGGTATGTTTGTGATATTTTAGAGTTGTAGATTTGTTTATTCTCTACATGCCCTAGTTAAAACAATTTGTGAGTTCGTTTCATACTTCATATTCATTTGGTATAATTCATAACTAGAACAAAGCATGATTTAATTGATAACTGTTTGAGGTTTTGTTTTGATGTTTTGAGGAGATCCTAGTTAAAGATTATTGTTTATGTTTCTTATGTGCTTGGAATATGTGCACATGAAGTGTTTGATATGATTTTTAAGTGAAGTTTAAAAAGAGATACATTGATCTGATTTTTCTTTAATCCATATTAGTAGCCATTTCAAATAGATCCTAACATTTGTTAATGTGAATGGCTCCTGCAAAGGCTATTCTTTCCAATTTCGCGAAGATAGAGAAATTAGATGGCTTTAACTTTTCAATTTGGAAAAATAAACTGTTTTTCTTACTCCATAATATGGAATTGCTATACGTGATTAATGATGAAAAACCCATTGAACTTGATGATGATACAACTCTTAGAGATAGGCAAATGTTTGTTAAGTGAAAATATAATGATTTCACATGTAGAGGTGCAATTCAAAAATGCCTATGTGATAGACTACATAAAGTATCAAGTTTGGACGAACCTTCCAGATGGCTGGTTTAAACTAAACTTTGATGGTAATATTAGGGAGCTTTTTGGATATAGAGGTCTACTTCAGACCCATAATGGATGCACGATATGGTCTTACTCAGACAGACTTCACCGCTACGATGTCAATGAAGCAGAGCATTGGGCTTTGAAGATGGGTGTGTCTAGGCTTGACAGGTGCATCACAAGATTATTGTTGAAGGTGACTCTGCCAATGTTATCACTTGGTGCCTAAGGCCAGATGTTAGTCCTTGGAGACTTAGTGTACTCATGGATGAAATCCTTTTGTCTCTTAGGGGGCGTGACACGTCCTTTATTAATGTGTATCGCGACTTCAATTTCGATGTGGATCTTTTGGCTAAGATGGCTACTACTCCCTAACGTCAACTATTGTATAGCCTTTTAGCCTTTTGTCTGTTTTTTTTTTTTTTTGACAAAGTTTAGGAATTTATTAAAAGAGGCCTTATGAAAAGGCTATTACATCAGAAGAGACAAAAAGAGCAGGCAAAGACGCTCCCCCTTTAGAAAGAAGGTCTTCCAAAGAGTTAGCATCTCTGTAAACATGAAGAAAGCAATAAACATAGATTCAACCAAGTCCATAATCTACAGCCAGCAAGATCTTAGCTCCTAAGGGACCCGTTGCTCCTTTTTGCATCATTTAATAGCATTCAAGGAATCTCCCTCCACCACACTGCAGTTACTAAGGTTTCTTGGAATGAAAATTTTCAAACCTTGAAGCAAGGCACACATTATTTGCAATGGTTATATTAGCAGGTCCTATATAAGTGAAAATAATATTTCCATAACAATTACGCAGAACACCACCAATACCAGCTAATCTCAATTTCCCTAATGAGCTACCATCAAAGTTCAATTTAAGTCCCCCTAGGCTCGGTGCCACCCAAATGCTCCTCGATCTTAGTTTGGATCCTTTCAATAAAAAGAGGTTCTGCAAGGCCACCATAACATCTGGTTGCGTAATCCCACCCCCTCTTTTGAAGCCGATAACCACCATTAGATTGTCAATTTAATCTTGGAAATAAGCCTGTCAAAGGGCAAACACTCTCCTTCAAAGGTCCTCATGTTCCTCTCTTTCCATAACTCCCAAAGGATTGCCCACCCCCCTTATGGAAGTTAACCTTTAAACTTAAGGCCACCTCGCAGTAGTCCAAAAAAGTAGCAATGTTTCTAACTTGAGTCTCATCAACCTCGCAAAAGATAAAAGTATCATCTGCATATTGCAGATGTGATATGCTTGGACTCAAATTAGTTACTTTGAAACTTGCGAAATTCCCTATATTTTCCACCCTCATAAAGGGTCTTCTTGTCTAAATCCTCAGGAGACATTAAAAAACTCAGTATGATCTCCCTTAAAAAGCACAAAAAAGTACGCTGAGGATAAACATCCAAATGTCCAACTTCTTCTTTTCTCCCCAAAACTCATATTTCTCATTATTTCCATCAAAATGCCCCACTCTACCCTATCATACATTTTTTCCATGTCTAATTTAATGATGGCTCTCAGATTCTGACTTCTCAATTTAGAGTACATGCATTCCTGAGCCACTAAGATAATATCTATGATTTGACGATCCTGAATGAATGTTGATGGTGTGCTTGGGATAAGAGCAGGTAACACTAATTTTAAGCGTTCAACCAAGACCTTAGCCACAATCTTTTAAAGGCTTATGGGCATCATGTCTGAAAGCTCAATGATAACCGAGTTTTTAGGGATCAGAGCTATGAAAGTAGACTTAACCCTTTTAAAAATTTCCCCTCTATACATAAATCCTCTAACCATCTCTAAAAGTTCACCCTTAATCAGGTTCCAAAACTTATGGAAGAATGATATGGGGAAACCATCTGGGCTTGAGCTTTATCACCAGGTAATGCAAATACTTCTGATTTGAGTTCATCTAAAGTGATATCCACCTCCAAATTCACTTTCAACTCTTTAGACAAGATTTTGAAAGGGATTTTGTTTAACTTTGGTGTGATTTCACCTCAGTTGTAAAGGCTTTTTAAAAATGGTAAACAATAACCCTTTCCATTTCCGTGTTATCTTCTGCATCAACCCTCGGGATCATCAAGCCAACAACACTATTTTACCTTCTCCTTGTACTGACTATAGAGTGAAAGTATTTGGTATTGAGATCTCCCTCCTTTAACCAATTAGTTCTCTACCGTTGCTTCTAGTAAATCTCCTCCCCTCTTCGTAAATCATTCAACAACTTCATCTTATTATTTCTAACCAAAATTAGTTCCTCAGACAAAACCCCTGAATTTTGGATATTAAGATCAAAGAGTTCAATATCACCTAAAGCCTCCACAATTTTGGATTTAACATTATAACTATTTTCTTTTTTCCAATTAAGGAGCTTATGCTTGATATCTATAAGCTCTTTATGTACCCTACTGAGATAGTATTCTCCCATGTAGTCTTAATAATATCCAACACATCTTTCTCCTCCAGCCATCCCATGTCAAGTCTAAAAGGTTTCGATCCCCCTCTCTCCATACTGGTACTTAACAAAATTGGTGTGTGGTCAAAGATAAACGTGGGAGAGCCCTGATTGAAGCCAAAGGGAAAGCTTCCACACAGTTCTCTGATACCCAAAATCTATAGCCCTTAGACATTGATAGACTAGTGATACTTTGGTTCGACCAAGTAAATTTAGTTCCAACAATCGAGAGGTCCAACAAATAATTACTTTCTATGAAACTGTTAAACACTCTCATGGCCAAGTTAATAGGAGTACCTAAGCATTCGTCAGGCTAACTGAGAAGATTAAAGTCACACCCAATGCAAAAAGGTTAATTAAAATCCCGAAGCACACCATTCATATTATTCACAAAACTTTATTTTAGAGCAAACATATTTTGACCATAAACATTCATCATACCCCATGAAAAAGCTTGACATTGGCCCATGAAAACTAAGAAGAAAAAATCTATCCCTAACGACAATCTCAAAATTTTGAAGTATCAGTGGGTCCCATAAAACCCACAGGTCCCCTGGTGCCCCAACAACATCAATACTAGTAAAAGCAATCGCCCCTGAGCCCAACACCTCCCTAGCCCTTATAACATTTGGATTAGCGAGTTTGGTCTCTTGTAAAATTAAAACAACATGCCTAAATTTAAGAACCAAAAGGAGTACATCCCTTTTCCTTCTAGGGTCCCCAAGACCTCTTATATTCAAAGACAACAAATTCATTCGAAAGAGGGATTAAAAGAAGAACTTGGCCCATCAGGCCTTGGTCCAAAGTAGAACTCTTCAAGCATTAGCGTCTCATCTATTAAAGCCGAATCAGCATAGTCCGATGAGTCCGAAGCAACAGAACTGAAGTCTTCTCTGTCAGGCCAATAGTAGTAGCTTCGTCGAAACTATTCCTCTAGGAATAGCAATGCTTTTGATAGGTCCATGAGCCTCCAATCGAGCTAAGGACGTAAACCCCCTTGTTGAATATTTCTTTTTCTTATGAGTCTTCCTAGCTTTAGTAGGGGTTTTGTCCCCCTTCACCGTCTCGGCTGCAGCAACCCCCACCTCAGCCACCTTTCAAGCATTTTTAATGCCCTTCACTTTGTGAAAAAACACCCCTATAGGGACATTAAGGTCCATACCCATGTTGTCTACGATCGCAGCTACACGAGGTTCCTCTTTCTCATCATCATCAGTGGGTAAACTACCTCCAACCTCATCATTAGTAACATTTTTGGGCAAGTCATCACCAACAAAAAACAGATCCTCCAATTGAGGGATCGCATTCAAGTGGTTAGCTTCTTCAACCACAGCCAGGGTCGAAGGTGTCCACTTCATTTTGAATACCATCCACAACCTCTTGCTCCTTCGACTGTAAATCATGTTCGACTACCTCACCATCTGATTTTATCTTCATCACCGCTAAGGGATCAATTGTCAAATGATCAAACCTCTCTCTAGCCATTGGGGATTGACCTTTAATCGCAGTACATTGGTGAGGCAGTGGATACATCTCTGTCTTTCTCCACACTAGTAGCATAAATAGCCAAACCAAATGAGGTAATGATCCTTGAAATAGAAGCAAGAACCCACAAGAGGAAGCTTTCTCCTGTCTTGCAACTATCTTTTTAAAAAGATATCCAAGAAGGAAACTTAGATTTGGGGGATATATGTAAGTATCAAAGATTTGTTGCTATCCATGTCACTCCAAAGGACACCCCATCATGAAGCTTCTCCTTGATTCTCGAGCCATCCGATGTGTAAGTTTGTTTGGGAAAGAAATCCTCTTTTGCAACAAGTGGTCCCGCTGGAGCACCAACAACATGTGTACGACCCACACGTGTATCATCACCTAACTGATTCTTTGATAAAGCCAATGAAATAATAGACTTATTCTAATTCCCGTCCATCCAAGGATGAATGAGAGATGAAAATTCAGTCGAAGATTATGGGAATATACCAATAGGAACCCATCTCTTCACGATTTTCAATTTTTTTGAATTGAATTAGCACTAGATTTCTTACGATTGCTCTTAATACGCCTCTGTTTCCGTTGCGTAGCCATTTTCCGATGAGCTGGATTCCTACCTGCACCATTAGTGTCCTTCGACAATGGCTTGGGTGGTTTCCGATGAGAAACAAGATTCCACTCCGACTTACCAACTTCACCTCGAGGGGGGTTAGGCACATAGTTAGCAAAACAACAATTAATCGCTGATTTTTTAAAAAACGTTAAAAACGATGTGTTTTTGAAAAGTTCGTCAAAAAAACGTGTTTTTTTCATAATAACGTTAAAAACACATTTTTATCAAGAACGAATTAAACGAGACCAAAAAAACGCATTTTTACTTGTATTTGTTTTTTTAAAAAAAGGGAAACAACTTTTTCCTGATATGTGTAATTTCTAAAAAAACATATTATTTCCACAAAAAAAAATCTTAAAGTGGAAATTTTTATCCCCAATGGATTTATGCATTGTTAGAACTTTGGGTTTATTATTTTAGGGTTTTTGCTAAAATCATGCACTTCTTCTTCAAAAACCGCATTTACATATTGAAGGTATGGTTTTTTTTTTTTTTTTTTCTTTTTAACTTAAATATGTCGATGCAGATTTTAGTAGTTATTTTGTAAAGGAAATATTGTTTGCTTGTAAATCATTATGTAAAGGAAATTATTGTGTATGGAAGATCATATAGATGCAGAGTAAAACAAATCAAATAGATGCAAAAACCAGATTTCTATGATGAAGAATCTATCAGACTGTTTAGAAAAACATGGACGTCTTTGTTCAGGCATGCCAATGGATACATAAAGGCCATGTCAAAGGATCATGAGAGATTCTCCTGGGAGGCATATACATTAAACCTTCAATATTTATGGTATCCCTAAATGCATACAAAAACTTAAAAGAAAAAAAACTTAAAATCAGCAAACCTTAATGGATTCTTCTTGCAATCCAGACTCCATAGTGATTTTAGGGTATTGCAAATTACAGAAAAAAACCCTATTAAACCATAATCTTCTTGCTCCTACAAATTATAGAGAAAAACTCCATTAAACCACAATCTTCTTGCTCTTGCAAATTACAGAGAAAACCCCATTGAACCACAATCTTTTTGCTCCAGCAAAACAATTTGTGTATCCCCCATTTCATTTTCTCTCTCTAACAGAGAAAACCCACATTTCATTTTTTATCTCGAATAGAGAGAACCCCTATTTCATTTTCTCTATCTAACAGAGAAAACCCCCATTTTATTTTCTCTCTCTAACAGAGAAAACCCCATTTTATTTTCTCTCTCTAACAGAGAAAATCCTCATTTTATTTTTTCTCTCTAACAGAGAAAATCCCCATTTCATTTTCTCTCTCTAACAGAAAAAACCCCCATTTCATTCCTTTATGAATCTTATAGAGGAAACGCAGGTCTTCCCCATTATCTGGAAACGCAAGTCTTCCCAATTGCTCCATTCCCAAAGTGATGCATTATAGATACCGTTAAAGCACTGGAAGCCATGGAAGTTCCTCATAGCTCAACACAAACTCACAAAACAAATGAAGTAACGATACCTTGTTTTCAATGAAAACATGTATGTAAAGTATAAACCCTTATCATTAACCATAGTTATAAAGTGACTAAACTATAGTTAAAGCATTTAATGATAAAATAAAATAAAAAATTGTGCATTTTTTTTGGTATGTTGATATTTGCTAAAGTATTTAATGAGAAAATTATATGGTGTATTTTTTTGGTATATATTTAAGTAGATTTGATATTTGTTGAAGTATTTAATGTGAAAATTTATATGGTTTAAATTATTTAATGTGAAAATTTATATCATGTATTTTTTAAAATAAAAACGATTTCTTTCCGATTTTATGGTAAGCCGATTTATCGATAGTCCCCGACTTGCTAACTATGATACTAAGTAGGTGTGATGTTTGTTAAAACATTTAATGAATAAATTCATATGGTGTATTTATCATGAACTTATTATTTTATTTTTTATGAAGAGCATGAACCCCTAATGTGTGTCTATGTATATATTCTTTTTATTATTATTATTAAGAAACAGGAAAGAAGATACAATAGTTAAGTCAAAAGATCCATTTTGAGATTATTGTGAAGAAAGTGGACATAAATTGTATTGCAATTTTTGCAGTGAAGGATTTTCTACAGGGATAAAAAGATTCAAATGTCACTTGTCAAGAGAACAAGAGAATGATATAAAAACTTGTCCTCAAGTACCAGATGATGTACAAGCTATGACTGTTTTTGTGGTACACGAGGTATCTTCTAAGCTTCCAAAGAAGAAGAACAAAATTGCATCATATGTTCAAAATGTTGATCAATGTTCGATAAACTTAGGTACCTTTACTGCCAGTTCCCATTTGCAACAAAGTTCTTTATATTGTTGAATAAGAAAAATAAAGATTTTATTGACAAAGAAGTTGTTTGTGCATTTATTATGAATAATATTGCATTTAATGTTATCAATGCACAATCATTTGTCAATATGATAAATGCATGTATCAATTTTGGTGTTAGTTATACATTGCCAAGTTACTCATCTGTTTGTACTAAATTGGTATAAGAACTTAAGACATCTATCGATGCATATGTAGCTTCAATACAAGAGTCATGATGTACTTTGATGTCAGATCTCTGGTCAGATATGAAAAATCGGTCATTCCTCGATGTTGTTGCATATTGTCAAAAGAGATAAGTTTTTATAAATGTATTTGAGGTATCTGAGTATAGCATAACTGGATTATTTAGTGAAATGATTCTTGTTCAAGTCATTGAAGAGTTATGACCACAAAATGTCGTTCATCTTGTGACTGATAATGGATCAAATTATGACATTGCTGGTGATCTAGATTATCTCATATTTATAGAACACGGTGTGCAACTTATGGGTTGAATTTGCTTCTAGAATATATTGATAAAAATGTTATTTGGGTACACACTGTCATTAAGGATGCTAAGTTAATAAGGGATTTTATGTATCAGTATACTATTGTTTTAGATTTAATGAGAAAGCACGCTAATGGAAGGTAATTGAAAAAGTATGGTAAAACTAGATTTGCCACTAACTTTTTAATGGTTCAATCTGTATCGCAAGTAGAAGAGGGTTTGAGAGTGATGGTCGCATCCTCTGAGTGGAGAACTACGATTATAACAATAGTAAAAATGGTACAAAAATCACAAAAATAATTCAAAGCTCTAAATTTTGAAATGATGCGATAGATGCAATCACTACATTAACGAATGTTATTAAGGTACTTCGTTTGGGTAATAGCAATGGGTTAACCATGTGATATTTATATGAAGCAATGGAAAGGGCAAGAGAAGCACTAAAGAGAAATTGTAACGACAATGAATCTAGGTATCTTGAATTGGTGAATATATTTGAAAAGAGGCGACAACAATATAATTTACCCCATTCATGTTGCTGCCGCATTTCTTAATCAAACTTTAATGTATTGTGGGTTTAAACTTGATAATCTTGAAGCAAAGACTAACTTTACCTTGATTTCAAATTCAATGATCTAGACAAAACAAAAAACTGTATTCTTTTCAGAGTTGTTGAAGTATCATAAGCGGGATTCAAATATATTTGATGATGTTGCATTGTGATCATTGTCAAGAGCTCATCCTCGTAAGTATCTTATTGATTATTAGGTTTTTGTATCTTCTTGTATTATTTATTTTTTCAGTGTTTTAAAAAATAAATTTTATCCGACTTTTAATTGTATCTTCAGCATGTGGCTAAAACTTTCTCATTATGTAGGAGTTGAGTGGGAAGTATGTGGAGAAAGCATTCCATTGGTTCGAATGGTTGCCATCTAGATTTTGAGCCAACCATGTAGCTCATCAGCGTGCGAAAGAAATTGGAGTGCTTTCGAGGCGCCTAAAACCAAAAAAAGGAATAGATAGACACCAACTATGTTAACCAACTTGGTTTACATACAAGTGAACTCAAGGATGATGGCTGCATCGCGTAAAAATGAAACTCAAGATTGTAATACAATTAATCTTGAACAACTTGGTTCATTGCCAGAAGAGGTTTCTGAAGAGGCAAAAAATGAGGACACCTCTCCAGATGATGATGATGATGATGATCGATGGTTACATGATTTGGGGATTACACCTTCCGAAACTCCTAACTTTTCTTTTGATTCTACCATGCCTTATGCTTAATTTCGAATATTTATATTTAATGTTGTATTTAATATTGGATGATTGGATGAAAGTCATGGGACATCTAAATTAATTGACTTAATTATATTAGTCTAGTAAAGATTTTATGAATCGATTAGTTATTGATGGCATTGATATAATTTTTATTTTTTAGAATTTTGAAATTTATAACATTTTAACTTATTTGATTTTTTGAGCCTAGTACGATATATTGGCAATATCTTTACATTAAGTATTTTTGTCGATCGATATTGTTAACCCAATTGTTTCATCCGAGTTTTAAAATAAAAACAATTTCTTTCCGATTTTATGGTAAGCCGATTTATTGATAGTCCCCGATTTTGCTAACTATGGTTAGGCATGACAACCTCCTTTTCACGACCTTTAGTGAAAACATTTATAAAAAAAACAATCTTTATCTACCATCAAACTTATTTTCTCTGGTAATGTAGAATCTATGCCTTTCCAAATTTTCACTCACACAAAACTGTAGTTCACTCCAATAAGGAATCCCAATCCACCTCAATGTAGACCCCACAATAAAAAGCTAATGTATGGATTACCGATAGTTTCCACACATATAAAGGAAAGCCCCATAGTATAATCCAAAGTTGTTCCTTATGCACCAAGGATCCATGACCTGAAGGTTTCCAGGGATCCAGAGACAACTAGGAGCCTCTAATCCTGCAAAACCTATTTCTAAGAGCATTGGAAACATCATCATCAGATCAAAGTTTGAAAACAATCTTATTTCCCCCTAGAGATTTCACATCTGGAATATACAGTCACTAAGACCAAAAAGCTCATTGATAGGAGGTGAGAACGAACCAATAATAAGAAAACTGTGACTTTATTTCTAAACTCTCCACTGCCTTACGATCCAAGACTACTTTGGGACCTGAATCACTAACAACTACACCTAACTTCATTACTTCCGCCAACGCAAACCCCAAGAGATGTCATTACTCTTCCTAACCTCTAGAGCCTTCATTCTCAGCCATAAAAAGACCCACTTCTCTACCTGTTTTCTTTTTCCGTTCTTTATTTGTTTTCTTTCTTTCCCTCTTTTGTTTCTTTTCCTTCTTTGTTTTTTTTTCTTCTTGTAATCCTTCATTATCTTAATGAATTATGACACTCATTTCAAAGTAAAAAAATTACCTGAAAAATCAGGTGGGCTCTGTTAACATAAGAGAGCGAGAGCGAGAGAGAGAGAGAGACTTATTAATAAGAGAGAATATCCCCATAAGGCTTTCTGAGGAAGCCGCTACTCCTTAGCTAAGCCCGTAAAATGGCATTTTGAGAGAGATAGCTCGTTTAAATGAGTGAGAGTGGCAAACATATCATAACAACTCATGAGAAGATGACAACAAAACAACAAGGGGGTGCAAAAAATGTCATGTAAGGTGATAAATACAAACATTTTAATGTAAAAACATGGTGCAATAAAAATGGACTAGGACCAAATTTTAAAATAAAAATTGTTTTGAAACATTTTTTTAGAATAATGCTAATACAAAATGCATAAAATACAAATTATTAGCACAATTTATACAGATGAATTACTGATGCCGACTCGGTTATACTTTACTAGCAATTATGCTTCCCAATAGTTATTGGACTTCTCATTACCCATGCTTGTGCATAAGATTACAAAACGACTTCGATCAACTAACTCTTTTTTTTTTGGGTAATTTAGTAGGGAAGACATGCCCCTACTTGTTTTTCAAGTACATTAGGACTTAAATTTTTTTTTTTTGTAGGTGTTAGTGGCGAGCGAGCTAGCTCTCTGTAAAAGCCAAACAATTCACATTGGCAACAAATCATAATAGACAAAAGTAAATGATCATCATCTTACTTTGAATAATTGAGGAAAAATGTGGTAAATGAATCATCTACAAATCTGGTTTTTAATAGATTCTATTTGTCTATTATTTGAATAGAAGAGTCAATTCTGTTGCACAATCGAATCCAACACGTAGTATTACCTGCGCCTGCCCTGTTGCCCCTCATAATAAATTATTGGATTAATTTGGTGGATTACCAGGTCTTCAGGTTTGGGAAATTCAAAGGGATACCAAATACATGTTTCTAGTTTTACTCTTAAGTTCCATATAGGTTACGAAACACAATATTTCTAATGCAAGGAAGCTAGATCATCCAACTTTTCATGTAGAAGGAACTTTAACAACATATTTCTGTTTGTCAAACATTCCCAATGAATAATAGGGTAATTTGGGAGCTTGAAAGTTTCCCCATCCACCCCTCCTTGAAAGCTGTGGCACTCCATTTTATGTGCACTGAAACATTTGTTCTCAACAAAATAAAAAATAGAAGTTGGCTTTGCAAGCCGAATTCGAAACTTTCATGCTAAGAAGATTCAGTGCCAAAACTCTTAGTTGCCAAGCACCCCTTTTAAGATTCGAAAATTTTCAGTATCTCGGCCACATGAGAATCCTAGTTGAGAGCATAGTTAGCAAGTTGGGGAATAATAATATGTTGGTAAACCAGTAGATCGGTAATAAATTGGTTTCATTTAAAAAAGTTGGAGGAAAAAATCGAGTAAAAAATAGTGGATCATCCAAAAATAAGGTAAATGAGAGGATCGTGAATATTTCAAACTTGGCTAAAAAGACAGAATAAAAAAAATCAAAAAATGTAAAATAACACAATATAGGATTATGATTTGCACTTAATCTATAGATACATTAAACCTCAAAACAATAAATTTATGGCTTTACCTAGTGTCATTAGAGTGATATTAGATAATTTTTTGTCAAAATTCTCAATAAATTCAATAATAATGTTTACTCTGTTGTCACAACACAAAATATGTAATAGATTTATTGGGGCATAAAATGAAAAAACAATAACAACAACAATACTAAAAATAAGAACTACATTAGTAAATATCAAGAACTATAAACCGAGGTATATGATTACAGTTCTTGAAATAAAAATAAAAAAGACCCTGAGTATATGGTCGTAGTTAATAATTATAAACATCCAAATATATAAAACAATGGTCTATTCAAAATGCTATGTTATATATGCTAATGAAATAAAAAAAAAAAAAATGAAATTAATGAAAATTCTGTATGCATAAAGAAAGCAACAAAATACTTAAGCAAATTCAACTCCCATATTAAATTCCTAGCTGCCTAAATCTTAGTATTATAGAATCCCTCTCTTGCTCTTTATAAGGACTTTCAAGGTTTTAAGAGAAGAAAAGACTTTTCATTGGGTTATTCTTCTTCTAACTCTACCTATCATTGCGAGATATTTTGATATCTTAGATTTTAGGGAATATAGTATTTGCATTTTTCATATACCTTTCTTAAAGAAATTTATTGGTGAAATTTTTAATGATTTTTTTTGTTAAATCAACAGTCTTAATTTACTGCCACTATTAATATGCTTATCTTTAATCTAAAATTCAATAATATTGTTAAGCGAGAAATAAATTTAAAAAAAAAAAGTAAGATAGATTTATATCAGTTTTAATAAAAAAAACACAATTTTTTAGAAGATCTTTTAAAAAACTTCGAGTTCTTCACATATTTCAAAAAAGGGTGTGGTGTCCATAAGGTTGCAACCTTAAACAATCCATTTAAGGTGCACCTTCAAATTTTATCATAACATATAATTTTAATGTAAAGTATTCTTATGATTATCTCAAAATCTATTTTTATATCTAATTATAAAATTTTAAACTTAAAAAATGATTAAAATCAAGTAGATCTATAAATATATGAAAATTCTGAAAATGGACAGTCTAGATAATGTGTTGTAAGATGCACTATATTTGGGACTTAAAATCCTTTTTTTTCTATAGCTATTCATCTCGATGTCGAGATGATCAATTATAGGGTTTTTCAATATTAAAACAACCTCCTCCGATGGAATTTTGAGGTGCATATGTAGTTCTACATTTTAAGGTTGCAATTTTTTTTGAAATTAACGTTTTACACGGAGAGGCTTGCTATCTACGATTGAGATAGGGTTTGAAAACTCGCCGAGTGGAACAGCATTGGCCCGGTTCGACTCGGGAATCGGCAGACAGCGTCTCGGTTCCACTACAAAACCGGGAATCGCCCGTGTCAAGAGAGAACCGGGCGATTCCCAATAGTGAATCGCCGAGTATTGCTCAATAACACGGGCTGCACAGTATTCTTCAAGGATTTCATCCTTTTTTATCATTTTGTTATCATTTTTCATCATTTTCAGCCTTATAATCGAATCTTGCAGGCTAATATTCAAATTTTTCAGCCATTTCAGTCAATAAAAGGTCGTAAAAATCACCGATTTTGATAAAAAAATTTGGATCGAAGAGTGAGTTTTAGGATTTTCGCCATTTCATTGATTTCAAGTGAAAGAGGGCATCATTTTTGTAAAATTTCGGGGTGATTGATCGTAAGAGTGTTGTTTAGAAGTTTTGTTCATAATTTGTGATTATTTTGGAGGAATATATATCAATTTTGAATTTGAAGGCACGGGTGCACAAAAAACAGGTAAGAACTGTGTTTTTTTTTTTTCCGCCATTCTATCAAATTCACTCAATATTTTACAAATAATATGTTAAATTTATAGGCTTTTGATTCGTTATAGTGTTGTTTATCATCACATGTATTCAATTTGATTATATTTATTCAATTTGAGTTGGATTTTTGAGGAAAAAAGACTGATGTCTGTGAAAAAAAAATAGATTGAGTTTTTTTTTTTTTTTTCCGCCATTCTCTCAATTTTAGTAAATATTTTGTAAATAATGTGTTAAATTTATAGGGTTTTGTTTTGTTATAGTGTTGTTTATCATCACATGTATTCAATTTGATCTGATTTATTCAATTTGAGCTTAATTTTTGAGATTTGAATGACTGATGTCTGTGAAGAATTGCATTTTTTTTTTCCCTCAATTCAATCAATTTTATTTAGTATTTTGATAATAATGTATTAATATTATAGGGCTTTGATTCCTTATAGTGTTACTTATCAAAACATATATTCAATTTGATGTAATTTATTCTATTTGAGGCGGATTTTTGAGTTGGAATGACTGATGTTAGGTGGGTCTGTGAATAACTATGTTTTTTGTTTTTTTAATTCATAATCAATTTTTTTGAAAAATCGTGATTTTTTGAAAAATTGTGACCAGTTTTTTATTATCATAAGGAATTAAATAATATTTTTAATTTTTATTATTAAATTTCTAGTTCAAAAATTTGCATGTTGATAGATTATTTATGCAAAAAAATACATGTTATTATATTTTTAATGCAAAACTGTATTTTTAATTTGTTGTTAATGAAAAAAATACATTAACAAATACATGCCGTTAGTGCAGTTTTGCATTAAAAATGTATTTTTAAATTTTAAAATTTTTAATGCAAAAAATACATGTTGTTAAACTGTATTATCATGAGGAATTAAAGTGAATATCATTGTAAAAAAATCGTGGTATGTATGATAATTATATTATCTTGCATTTTTCAATTTTATTATTAAATTTTTAATGCAAAAAATGTATGTTCTTGATAATTGAGTTGTAGCCATGTTTGGAGCTTGCATTTTTTATTATATTATGTTGCATATTTGTAATTGAGATATACGACTATTTGTGATCATTTCAATCGAGTTAGGATTGTGCCCACTATATCATTGTAAATTTTATTTGTGGCATTGTGAATGGCTATATCATTGTAAATATTTTTTGTATCAAATATACGCGTAGTGGCATTATGGATGACTATGTTAAAGTAATTTTTTTCTTGATTCTAAGTGTGACTTATACAAAAAAATTTTTATCTATAATGTTGCATAAATATTATTTTTTTTCTCAGTAGAAACTAATTCATGTTTGTCAAAATGAAGATTTCTGACAAGTCCATATGTATTGGGATTGTGAATTACTATACCATTGTAAATATATTTTCTATGTGTAGTGGCTGATATAGGCTATTTTTATCTATAATGTTGCATAAATAAATTATTTTTCCCAGTAGGAATTAAAATATTTTTGTTAATAGAAGTATTTTGCATTACCAACAAATATAACTTCATGAACTACCTTTACATATTATCACTACACATGGTGATTATTTTTCATGTTGAACTGTCAGGTTAATTTTTAACCTTTTACATATTAAAGTTGAACCATGGCAAGATCTGCGGAAGACCTTGCATGACACCATGGGGTCAGAGTTGATCCCAAAAAAAATGACAAAATTTTTTGTAATTACTGTCAAAGAGTGATAAGTAGTAGGGTACATAGGTTCAAGTAACACTTGACAGGGGTTGAGGGAGATGTTTATGCGTGCAATAGTGTCCCTAATAATGTAAGAAAGCAGATGGCGGCATTTCTCAAGGCTATCAAAGGTAAAAAAATTGCAAAGCAAAGGATGGATGAGGAGATAGCTAGTTTATATAAGCGATCAAGCGGGAATGATCCAAAAGAACAATATAATAATGACTTGGAAATGGCCATAAGAATGAGTTTACATGAAACATACTAGAGGGAACGCGGGTTTAGAATGCCTGGTGGTTATGACATGGGCAATGCATGGTGGGCCTAGCTCAGACATGCATGGCGGGCCCAGCTCGAGCATGTATGGCCGGCCAAGCTCAAATATATATGGACGGGTTGATGGCAATATGTATCAAGAGGAATCAGACGTTTAAGAAATTGTTTCTAGCTTATCTAGAAGTGCAAGTATTGCAGGTCGTGGTTGTATAGACCCAGTTCTCTCAAAGCCTAAGTCAGAACATATGACCCTCAAATGCATGGTCTACGGTACGAGAAACATGTTAGGCAGATATGTTGGTAAATGGTTCTACGATAAAGGGATCCCCTTTGATGCAGCCAATACCCATATTTTCTACCTATGGTCAACGCAATCCAGAGAGTCGAGCCCGAGGTAAAACCCCCAACGGCATATGAGCGCAGTGGGCCAATATTGGATGAAGAGGTGGAAGAAGTTAGAAAGTGGATTGAAGAGTATAAACATAGTTGGCCAAGAACATGTATTACTCTCATGAGTGATAGTTGGTTGAATAAAGTTAGCAAAAAGGAGTTTGTAAACTTTTTGGCCTATTCCCCAAAAGGTACAGCTTTTTTGTCTAGCAAAGACGTATCAAGGACGAAGAATGATGCAAACTTCTGCGTACGACTATATGATTAGATAGTGGAGGAGGTGGGAGATAAGCATGTAGTCCAATTTATTATGGACAATGCGCATGCATGTGTTTCTATGGGCAACAAGTTGATGGATAAGATGAAGCATCTAGTATGGACCCCGTGTGCTGCACACAACATCGATCTTATGTTAGAGGAGATCGGTGAGATCAAAATTGTGAATGAGACTCTACAGGAAGCGAGGTTGGTGTCAAGATTTATATATAACCTTTCTAAAATTTTATTTTTTTTTAGAGAATAGTTTAAGAAAAAAGAGATAATCAGGCCTGCCATAACCCGCTGTGTGACAGATTATTTGGCTATGGACTCCATTCGGGAATATAAAGGTGCAATAAAGAAATTGTTTACCAGTGAAGAGTGGTTAAATGATCGCCTCTCGAAGTCCAGTACCAGGTTAAAAGTGGACGACATAGTCTCAAATAGGAGGTTCTGGTCTAGATGTTCGAGTATCGTAGAGGCCACTACCCCATTGGTCACGGTGTTAAGAATGGCGGATGCTAACAAGAAAGCTACCATGAGCATCCTATATGAAGGTATCGAAAGGGCCAAATAAGCTATTGGGGAGAAGTGTAGTTTTGCTAGTAAAGTGATCGAGATTATAGAGAGAAGGTGGAACACCAAATTTGGACGTCCAATTCATTATGCAGGTAAATATATATTTATATCATTAGAATGTTTCATTCTAAATTATTTTTTTATAAAATTTTAAATGACGTTTATCTATCTATATATTTTCTAGGTTATTACTTCAACCCAAAATTCTTCTATTTGACACCTGAACATCCCCACAAGATTATAGAAGGGGTCAGGTACATTATTGCCAGGTTGGAAAGAAGCCATCGAAATCAGGTAGCAGCAATACAAGAGGCATTATTTAATATTTGGGTAAAAACATGATTGAGTTGTTATATTTGTGAGAAATAATGCACTAAAACGAAATATTTTGTTTTAGCTTGCTATGTATAGGGATGCTATAGGATCCTTCGAAACTAAACTTGCCAAGAATTCTCGAACTAATGGATCCAGGTTATCCCCTAACTAATATTTTGTTCATTCATATATTTAATCTTATGAATTGTTCTTGCCCTTATAATGCTTTTTGCATTTTAATCTAATTGAATGGTGGGAGATATATGGTAGTGATGCACGTTACCTAAAGAGAATAACAATCAAGATGCTCTCTCAGACATGTTCTGCTATTGGCTGTGTGCGAAACTGGAGTACGTTCCAATGGTTGCACACTGCTATGAGGAATCGACTCGCTTTGGAGAAGCTTCATAAACTAGTCTACGTTCATTACAACTTAAACCTCCGAGAGCGACAAATAAGAAGGAAGCTTGAAGACTATGGGCCGATAGACTTGGACACAATATTTGTCACACATACAGCAGAATAATCGATAGTAAAAGAAGAGGAGCCAGTGTTACACAAGAGAGCATTCATTGAGGCTATCGGTGAGGAAGATCTTTAAGAAGGTGATGAGCAGCATGAAAGAGGAAGCAACCCGCCAACATATCCACAATTCGTCGGAGATGTCGGTGATATTGCACCTAATGAGGGAGAGTGGGAAGGGGGTCTAAAGGAAAATGAGAGAGATGATGATTCTGAGGCCACTCAATCCCAGCCAAATTATTCACATATCGAGTCCCAACAACAAGAGAGTAGGGATGAACACGATAGTGTAGGTGAGCATAATGGATGGACAAACTTTGAAGATTTTGGATTAGAACCACAACAAAACACTAACACTCAGGGATTTGGGTATAGTCAGGTGCCCACTAATTTGGATGATTCGTTTTTAGATCGAGTCAATGAATTGTCATGCGAATTCAATCAATGGGACCAGCGTGACCAAGATGACGAACGACGTCGTCTGTCATTTTATTTTTAGATTGTATGTTACGAATTGTATGCTTTATTGTAGTCCATGTATGCTGATATACTTAATCCATGATAATTCTATGTTTATCTTTTTTGTGTGATGTAAATTAAATAGTAAATAGTAGTTCATGCAGGAAAAGAACATATCACTATTCGCATATTCATGCAAAGAAATAAAAATTCTTAATGGAGTACCCTCATTTCTTATTGAATTCTTAAAAAACAACATTTACAATGAATTTTAATAATTTTTTCAGATTTTTTTAAAATTTAATCCGATCGATTCAATCGATTCTTGATCCAGATCGCTGATTCATCGATCGAGATGGATTTTTGAGATGCCCGATCCGGATCACCGATCCCCTTTATAAACCGCACTCTTTGAGACTGAGAGTACTTGTTTCTGGACGTGTTCGGACTCCAAAACGCTCCCTATTGAAATGCACTCGCCCGGATCGATTGGCCCACCCAATAACCGACCCTGGATTTGTGAACCCTCATTTTGAAATCAGTACAAACGTTTCCAAGATGGATCTTCTCCGCAAAACCTACACAGCTGATTCTGATGACGAAGGTGACGATAGGAAATTCTTAAATTCCACGGCAAAAAGGCTCAGACCTTCTTCAAATTCACAATACTACCACACCGCCATTCCTCCTCTTCCTGCTCACCCCCCTGATTACCCTTCGCGACGTTCTGATGAGGCTTCAGTTCCTGGACGTTACGTGTCAAAGCGCGAACGCTTGATTCCAACTCCTCCTTCTAGGGTTTCAGATACCACTGTTTCTTCCACCGGCCATACATCGCCTGGTCTTGATTTCATCTCTTCATTTTTGTTCTGTGGATATTTGATGATTTATTGTTTGAATTTTGATTGAAGTTAGATTTATTAGAAATGCATTTTCTTTCCATTGTTATTTATGGATGGATTTGTTTGTTGAAAATTCGAAAGTAGTTAAAATTGAGTATATGTGGGACTTTTATGAATGTTAATTGTTCATGGTGATGGCAAATACCCATGTCAGTTCGTAAAAGCATAACAATTGGAATGCACCAATAGCAACGGGTGGACAAATGGAGTTAGGAATTAAACTGTAATGAAATGAGTAGTAGTTGTGAACCGAGTAGGAAAACTACAAAAAGTCTCAGTAGTTGGATGAATCAAAGCTGAGAGTTTTTTTTTTGTTGTATTTCCTTCAATTTTGCACTTTCTGTTTGTTATTTTTCTTCCTCGTGTTTTAGTTTCGTACCAATACTTATCTCTTTTCCCCTTGTCTGCTTTACTTCTTGTAACTTTTGGTCTGTCTCTACTGAATACATCTCTCTCTACATCCACTTGAAAGGTGTAACTTACAATTTTATTAGAAGAGGAGCAGATTAAGTACAATTTTCCAACTAGAATCCCTCTCCTTCCTTCCCTTGCATAATGTAAAGGAGCCTTCCTTGCTTATTTATGAACTTAAGGACCTGGCACACCCATCCAAACTCTATTGTGTTTGTATTAAAATTGCTACATCTTTTCCAAAAGTAAGCTTCAAGCAGTCAAATACTGGAGAAATTAAGTATTTTGTGTGTCTTACACATTGAATTTCATCCCTTTCCCCAACTCTTTGACCTGAAGGATCTTGAAATCATTTTCTCTCATTTATACTTATATTAATAGTTGAATTGAATTTTCATTTTTCGATGTCTTGGAAAGGTTGGAACTACTATGGATCCGTTTGGAAACTTTTTCATAATGTGTTCTTTCACCCTTAGAAACTGCCTGATTTCATCTTTACTAGTAATTGAGAAATATTACGGATTATGTTGTATGTATTGTGTATTGAACTTGAGGCCCACCTGTGTTTCATGTATTATCCTGTAAGACATATGGCTTTGTTTGGTATTGTTTGTTTCTATATTACTTTGCAATTTGTGCAGAAATTCGTCTATTCTATGCTTCCTATTACTTTTGTGTTGCTGCTTTGCATTATGTTTAGCAGTGAAACATATCTTAATTACTGGAAATTCCTGCACACATCTAAGTATGTGGAAGCTAATGTCTGGGATATGTTAGTTACTGGAAATTCCTGCACACATCTACGGTTGAGGAAGCTAATGTCTGGGACACCATTTTTCCAATTGGAATGACTCACGGATTGCTGATTTTCGAATATGGAATTTTACCTGAGTATGTAGGTAAGTGAGATCCATATCCCTATGAGGAAAGCTCAGGACCTTAAGACAACTTACGTTAAAGGGTCTTCCTCAATTAGATAAAGGGCTTGGAGCACATTATGGTTGTTCCCATGAGAAATGATCATTTAGTCCCCCTTAGTGAAATAGCACCATGAAGTTATTCTTACTTATTCTCTAAATAGGTATGTCATGGAGGGAGACATCTTTAAACCTGCGAATGTTTGACATGGGGCTTAAAACTCCTTGCCACTTTTAACCACTAGTTGATCTCATCAGAACCTCTCCTACAGTGAGTTGTTCAACTTTAAAGGTTGTCTACCAGTGCATCTCATAAAGCACTCTGGCCTCCAAGCACTCTCTTTTCTTATTGATAATCAAAATGCTGTTTCTAGTTTATATATGGTTTAGAAGAAGAAGAAGCTCCAGCAAAACAGTCTTCGTAAAAATCATGGTTTGCTGTTAATCTAGTGGTTTTGTGCACCTAGAAATACTTGAAATATTAGGGTACCTTGATCAGTGAACACAATGCAAACACCATACATGTAACTTTTAGTTATGTTTCATACAAATCCTACTCATATCTTTTATGTACTTAAAGTATGGTTCCTGTTTTTATGCTAATCTTTCTAGTAAATGTACCCATCCGTGTAATGCCGATGCAGCCACAACTGATCTGTTAAATGGACTGTTATGTTTCATACACATTCTACTTATATCTTTTATGTATATAAAGTATGTTCCCTGTTTTTATCTAATCTTTCTAGTAAATGTACCCATCCGTATAATGCAGACCCATAAGCCCCAACTGATCTGTTAAAATGGACTGTGAGTGATATGCATGGATGGGTGCAGTCGCCAAAAGAGTCTATAAAACTAGCCCTTTATAAATTACTTTGTAATAGCTTATTTTTGGTAATTTGGTAACCTAGTTGCACCAAACTCATATTTGAGTAGCATCTGCATCCTGGAAACCAACACTTGCTTGGCAAATCTTAAGACAATTAACTCATGAAGTGCAATATGTAGGTAAGTGAGATCCATATCCCTATGAGGAAAGCTCGGGACCTTAAGACAACTTATGTTAAAGGGTCTTCCTCAATTAGATAAAGGGCTTGGAGCACATTATGGTTGTTCCCATGAGAAATGATCATTTAGTCCCCCTTAGTGAAATAGCACCATGAAGTTATTCTTACTTATTCTCTAAATAGGTATGTCATGGAGGGAGACATCTTTAAACCTGCGAATGTTTGACATGGGGCTTAAAACTCCTTGCCACTTTTAACCACTAGTTGATCTCATCAGAACCTCTCCTACAGTGAGTTGTTCAACTTTAAAGGTTGTCTACCAGTGCATCTCATAAAGCACTCTGGCCTCCAAGCACTCTCTTTTCTTATTGATAATCAAAATGCTGTTTCTAGTTTATATATGGTTTAGAAGAAGAAGAAGCTCCAGCAAAACAGTCTTCGTAAAAATCATGGTTTGCTGTTAATCTAGTGGTTTTGTGCACCTAGAAATACTTGAAATATTAGGGTACCTTGATCAGTGAACACAATGCAAACACCATACATGTAACTTTTAGTTATGTTTCATACAAATCCTACTCATATCTTTTATGTACTTAAAGTATGGTTCTTGTTTTTATGCTAATCTTTCTAGTAAATGTACCCATCCATGTAATGCCGATGCAGCCACAACTGATCTGTTAAATGGACTGTTATGTTTCATACACATTCTACTTATATCTTTTATGTATATAAAGTATGTTCCCTGTTTTTATCTAATCTTTCTAGTAAATGTACCCATCCGTATAATGCAGACCCATAAGCCCCAACTGATCTGTTAAAATGGACTGTGAGTGATCTGCATGGATGGGTGCAGTCACCAAAAGAGTCTATAAAACTAGCCCTTTATAAATTACTTTGTAATAGCTTATTTTTGGTAATTTGGTAACCTAGTTGCACCAAACTCATATTTGAGTAGCATCTGCATCCTGGAAACCAACACTTGCTTGGCAAATCTTAAGACAATTAACTCATGAAGTGCAATATGCAGGGGTAACCCCTTTCCTCTTGCCGCAATTTGGGATCCTCTACTGCAGTTAGGATTGGGTGCACAAGGAGAGAGAATATGGAAAGATTGTGTTGGTTAAGATATTGTTGCATCTGGAGAGAAATATGAATAGCTGCTGCGAGGAAAAATTATGAGAAACATGTTTGCTTGTGCACCTATTCCATGCAAAAGCTGACCAAATTCATCAGTGACCTTCCTTCTTATTCCGTTTGGACACTTAACTGCAAGAAGAGCTAGTGCCTTGTTTGTGTTGTGTCTTACGGTTTTAAATAAGATGGACCTGAAGCAGAGCAACCAATACATGGAAAATGAACAAACAGGGGAAGCTCTGGGAGAGTTTTGTTATCATTTATTAACTAATACTGCAGGCCAGTGTGATGCTTAGAACATCGGAAAATGTGAAGAGTGGTATAATGAAGCTTTGAATCTTTGAACCATGTTGGAAGCCATTCATGTATTTTACAAACAAACATACAGTGTTTGCTCATTGCTGTTTTCAGAAGTTGAAACTTTAATTAGCAACAGTAGGAATTGCTTGTATGTGCCCAGAGAGTGATGGAAGGGCCTTACGGGCTAAGTCCCCTACTGGTATTTACCTCCAAATTTCTGAAGATGAGAAGCTCAAGTTGCAAGGAGAAACTGACATTGAGGAGGTCTATTCTTCAAGAAGAGAGTATCAATGTGAATGAGGACCTGAGTCATCTTGGTGTTTCACTAATAATTGATTCTAAGGCTGCCCTAAGTTTGAGAACTTCCCACTATGAGTCAGATAAGATAGAAACAATCGATGCTTAATGGGTAAAAGTTCACTATATTACATTTTGGAGAAGATTACTGTTACAGGAAACATAGAGTGTCCATTCAGGATCTGAAATATAGGACCCATTCTATGTTCCATGGACTCGGGGACATGTGTCAGTGTCAGTGTCAGGCACGGGTACGGGGTGTTGGATTCCTCATGCCCTGATGAAGGGGATTCGATGACACAACCATGTTAAGAAGAGAACCAGACTCAGCAATGATTAACTAGTATTTCATTACATGATGAGTAGCAAGAAATAATCAATTATACCTTAACTGGTTGAATTCATAGATATTCTGGAAGTTTCTTGGACATTTTCGAAGTTCATATTCGTCTAATCAAAACAAAAAAGGAGATCAAGTTTGTAAACGATGTAATCATTGGTTAAAATAAACATTAAGAGTCCAAAACAATTTATGTGGGTTTGTTTGTCAATATGCCTCTGGCAAAAGTATGGCACCAAACTGAAGAATTCATGTACCATGGGAACCATTTGAGACCACAGTTTATCCTGAATCTTGGCTCAACAGTTCACATACCTTTGTCTAGGCTAAGTTATGAAACTTTGTATGTCTACACTTCTGAGAATGATTGGTGGAAATGAGGATTGTATGTGGAGAATGAAAAGAATCATTTTAAGTTGAGACTAATGAAGTATTCATGGTTTAGACAGCACACTTTGCCCCCCTCTAAAAGTTGTATGATAGCCAGGTCTGAGGTAAATGGAGGTATGGAAGTTATTGATGGTGTGCTGAAAACAATACTTGCCCTTATGTAGTAAGGGATCAATAAAGGTGCATGGAAGTAAGGGCAATTGTAATCAGATAAATCTTTTGGTGAACTGACTTCCTGTTTCATACACTTGATTGGACTGATATAATTATTATTTTTCCTTGAAAATATTCGTTTGATAAAACCTTTTGTTCCATTAACATAATTTTATTGCATTTCTATCTTGAAATATACTTCATGTAGCAATTTTCCACTGTATATGGTATCTTTTTTTTCCCTCGATTTTTCAATTTAGCATATCTTGTTGCATATTGGCTTTCGGGCAAGCATTTGATTTATTCTAAAATTATTCATGATTTCATCTCAAGTTCCCTAATATTGCCTTTAGGTGTGGGTAGCATTTCTGACGCAGACTTGCCATATGATGTTCTAGCATCATTGAGGCGCCAAACAAAGGCTTGGACAAAAAGCAGTAAAACTCCAGAAAGTCTCTCAATAAAGTTATCTGGGCATACAAATGCAGTCAATGCCATACATTGGTCACCAACACATGGTTAGATTCTTCTCCATGTTGTTCTCTTCTATATTAACTTCAGTAGTATCTTTATCTTCTTGGTATTAGAAATTCTTATTTTGGTATCGCGATTACTCGTGGGATGTGTCAAATTTTGGAGGTATAGAAAGTAGGTCTTACCACTGTGTGGTTTATTTTTTTCTCATTACAAAGGAGCATAATTTTCATCTCTGTGGTTGGATGCTCTGGACATGCATTTGGCTTTCTAGGGGTTTATATGTTATTTATGATTTACTCTAATCATAGATATGTACAATTCAAGGGGAACCCACAATGTATACACTGTATATTTTACTGGCTTGTTCTTCCTAACGCCCACTAAGTAGAATATTGAAAGGCATAATACCTGTAAATAGGAAGAACGTGGTCAGGATTGCTGCTTGCAGGCTGTTTGGAGGTTGAAACAGAAGATCTGGGTGTAACTTCTTAATTTTTCTTGTCTTCTCAACCAGTCATCTCTCTGTGGCATGAGAGAGCAGTTCTTTCTGTCAACCATCAGGTTTGAAGTTTTGATCCCACTAGCCCATAAAATCAGAAGAAAATGTAAATTAGTGCACACAGATTGTACCTTAAATCAGAAAAGATGTATTAAAAGAATCCTTATTTTAGAAGAGTAGGAACATCATGGACAAAACTCACTGGCGGCAAAGAACTAAACAAATCTAGATAATTCTGAACTGAAACAGAGGTTTAAGTAATTTTGGTGGTGTCAAATCCAAATGAACTTTTAGTTGCCATTCTGTAGTTGTTGGAATTGGGAGCATGGGATCATCACATGTAATACACTCTCTAGATCGGGATGTATTCTGTACAATCAGTGCATCACATACAATTGTTTAATTAATGAATAAGGAAGAACTAGAAATTTATTAAGGTAAAATATCCAATAATCCCTCAAAATACAGTAAAAAATGGGCATAGAAATGGGAAATAATTGTATTTTATTCAATTAATAGATAATATTTTTATATTTCTCTGAAGTGCAGTTTAAGAATAATCCTACAAAATATAGTTAACTTTATCAAAAAAAAGAAGAAAAAGAATAATCCTACAAAATTCAATAAAAAAAAATATAATGAGGTAGATCAAGATAACTGATAACACTACAATATAGCTGCTTTTTATTAACAAAATCTGCTTTATTTACAATTTCACAATTTACTACCTCCAAAAGCATATAAAGCTGCTTTATTTACAATTTTACACTTATACTACCTCCTAAGGAATGTGTGTGTGCGCGAGAGAGAGAGAGAGAGAGAGAGAGAGAGAGAGAGAGTTTCATCGCAACTAATATTCAACTGAATCATCTTCTTTGCCTATTGTTGCCCCTTTGAGCAGCTGTCAGCCATAGCTAGAAAGTGGGGATCTAGATCCCGTTGTGATCCATATCCCAGAGCACTGGAATGTGATCCTAGAGCAAGATTGGCACCTAGATTAGGATATCCCGTTAACTATCTGCATTCCTCATGCTGCTGGGCAACTAGCTATTTGATTCCCACTCCTGATATAAGTGAGAAATGCGCCAATGGGTAGCACTCGAGAAAGGCCTAGAGGTCATTCAGCTAGTTGCATAATCCTCAGGTGAGAAGCTTGTGAACAGAATCTGGCACACATTTTCAGGCCTTCGACCTTGCATCGAGTTGAAACTTCTTTCTTGATGTGACAATTTTAAAATCGGTTGCCAATTAATCATAGAGACATCACCTTCTCCATTTGAAAAAACTGGTATTTGAATCAACACATTTGTGCATGAAGACATGGCTGTCATATGTTAGCTACGGTTCGAAGGGTCGAGTTAACTCCCACAAAATTAGTAAATGATGGTGTTTCCTTTATAATTGAGGTCTTCTTGCCCAATATTGATTCTTCTTGAATGATCAAAGGGTTTGAAATTTGAATTGCTTCTCTGTGGTGGTATTACATGGAGTAGAAATGGAAGCAAGAATTAATAAAGATTTCCAATAGTTCTTTCCAGTTTGAGCCCCAGAAAGGGCGTTACTATCAGGAGGATATTTAGATTTTGAAGTTGTATGAGAATAGAAAAATGCCTTCAGTTTCATACAAAATGGTCATAAAATGAAAAACTGAAATCTCCATGTCATTTTGACTAGTAACATTCCTAGCTGATAGGTAGATGGTGCAGGTTCACACAAGACAGCCCCACTGACCAACACATATGAAGTGTCCACTCTCGTGGGACTGCACATATCCATGGTCAACTTGTTTGACAAGAGATGTTTGGGGAGGTGGCACGCTCTATTCATCGACAAATTGGAGGTTGCTAAGTAAGGGTTAAACTTAGGGATCATCAATGAATCTTTGGTTTATCCTTTGTACCTTCACAAGAATCATTCACTTTGAGATCTCTTGTCGCTTGGCCTAGGTGTGAACATCGAAAGAAGTGGTTATCTGGAATTCAATGGAATAAAATAAAAAGTCTCTCTTTCTTTTATTAATCAATTTGAATTCCATTTACAAGTGGCACAATACACTGCTGTAAATAAGAAATGAAACCCTAGAGAAACCTAGGATATTTGCTTTCACTATCAAATGGAATAGAAATATCCAAGAATTAAAAACAAGCTTCCACTAACAATTTTAATAGTAATAATATTCTTGGAAAATAACATAAAACATGCAAACATGACTGAAAATAAAACTAAACAGCCAGGAAGACTTACTTGAATTTACTTTGGGTCACCCCACACCCGATTTCTTGATTGATGGCATATCCTGATCCTATTGCCTTATTAAATTTTCTGAGCAAGGAAGCTTCCTTAGGCAATACCTCACAAACTAGGGTTCTGAGAGTATGAGACGATTAGGGTTTTCAAGACCCATTTCAATCCTATGAGGCATAATACCGCTGTGTGGTACCTTGCCTTAACCAAATCTAGGGATGGGTGTGCCCTCTTCTTTGCTTACTATGGGTGGTGTGTGCCACCCCTAGAGACTTATGTGGGGTGGCGTACCACCTAGAGAGAGAAGAGAGAAAATGAGAGAGGAGAGAGAGTGGGGCTTGGAGGAGAGAGAAAGTAGAGAGACTAGAAAATAAAGGGAGTAGAGAATGGGGAGGGAATGGGAACCCCTCCTTATATAGGCCTCAAAGGGCCTTAGGTAATGCCTGTCCAATTGTTACTTATCATGATCAATAGGGTTTTAAGAAATCTATGAGGTGAGAGAATTAACTCTAAGCCATCCATCTCATGAATCAACCATCATAATTTAGGAAGGAATATTAGGAACCTTATCCCCTGAATCTTTGACCCATATCCACTTCTACTCAACCTAGGATAAGACCCATTGAAACGTAATCTTCTAGAACTCCCATATCTCTCAAGATTGTAAAACTTAAAAAAGATAAAGATATGGCCAAAGAAATTATAGAAAACTAACTCCCACAAAATAAGGACATTCTTTTTCAAGAAGATTTGCTGAACTTAAAATGCACTTTTTAATTTCATTAAAAAAAAAAACTAAAATAATAGACGGGGGCGTGTCACCTCCATGAGTGAGTTGTGGGCCCATAGGCTCCACGCCCCTAGCCAATGATGTGGCACACAGGTGGGGCTAGATCCTAGGGCCCCACACAATTTCAAAAATATATTTTTCAAGGAATTCACAGTTGAAATTAATTTTTAAAATTCTAAAAAAATTCTAAAATTCACAAAAGCATTTCTTTCACTAAAAAGAAAATATCTAGAAGTGGACTATACTAATGAGCATAGTTGCAGGGATCTTGGTCAAGGGATAACGATCCCCTCTTGGAATCTCGATCTGGCAAACCCCGAGCCCGAGCCAGGGCGTTGCTTCCTCTCATTAGGGAATCTCAATCCCTACTTATTAGGATATAAGTTTTGAACTTAAAGGGATCACGATACTTAACTGGAAAGGATCTTGATCCACTTCTCCAAATTGTCTACTTAATTGATGATTTTTATTTTATATACTGTTTCATAGTCTACTGTAATAATGGAATTCTTCCATATATTTTCTTTTTTTCTCTTCAGTTAAATTTAAAATTTGTAATTTATAATAAAAGCTATGTTCTTGGATTTCTTAATGCCCCTTGTGTCATTTCATGCATTTATTGTATCTCCCTTCAAATATTCCCTAAAATCTTTTCCTTGATTTTTAATTATTAATATTTTTGTATATTATATATATATATATATATATATATATATATATATATATATATATATATATATATATATATATATGTTTTACACAGAATCTCTTTTTTGCCTCTTAAGAGCTTTCAATTGGTGATTTTTATTTTATTTTATATTATTTGAAAGTGTCTGAAATTAATGTGGCCTAAGAAGGGTGAGGACCTTAAAATTTCCCTTAATCCGTTCCAAGTCCAGGTAAAGGAGTTGGTTGTGTTCGGTAGGCAGCTAACTTAAAATTTAGCCAAAACTTTCCATGAATACTGAATTTCTGCTATCTGTTTATGCCTTTAATAGAGCAGAATGGTGGACTAGGATTTGTATAGCTGACCCCAAATAGTTGGGAAAAGGCTAGGATGATGATGATAATGGTGTATGAAAATAATGACATTTTTTATGAATTTATTTATTCTCTTAATTTTTATTTAAAAACTTTTGTCAATAGTAGAAAATCTTTTCTTAGATCCCTTTATGTCTTTCATTTCTTAAATAATCAATTTAATGTCATTTCATGCATTTATCGTATCTCACTTCAAATCTTCCCTAAAATCAATTTAATGTTATGCATTTATTGTAATGCCCTTTAAATGTGTTTTCATAGGGTACCCAAACCATGGTAAAGGCTATAGATTATATAACTTGTCATTGAGAGTCTAGATGCACGTTTTCTTTAAGATGAATTCTTGGAAGGAAGAGTGACCCATAAGAAAGCTGTCTCTATGAGATTAGGGATCAGCAAACCTCTGCACAACCTGAACCTCAGCTTGGGAAAAGCACTAGAATTAGAAGATCACCTGAATTCTACTCCTATTTAGGAGGCATCTATGAGAGAATCAATGAAATGGAAAATGATGAATCATTTACATATGAGGAAGCTATAAGATGTCCAGAACACAAGCAATGGCTAGAAGCCATGGAGGATGAGATAAAATGAATCAATGAGAACAGTATGGGAGCTGGTCTATCTTCCTCCAAATCGCAAGACGATCAGATTGAAATGGGTGTTTACGAAGAAATTAAATTCTGAGGGACAACTTGCAAATACAAGGTTAGACTATTAGCCAGAGGATACACCTAAAATGAAGGAAGAGAGTACCATGACACCTTCTCACCTGTTACAAAATTAGTATGCATTAGGATAATCCTCTCCATTACAGCCCACCTAGATCTTGAGCTAAATCAGATGGATGTCAAAATGACATTCCTCTATGGGGAATTGGGAAATGAGCTTAACTACAGACAACCTGATGAATTTGAAGTTGAAGGGAAGGAAAATATGGTGTATAAGCTGTTCAAGTCTCTCCATGGCTTGAAACAATCGTCGAGAAGGGTAGTTTATGAAGTTTCATGAAGTACTGACCAAACACAATTTTAAAGCCAATGAGGATGATTACTTTGTATATATTATGGTCAGTGGGAGCGATGTAGTGTTGTTAACACTATATGTGGATGACATTCTGATTGCTAGTAACTTGTTAGGACTGATCAAAGAGAAAATGTCATATTATCAGAAAATTTTGATATGAAGGATCAAGGAGAAGCCTCATACATATTAGGAATCAAAATCATTAGAAATAGATTAGCCAAACAGTTTCATTTGTCACAAGCAACCTATTGTAAGAACGTGCTTGAAAAATTTGAGATGATTAATTGCATATCAATAAGTACACAAGTGGACAAGAGAATAAAACTGAGCTTGAAAATGTGTCCCAAAGATGATGAAGAAAAGGCATACATGGAGAGAGTGAACTATAGGCATGTTGTAGGTTCTTTGATGTATCTTACTTAAGAAACTAGGCTAGATTTAGCTTTTGCCCAAAGTAGGATTGGTAGATTTCAGAGTAACCCAGGGATAGAGCATGGGAAGGCTGTCAAGAGTGTTGGTGTTATAAGACCAATGAGCTAGAAACTGTTGGCTATGTGGTCTTTCAAGGCCTTAAAACTAAGAGTCTTTCGCTCAGTGGGCGTAAGAGAGAGAGAGTGAATCTGGGTGCTTGGCGCACTGGGGCCTAAATTCTCATACCTTGAGTATATGAGGCATTGAGAGCTTGCGTTTTGAGAGAGCAATCTCTCGGGGAGGTGTGAGGGTCACCTTCGAGTCAGGACAATATTCATTAGGATGTCTAATAGTTGCGTTTGTTAGCCAGGTCTTGGAGAATCCAATCGAGTATAATAGAACTTGAATATTTATTGAGAATGGGCCCGGTATGGAATGGTCATGGCTTATAGAAAATGAGCCCGTATACTGACACGAGACCGTTCCATAGCATGTGCACTTACAGTCGCATGAGAAACCACTATTCTATAGTATTATCCAACTTAGAAGAGCCAATGCACATGTGCTTTGAGAGGACCTTTGTATTTAAGGAACAATATGTCTTACAGGGGTGCACCTATAATCCATCGAGAAACTGATGATGGGAAGCTTTGCCTCAATGATGTGGTCAATATACGTCCTTGCCATAGACTGTGGAGCATAGATCCGTTGGGTCAGCTTGAGACACGGCGGAACATCATTCGGTATTAGCCCAATGGAGTACTCTGATGCTCAGTGTCAAAGTCTAGAGATCTCATTTACCTTTAGTCCAATTAATTTTATATTGATGAGAAAATATGTGATAAATTTGAGAAATCATTTAGAAAATTTTTGGGTATCTTTTGGAATTTTTAAATCACCAACAATGTGTTTTTAAAATTTGTTTGGAGCTAATTCCTTGTGAGGACATCCATGTGGATGCCATGTGGCACCCCAAGGACCATAAGATAGCCATGTGGCACCCATGGGCCCTACATGTTTCCCCCTTTGTTTGGGCGCTAATCCCAATGCGTGGATGGTCTATTTGGTGTTAGTTATTTGTTGTTTTATGTAAAACCTTATGTCAAGTGTTATTTCATATGTTATAACCACTGTTTCAAAAAGCGGACCGCCCAGCGCCCAGGCGACCGCCTAGGTGGATATCCCTGGGTGCCCACTTGAACCCACCTAGGGCCTGTACCCCACCCAAGGGTAGAAATTCGGCTCCAAGATGGTATTTTTGGGTCTTTTTTTAATACTAAATGGGCAAAATTGTGGGTTTTAGGTAAAACCCATTAGAGGCTATTTTAGAGAGAGAAGAGCCAAAAAAAAAATATTTTTCTACTAGGCCGCTCAGGTTTTGGGGGCCGGCCTGGACCTCCCGACCGCCTAGGTGCCGCCTAGTGCTTTTTGAAACACTGGTTGTAACTTAAGTCTGTATTTTGTCACAAAGCATATTACTCTCACATGTGCCTTGGTTGGCATGTGTGAAGCCAAGCCATTTTCAAATTGAATTGAATTAATTTGAATTTTAAAATTCATTTCCGCATAAGATTCTTTTACATGTGTGGAGAACCCATGTGGTGTAGTCACATTGGCAAGAGCATGTGAGGAGCTTGATTTGTTTAATTTTCATTGGTTCATTGTAAGAAGATATTTTCCCACATGTGTGGGTTATGCTCTTTACCATTATGCCCTTGCCCTTGTCCTTGCCATTGTCCTTGTCGTTGTCCCTATCCCTTAACTACACTAATGGATTTATTTAAAAACATAGGCTTTTATGTAAACTCTATTTTGGACTTAATTTGAATTAAAGTATGGGACAAATGACTTAAAGGTTGACCTAGGGTTTAATGGAGTGAAAAATGTGTTGAATTTCATCCCTTCATCTAAGTGGTTGGATGGGGATGATTGGCTAGGATTGTGGCCTCTCATGTGCCATAAATGAATTGCATCAAGATCATTTCCTACTTTACCACTTCATATAAATATGCCTAAAGTTCAATTGAAACCCTAACTTGAGAAACAATTTTTATGAACTAAAGAGAGAAAGAGAGAAAGAGAGATCCCCCTTGGTTTCTGCCCGCCAGCCCTTTTGGTCCTTGTGCGTGTTCATTCTTGATCATCATATGATCTCAAATGGTGTTCCCCCTTCTTCAAAGTCACGTTGAACGCACCAACTTCAAGATACTAATTAAATTCATTTTTCTTCTTCACATTTTCACTCATTCATGTCCAAAAGCTTGCTGTAAGCTTATATTTACAGAGGATTTTACCTCTTCGCGTTATTAGTTTTGAGCAGTGTTTAAAAAAACGCCGAGTCGAACCGGACTCGCCCGGTTCGACTCGAAAATCGCCATGGACGGATCGAATCGGCAAAAAAAACGGGAATCGTCCGGTTCTAGAGAGAACCGAACGACTCTGTACAGTGATTCGCCGATTCACTGTACGGAATCGGCGAGTCCGTACATTGAATCGGCGAGTCCCGTACGGAATTTTTATTTTTATTTTTATTTTATTTTATTTTATTTTATTTTATTTTATTTTTTTGTAATCCATGATAGATTTTTTTGTAATACTTGATCGATTTTTTTGTAATCCATGATCGAATTGTTTTTTTTTTTTTGTAATCCATGATCGAATTTTTTGTTTTTTTTTTTTTTTTGTAACCCATGATAGAATTTTTTGTAATCCATGATCGAATTTTTTGTAATCCATGATCGAATTTTTTGTAATCCATGATCGAAATGTTTGTTTTTTTTTCTTGCAATCCATGATCGAATTTTTGTTGTTTTTTTTTTTTTTGTAACCCATGATAGAATTTTTTGTAATCCATGATCGAATGTTTTGTAATACATGATCGAAATGTTTGTTTTTTTTTTGTAATCCATGATCGAAATGTTTGTTTTTTTTTTTGTAATCCATGATCGAATTTTTTGTTTTTTGCTTTTTTTGTAACCCATGATAGAGTTTTTTGTAATCCATGATTGAATTTTTTGTAATCCATGATCGAATTGTTTTTTTCTTTTTTTGTAATCCACGATTGAATTTTTTGTTTTTTTTTGTTTGTTTTTTTTTGTAATCCATGATCGAATTTTATGTAATCCATGATCGAATTTTTTTTTGTAATCCATGATAGAATTTTTTGAAAATTTGTGATTTTTTTTTTTTTAATTCATGATCGATTTTTTTGAAAATTTGTTATTTATTTATTTTAATCCATAGTACTCAAAGAGAAAATGAGAGAGATGATGATTCTGAGGCCACCCTATCCCAGCCATATTATTCACATATCGAGTCCCAATAGCAACAGTGTAGGGATGAGCACGACAGTGCATGTGAGCATGAAGGATGGACAATCTTCGGGGATTTTAGATTAGGAACACAACAAAACACTAACACTAAGGGATTTGGGAATAGTCAGACGCCTGCTAATATCGATGATTCGTTTTTAGATCGAATCAATGAATTGTTAAACGAATTCAATCAATGGCACCAGCGTGACCAAGAAGAACAATAACGTCGTCTATCATTTTATTTTTAGATCATATGTTACTAATTTTATGCTTTATTGTAGTCCATGTATGTTGATATACTTATTCCATGATAATTATATGTTCATCCTTTTGTGTGATGTAAATTAAATGCTGAATGGCGGTTCATGCAGGGAAAGAACATATCAATATTCGCATATTCATTCAAAAACATGAAAATTCTTAATGGAGTACCCTCATTTCTTATTGAATTCCTAAAAAAGAATATTTATAATGAATTTTAATAATTTTTTCGGATTTTTTTTAAGCTTTATTCTGACCGATTCACCTGATTCCCGATCCGGATCGCCGATTCGCCGATCTGGATCGGTTTTTTGAAAGCCCGATCCGGGTCACCGATCCGTTTTTTAAACCATTGGTTTTGAGTGCTCTTTATGGTTGATTTGGATAGTGTGGTCTTTCATCTTGATCTTATGTTGAGTACCTTGATTCTCTTTGATTCATGTCTAGTTTTCCATAGCCTATTTCAATTCGATTTTTCCTGAGCATATCCTTGTTTATCATCAATATCAGTGAATTAATTTTCATTCTAGAAGATTAATTGTCGGGTTCGAGTGCCCCCTTTTTGCATTGAGAGAAGTTTTGTGGACCGGTGGACCATATAGTGTAGTGTGCTCATGGTTTGCTTGTTTTGAGATGGATCTCTCTACTTCCTTTTGAAATCTGATCACTACCATATTACTCTCTCTAATTGGACCTTGTTAAGTGGTTTTAAAGTATTCTTAAGCTTCCCATGTGGATTGACATGATTGATCTCTTTGTGCTATTGACACTATTCATGCACTCATCTATGGGATAACATTAAGTCCCTAAAAGGTCCGATTATGACCCGGGCATAAAGAGTTCGACCTATGGCTTCCCAAATCATTGTTTGCCTATTTATTTGATGTAATTACAGTCATATAATGTTTTTGTCTAATGGAGAAATCAAGCATGCCATGAGTGCAAACGGTACTTTGATATCAGGTTCATGCAGTCTACACTTTATGCTATGATGAATTGTTGACCTTATATCATGCAAGTTGACTTTATGGTTGGCTCATCATATTCTATACTATGCATAGAAAGTGCTGTGGTTTTTATTGAGGATGAATATTGAAGATGGAGTCATCATGTGATTTGGAAAAAAGAGGAACTTTGAGTATGTAATTTGTATTGAGCTGTAATTGAGAATACTTGTGTTTTTGATGCATTTTGTAATTTTGTTGTTGGGACTTGAAAAAGGACCTAATAGAGTTGTAAATTCTATTCTTTTTAAGGTTTGTATAAGCCAAGCTTGTGGTCTGGAGTTTGTATATGATGGCTTTGTATTGAAGGGTTTTTGTATTTAAAACCTTATGGTTTTAAATAATCAAGATTTTTTAAATTGAGTTTCTAGCCCCTTGGTCTTATACGATCATTAAATGGTATCAGACCAGGGCTCTAATATGGTTCCTTGGTCTTTCAGTATTGTCTAAAATATGATTTTGAAAATGCACACTTGATCATGGATGCCAAAGTGTATGTGCTTTAATTCTTGAGAATTGATAGTGTCAAAGGCATGAGAATTGTGACTGAAAATATTCGGAACTGTTCACTGTTTGTGATACAGTAGTAGGACCTTCTATACTTCATATAATGTGATGATATTCTGTGATATTTTATGTTTATGAGTATACTTTCATGAGGTGAAAACCTCATGGTGAAATCATGAATAGTTTGAAAGATATTGATTGATCTTGTTAGTGTGCCAATTCTGCGTGACAGAATTCCAGGAACTTTACACTTCTGTGCGTGATCCATTTGGTCATCCAATCACATTACATTTAATGGGGGGTTTGTTGTTCTTATAGGGAGATGAATCTAGTTTTTAAAAAACCAAGCCTCAAGAGTAAATTCCCCATATTTTGAAAGTTATGACTATTTTACTAGAGGTGTGTCAAACTGCAATTTCTGCTACGTAGCACAGATATTGATCTTCTGAGACCCAAGCTTTTTTACCCCTTTTGGTCCATGATTTTGTATTACCACCTGAATGCAATATATTCCTTTTTGAGTATATTGTAACTGGGAAGAAGCCCCATGAGTAAATTTTGAGTAGATTTAAAGTTATGTCCGTAAGAGTGGATCATGCTCATCGTGAAAAACTAGAAATACTGCATGAGCAATATCCTATGTGTAAGAAGGGTATGAGTATCTCACATTCATGTTATCCAACAATGGAACATCTATTATTAGAAGTTCTTATGACTTCATAGGGTGTATTAGATCAGTGGGAGGGTTGTGTAAACCCCATTGAATAGTGAGTATAAAATTTAATACCCAACACCGGAGTCTTGGCCTAGATCCGGGCCACTCCCGGATAGGGTATAAAGATATTGTCAACAAGGCCAAAGACACATGAGGATGGATGAGACCATGACCACATTAATGGAAGGGAGAAAGAATGAGTGAGATCAAATTACAAATCGAAGGAAAAATGATTGGCACACTATGACTTGGTCACTATGAGACCATGAGGTATGACTTCTTTTTACCTTTATGCATAATTTTAGTATATTGAGAATTCATTTGTTTAAGAACAACCATCTTGACTTCATGATATCTTGTGATTAATTATTAATAGAATATCTTGGCATGTTATATGAGTATTATGATTGGAGAGCATAGACTAGCCACATAAGCTATAAACTTAGAATATGCCAATATTTTCATATTGAGATATTTGAGTGCTTGTGTCCACTCTCGTATGAGCTAAAGACACAAGGCCTATGCATAAGTATTTTGATTCTAGATCTATGATCTTTAATTCAAATGCCTATCCTTTGGATTTGGCTAATTCAAGAAATATATCATATGTAAGAATTATACACGTGATTATATGAGTATATGGAATGGATATTATGTATTTGTGTGCTGTTGTATGACATGAGAACTCGTGAGATCTATCTTGAATATGTCACTAGCATTGAGTAGTTCTTATGTTGCCTCAAACTACATGCTTTATTATTTTGAGCTTTCCTAGATGCCAAGATAATGTCATGTGTTGTATTCTCATTTTGTGAATACTTTGTGATGCTTGGATCCCGGCATGATTCTTATCTGAATGAGTGAGTATAGTATAACGTTATGAAAGACATATATGAATTATTGCATGGCACGTAAGGCTCAATTGTCATAATAAATGGGTTTTCATGTATGAGATAAAATTTTCCTTAAAGTTGCTTATTTTTCACTATTTTGGAAATTGAGAACATCCAAACCAAAATGATTTTTGAGTACGCATCGCGATAGATGAGAAACATATGTTGGAAGGAAATTTGTTCTAAACAAGGATCTCCAGATTTCAAATGTTTTAGTACAAGCGGGTGTTAGAAACCATATGGGGGAATCCACCCTATTTGGTGTATTACTGCGGTTTGTTTTTCCTATAAAGAGTTATGACTATGCTAAACTCTGTGTTCTTTCCATTTTGGAAGATCACCCTTAAAGAGACACTTAGCATTATGGTATTACCACATAAATGTGTCATAATATTTGGAGTATGTCAAAGCCACCAATCTTTGAATAAAGTATTTTTTGAAACCTTTATATTTTTCTGTAAAAGTAAACTGCTTTTCCAAGACATAAATTCAAGTTATTTTAAAAAGATAATCTTGTTAGTTTTAGTGGAGCATCTTTAGTAGGTCAAGTAGTAAAACCATCTTCAATGAGAACCTTGGTATTGATTTTGAAAATTCATATCTCAAATCAATTTCATTTATGAGAAACTTGGAAAAGGCATTGTATAAGAATGGTTTGTAGAAAAACCAAATTAAGTGTTTGGCCTCTAATTTAAAATTGATCTTTTAGTAAACCTTTGAGCCATTTTCTTCTGTTGCATTAGAAGTATTATTGTTTTTATTTTGTGCCACATTGAGAAGTCTTTGAGTCACTTAGAGAAGTGCCACTTGTGAAAGTTGCTAGGCAACTCTATGTTAAACTTTTGATTTTTTTTAAATAATTGATTGCGTGACTTTAACGCAAAGAATCCTGACTTGTCTATACATATATTTCATGCCCTGGTGATCATATGCATTCACTTCCACATGGATAATCTACTAGATAGTTTCTACCGGTCTCTTAAAGGCTAGTAGGCCTTTTTAGTATAGCATGCATAAGCCACTTGATAATGTTTTTATTATTTTGTGGGCTAGTCACACTAATAGTGACTATATATGGATGAACCATATGCATATGACTTAATGCAATTAGTTGTTTATCATGAGATGACTTATGAGATTAAAATATAAGAGAAATCCTGTAAACATTGTTAAGTCCCACATTGCATAAGGATTTGTCCTTAATGTTCCAAACCTTAGGTGTGCTTGGTTACTCTGATACCTATATGTGAACCTCTTTGATATTGAGATTTGGATTGTTAAAAGTTGGTCCATGATGGAATCTGCTTACCATCAAAACTGAGTATAATATACATGAGAAAATGAAGATTGTGCTTGAAATGAATAAAAATTCAAGCACTACTCCCACACCTTAATCTTAAATGGACAAACATATCGGTCTATAACTATAGGAGGTTTGAGAACAATTCATGAGAATAGAATGTGATGAGATCTTAGTGAACCGTTATACGAGTACAAACTTGTATTACTTGATACTTGATATGAACATAGTGTCGTGAACAGTTAAACACATGGATGGATATTGATAGAGCAAATAAGAAGATAGATGTGAATCTATATGTGATCATTGTAAAAATAAATAGGATAACTAAAGACACGTGGGAAATGCACAAGCTTGATGATGGGAAGACTAAAGCATATAACATGAATCCGATGATCTATTTTGTCCCTACAAGGGCTATACTCTTTTCCATGCCTTAAGTTCTCATATTTCTTTTCTTTTCGGGATTCCCCGAGTATATGAGGCATTGGATGGGTATGATGTGGAATATTAAGTCATGAACGACAAGACACTTGATTAAGTGTGTGTATCAAGTAGATCAAATATGATATTTAAATTATGACTTGTAGTTTATGTGACTTGCATTGGACATAGAAAGATTGCATGATAATTTTCTCTTGGGAGTGTGTATGTTTGAATACATTTGCTTTTATTGGTACATGGCTATTGATCATGCTATTGGACCATGTCGATTGATTATGCTTATGGAGCATACATATAGTTTATGATTGTCTACCAAGCATGTGCGTGATATGGGATTAAAGAGGTTAACATAGTTGTTATTACTTACCCCCTTGCATGATATGAGTATTGCTTCTATGGATGTGTATGGATGTTTTATATTGTTTAATTGTATATGAGAATGAGAGCGAGAATCGTTTATAAGGCCTCACAAGGCCAAGTGGACGAGTTTTGGCTATGTGGCCTTTCAAGGTCTTAAAATCAAGAGTCTTTCGCTTAGTGGGAGTAAGAGAGAGTGAATCTGGGTGCTTGGTGCACTGGGTTCAGATTCTCATACCTCGAGTATATGAGGCATTGAGAGTTTGTGTTTTGAGAGAGAAATCTCTCGAGGAGGTGTAAGAGTCACCTTAGTGTCAGGACTATATTGATTATAATGCCTCATAGTTGTGTTAGTTAGCCAAGGCGTGGGAAATCCAATCAAGTACAATAGAACCCGAGTATTTATTGAGAACAGGCTCTGTATGGAATGGTCATGGCTTATGGGACATGAGCCCGTATCCTGACACGAGACCGTTCTATGGCATGTGCACTTATAGTCGTACGGAAAGGCACTCTTCTATAGGATTATACGACTTTATAAGAACCACTGCACATATGCTTTGAGAGAACCTTTGTATTTGAGTAACAATATGTCCCATAGGGGTGCACCTGTAGTTCATTGAGAAACTGTTGATGGAAGCTCTGCTTCAATGACTTTGATGTGGTCAATTATGCAGTCCTACCATAGACTGTGGAGCATTGGTCCGTTGGATTAGCTTGAGACAGTCGAACATCATTCAATACTACCTCAATGGAGTACTCTGATAACTAGTGTCAAAGGCTAGATATCTCATTTACTTTTGGTTCATTTAATTTTATATTGATGAGAAAATATGTGATAATGTTGATAAATCATTTAGATAATTTTTGGGGATTTTTTGGAATTTTTTAAATCACCAAAAATGTGTTTCTAAAATTTGTTTGGAGCTAATTCCTTGTGAGGATGTTCTTGTGGATGCCACGTGGCAACCATGGGCCCCACACATTGGCCCCCTTTGTTTGTGCGCTAATCCCAATGTGTGGAGGGTCTATTTGGTATTTAGTTATTTGTTGTTTTATTTAACACCTTATGTTAAATGTTATTTCATATGTTATAACTTGAGTGTGTATTTTGTGACATGGCTTATTACTTTCACATGTGCCTTGCTTGGCATGTGTGAAGCCAAGCCATTTTCAAATTGAATTGAATTAATTTGAGTTTTAAAATTCATTTCTACATATGATTCTTCCACATGTGTGGAGAAGCTATGTGGTGTGGTCTCATTGGTAAGAGCATGTGAAGTGCTTGATTTGTTTGATTTTCATTGGTTCATTGTAAGAAGATATTTTCCCACGTGGGTTATGTTCTTTACCATTATTCTCTTGACCTTGTCCCTTAACCACACTAATGAATTTACTTAAAAACATGGGCTTTTATGTAAACTCTATTTTGGACTTATTTGGAATTAAAGTATGGGACAAAGGGCTTAAAGGTAATATGGCTTGAGTGAATTTGCTGTTCAGTGTTCGAAATACCGGACATGGGGCATAGCTTGAGTGAATTTGCTGTCCAGTGTTCGAAATACCGGACATCTATTTGGCTTTAAAAAACATGCGAGCCCCATTTCTTGCTTTCACTCTCTATTTTCTCTTTTCTCTCTCTAACACCGCCAGATTCTTATTGAGAGCCGCTTCTAAAGCTTCTTGATTCGATCAAGGTAAGATGATTCAATGGCGGGAATGGAGCTTTCTCTTCTATCCAGTGAACCTAGAGTTTCTTTAGTTGTGGTTTCTAGGGTTTGAAGCTTCGAGAATATTTCCATTTTAGAACAAAGGGAAACGGTGCCAAAAAATGGGGGATTTGAGCGTAAAATGTGGAGGGGAAAGGAGAAATCATAGGGAGCTTACCAGCATCAAAGAGAGGAACAAATTGTTCAACGTTTTTGGACATGGATGCAATAGCCACCTCCAATGTGAACACGAGCAAATGAATATATCTGAAGAGTTTGAGAAACCAGTATCTGCCATTAAAATGATATGCTGTTAAATGATATGTTTTTCAACAGAGGGATACAAATTAAGTCAAAAGTGATTGGTATTTTTAGGTTTTATCAAAGTTTTTGGAAGACTCAAATGAAAGTTTCATTCTTTGAATAAATAATTTTTTTTCTCAAGAAAAGCAGAAGAGAATTATTGTGTAGCTTTTACAGTGAAAATAAAACTTGAGAGAGATTAAGAGCATGAAATGGGGCTCGTAGGAAATGGGGCTTCAAACCCTAGAAATGAGGCTTCATAGTTGTTAGAAATGCCTTGGAGCCCGAATTGTTCTAGGAATCGGAATCGCGGCCACCTAGAATATTTCTGTTTTAGGAATCAACGTCCCTACAATGGGAATCATAGGGAATGAGATTCCTAATTTCCTGGAATCGTGTCTCGACCAAAATATATTCAAGATTCATCCACATTTGGAATTGAAATTCTGGCCTCCTTGGAATCGGGATTCCCATCCTCTTGGAATTGACACTCGAGGAGTCAAGATTCATTAATATGTGGAATCTAGATTCCGACATCTATGGAATCGAATTTTTGATTCCACATATCAATGAATTACAATAGTATGGAATGCGTTTGACCCTTATTAGGAATCAAAATTTCAATTTTATGGAGTAGGAAGCCCCATACACATATTGAGCCTTATCAACCTTAAATCCTATATCAAATGTCTCTTATTACAAGGGTTCCAAAATTTTAATGTGATTGTGTTGACTATTGAACTTAGGGTCAAATGATCTACTAGGAAAATTATATACAAAAGATATGTATTTTTAAATTGCGATTTTGACTTCATTATTATTAAGACAAAGTAGGATATGTCTACACCATGGTTTTATTTGTGTATGTTGTATTTACCAGTTATATTTTAAGTAAAGGTCGTCTAGGGTAGCACAACTAACCATGCTACCATTTTAAGCATTCGAAGGAAGATTTCTACTCCAATTTGTTTTAGAAAGTGCACATAGAAATTGGACATTATATACTTTGAATTGATTTTTTTTGTTACATCTATTTTATTATATTTTTTTAGTTAATATTTTCCTCGCATCCACATTATTCCATAATAGTAGAGGAGAAATTAAGTCTGAACTCTAAACATCAAGCACACATATGAATACATATTGCAAAGAAATAAAAAGAAACACGTGGATCAAGAGAGATTTTGACATCGAATGGTAGTTTGAATTTATATATTGTGTAATAAAAAAACTAAAAAAATACAACACTTCATATATAGCTACTGTCCTTTCGAGGGGGGGGGCTTGTGAGAGAGAGAGAGAGAGAGAGAGAGAGAGATAGAGAGAGAGAGAGAGAGAGAGAGAGAGGAGGAGGGTAGGGGGACTACAATTTGTTCCTTCTTCCACCCTTTTGGGTTGTTGTCAGGAGCTTCCACCATTTCATGGAGGTCGAAGTAAGATTCTATATTGACTGAGTTGCACTTCTCTACTCCTAGAACCGATGTACTATATGTTGTAGATTCTAGATTCAAAACGCTAACGAAACGAGTTTCATTACATGTGGAATCATGTATCACTCGACGTGAACTCAAGATTCAACCTTTGTTGGAGTCAAGATTCCATATATTTTGGGAACGACTTTTCAAAAGTAATGGGTTCAAGATTCTAAAGATGTATTGAAATGAGATTACTAAATTAAAGAATCGAGATTCCTTGGTTCTGAGAAACAATTTCGGTGGAGATTCCTTATGTAATTGTCTAAATGGGCTTTCGAACTGGAATTGCGGGGTCGGGAAAGAGATTCCGATAACTATGGATTATATCAAGTATCAAGTAATACAAGTTTGTACATGTACAAATGTTCGTTAAAATCTCAGCACATTCTACTTTCATGAATTGTTCTCAAACCTTCTATAGTCATGGACCAGTATGTTTGTCCATTTAAGACTAAGGTGTGGGAGTAGTCCTTGGTTTTTATGTATTTCAATTACAATCTGATTCCTTCATTTTCTCATATATATCATATTCGGATTTGATGGTAAGTAGATTCCAACATGGACCAATTTTTAACATTCCAAACCTCAATATCAAAGAGTTCACATATAGGTATCCGAGTAACCAAGCACATCATATAGTTTGGAACATTAAAGACAAAATCTTATGCAATGTGGGACTTAACAATGTTTATAGGATTTCTGTTATATTTTAATTTCATAAGCCATCTCTTGGTTAACAACTAATTGCATTAAATCATATGCATATGGTCCACCTGACAATGTTTATAGGATTGTCTTATATTTTAATTTCATAAGCCATCTCATGGTAAACAACTAATTGCATTAAATCATATGCATATGGTCCATCCATAGATAGTCACTATTAGTGTGACTCGCCACAAAATGAGGAGTCCTAATCATCACATAGTCATATCATAATTCTCACAAAAACGCACAGCTCTATATAAGGTCTCATATGCTAATAAAAACATTCTCAAGTGGCTTATGCATGCTTCAGTAAAAAAGCCTACCAACCTTTAAGAGACCAGTAGAAGCTATCTAGTAGATCATCCATGTGAAAGTGAATACTTATGATCACCATGGCATAAAATATATGTATAGACAAGTGATGACTCTTTGCGTTAAGACACGCAATCAATTGTTGAAAATCAAAAGTCTAACATAGAGATGCCTAGCAACTTTCACAAATGGCATTTCTCCAAGTGACTCAAGACTTGTCAATGTGGCACAAAATGAAAACAATGATACTTATAATGCAGTCAAAGAAAATGAAAAAATCAATTTCAAATAAGAGGCCAAACTCTCCATTTGGTTTTTCCATAAATCATAGTCATACAATGCCTCTTCTAAAGTTTCTAATAAGCAAAATTGATTTGAGATGTAAACTTTGCAAAATCAATACCAAGGTTCTCTCTTTGAGGATGGTTTTACTACTTGACTTATCAAAGATGGTCCCATTGAAACCAACAAGGTTGTCTTTCAAAATAACTTGAATTTATGTCTTAGAAATACACTTAACTTTCAAGGAATACTTTGAAGGTTTCAAAAAGAACTTTATTTAAAGATTATTGACAATGTGATACTCTAAAATATTTTGACACACATTTATGTGGTCATACCATAATGCTTAAAAGAGCCCCTTTAAGGGTGATCTTCCAAACTGGAAAGAACATGGAGTTTAGCATAGTCATAACTCTTTATTGGGAAAAACAACACATAGTAGTAATATACACATTGGGGTGGATTCTCCCTTATGGTTTTTAACATCATATTGTGCTAAATATTCTCTTTCAACATATGTTTCTCAATTATCACGTTGCATACTCAAAATTCATTTTAGTTTGGTTGTTCTCAATTTTCAAAAGAGTGAAAAATATGCAACTTTAAGGACAATCTTATCTCATACATAAAAAGCCCTTTTCATGACCATTGAGCATTACCTGCCATGAAATAATCCTCATATGCCTTTCATAACATTTTTCTATACTCACCTATTCACAAAATGAGAATGCAATACATCACATAATCTTGGCATTTAAGAAAACTCAAAATAATTATGCATGTAGCTTGAGGGAACATAAGGACTAGTCATTGCTATTGACATATTCAAGATATATCTCACGAGTCCTTGTGTCATAAAACAGCCCAGAAATAAATAATGTTCATTCCATATATCTCATAATACTCATGTAATCACGTGTATAATCCTTATATATGCTATATTTATTGAATTAGCCATATCCAATGAATTGGTATTTTGAATAAAAACTCATAGATCTAGAATCAAAATACTTATGTATATACCAGTGTAGGTAAAATTAGGCGGTTCAAAATCTAACCGCCTGGTTAAATTGGAATCGGCCACTCGTCGGTTCCATTTTTGGCTGGTTTTGGTGATCTGACCTGGTATTTTTTTAAAAAAAATTGAAAAATTTATATAAAATCCCAAAAAATAATGAATTTTGTGTGTAATGTATTTTTTAATGTTTTTCATCATTTTGGAAAAGATTGAAAATTGTTTTGGCAATTAACACTTATTTTTACATTTTCCCATCTTGTTTAAAACATTTCAAAATACCCTTGGGCACAAATTGATTCTTTAAAATCTTTTTTTTCATTAATTTTCAACTTCATTTGGATGTGCTTTGTTTAATCATGCTTTAAATATACTTTTTATATTTTATTAGATGGTTTTTGTATTTTTTAATACTTTGTTGAAGGCCTGGGACTTGCCCGGTTAAGCCGATTGGACTGACCGGTTTACTTGTTAGGCCGGTTGAACCGCTTCCAGCCCTATGTCCAGTTAACCATTTCGGTTTGTGAACACTGGTATATGCCATGTGTTTTTAACTTATATGAGATTGGACACAAGCACTCAAATGTCTCAATATGAAACTATTGACCTATTTCAAGTTTATAGCTTATGTGACTAGTCCAAGCTTTCCAATCATAATACTCATATAATAATAATCAATCACAAGATATCATGAAGTCAAGATGGTTATTCTCAAACAAATGAATTCTCAATATACTAAAATTATGCATTAAGGTAGAAAGAAGTCATACATCGTGGTCTCATGGTAACCAAGTCATAGTGTGCCAACCCTTTTGCTTTTGATTTGTGATTTGGTTGCACCCTTTTTTTCTCTCTTTTCTTACTGTGCTTATTGTCCCATCTATCCTCATTAGTCTTTAGTCTTTTTGACGATATCTTCATACACTATCCGAGAGTAGCCTGGATCTTTGGTTTCACCCTTTCTTTCTCTCTTTTCTTACTGTGCTCATTGTCCCATCTATCCTCATTAGTCTTTAGTCTTGTTGACGATATCTTCATACACTTTCCGAGAGTAGCCCAAATCTAGGCCAAGACTCAGGTATCTGGTATTAAATTTTATACTCATGATTTAGTATACAACCCTCCCACTGATCTAATACACCCTATGAAGTCGCAAGAACTTCTAACAACTGATGCTCCATAGTTGGATTACAAGAGTATGAAATACCCATATCCCACTTACACATAGGATATTGCTCATGCGGTTTTTCTGGTTTTTCAAGATGAGCACGATCCATTTCTATGGACATAACTTTAAACCTATTCAAAATTTCTTCATGGGACTTCTTTCTAGTTACAATAGATTAAAAAATGAACAAATTACATTAAGGGGATAATATAAAATAATGTTCCAAAAGGGCTAAAAAAGCTTAGGTCTCAGAAGATCAATTTCTGCATTGTGTAGCAGAAAATGCAGTTTGAACATGTCTTGTAAAAAGATCATATCTCACAAAATATTACATTTTTTCTTATGAGCCTAATTTCACCTGAAACTAGACACAATTCCTCAAAAGTACAAGTTGCTCCAAACCCCCACGCAAAAAGGTGTATATTTCATTTATCTGACACACTCCAACAAAATGTTAAGAACTTACAAAATATGCATTATTCGGTCATGGGACATTTTACATATGAAACTACACTAAAAAACACAAAATACCACAGACGATCAACCTTTAATATAAGAGTGGCAGGTCCTACCACTGACAAAAATAGTTAGCAATTCTGGAAATTTTCTGTCACAATTGTCATGCCATTGACACTATCATTTCTCAAGAGTTCAAGCACATACACTTTGGTATCCATGATCAAGTGTTTATGCATTTTGAAAATCATATTTTAGACAATATTGAAGGATCAAGGGGTCATATTAGAGCCTTGCTCTGATACCAATTGTTGGTGGTATAAGACCAAGGAGCTAAAAACTCAATTTAAAAATTTCCGATCGTTTGAAACCCTAAGGTTTTAAATACATAAACCCTTTATTGCAAAATCGTAATTGTAGACACCCCATTTTTAAAAACTAGCAAATTCCATGATTTTCCTAACCTTAGACAAACTTTAGGACCTTACTATTCCATAAGATCCCTGAATTATAGAACACTGTAGTCCATAGTTCCCATTCAGTGATCCAGTATCTTGGCATATCTTTTTGTTATTAGAATATATCCATTCCAACTAATTTTGGGCCTTTAAAAATAGGTTTTGGTGAACTATTTTGGGGGGGTAACCGTAAGAGTGTGCCCAAGAAACCAAAGAAAAGAACTCTGAGACTAGAGAAACCCTAAACTTAGGCAAACCTTAGACAAACCCTTGGCCATTAAACCTTAGCCTGCAACCTTCAAGCTTAGATCCAAGAAAACCCCATTCAACCAAGCCAAGGCTTGTTCAACTTTGAAGAGAGACATAGAGGATGTACGGTGTAAATCATAGCCGTGGTCCTGATATGGGCGAGTCCTCGAAGCTTCAGGTGTCCTAGGTCAACCGGCCCGCCCAGGTATGTTTCTATCCCTTCTCTAGTTCTTTATTTCAGTTTTATTAGATCTAGGTCCATTTCATCGATTTTACTTCAATATTTCGTACTTGTGATCAACGATGGCTCTGCTACTGATCTGGGAGCAGATCTGCTCATTTCTGAGCAGATTTAACCTCATATTAGAATTCGAATTGTCCCCACTCTCTATCAAATCATTTAAATAATTGAGTTTGTAGTGTCGAATCTAAGGGATCTTCAGTTAGATCTCTTTGATTTTGTGCTGTGAATAATTTGACGCCCATTGTGGGGCATTTCGAGCTAGATCACAAAAAACAAAAGGATCGTTTTATTGAATTGCATCTTGCCCTAGTTTCCCTTTTGTTCCACAATTTGGTGCTACTTTGTTTTTTCTCTCTCTTCTTATTTTGATTATTGTTTCTTTAAAAAAATGAAAGCTGAAAAACTGGGTTATCAAAGGCCTGTTGGTGAATTTAAGCCTTAGTGTTTTGTGGTTGAAATCTCTCTTATGAACAAATTGTCATTAATCCAGCAATTCTGATGTTCATTAGGATTGATGGTTTGAGCTTCAAACATAGGCTTCTAGGTATCAATTTTATGATCTAGCTATTAACTATGCATTTATTGGAGTTCATATTGCAAAGTTTCAACCAATTTGGATTTTCATTGGAGTGGAATCTGAGTTATTTTGTAAAGTTGTAAGCATTCCATTTGTAATGAAATCTCATCCTGACCTTGATGGGAGTTGGTTACAAAGACTTGCAGAAACCAATGAATCGTAGAAACCAGTTGTGCTAAAAACTTTGTTTGCCTGCGTGACTGTCCTTTACATCTTGCTATCAAATTGCCTTTCCCTGTTTGATCTCTCTTACAAAGCGATTACATTGTTTTCGTAATTGTACATAATCTTTTCTTTGGTCTTTATCTGTTTTCATTTTTTCTTTGGTCTCCTCCATCCTCATCTTCTCTTTCCAAAAGAAGTCCATGCTCTTTGTTGCTTACGATTTGGTTATATAAAGTCCGTGCTTTACAAAAGAAGATATTGCTTTGGTTAGATTGGCTGTGTTGACATTCTTTCCAAAAGAAGTCCGTGCTTTTTGTTGGTTATGATTTGGATGGATAAAGCCTGTGCTTTAGCCATGGAAGATATTGCTTTTTGGTGCTTCAGAGAGGCTGATATGCGAGAAATCTCTTATTCCCATCGTCTCTAAAGTGTCTTGGAGGCATTTCATGTTGATGAGTTGGGCCGTTGGTATAACGGTGACGTGGCTTGGTTGCATGGTTTGTTGAACCTGTTTGCAATATGTGGCTTGCATAAATTGGTTGTTGGGCCCATGTAGCAGATTGCACTAAAGGCTGAGCATGGGGAGTGTGTTGAACTTGGTGTATCGATTGTTGGCCTATTGACTCATCTGGGTTAAATTGGGCTTGAGTTGACCATTTACTCGGAGTTTGCACAACATGGACGCGCAATAAATCCTGCAGGATGGGGTCACCACGTGACTGAGATGGATGATCCTCACTACTATGATGACTAAACATCTGACCTTGGGTGGCTAGGTCTACCTACCCCTGATCTTGAATGGATGATTTAGCCCTAGGGTTAGGATATTCTCTTGCTCCCGTACTGGACTGGAAGAATGAAGGGAGGCCATAACTACTGCCAGATGGAGTCTGCCCTTGAGGTAATGTTGAACTCAAGTGATGGCTAGAGTTAGACACTTGCATGCTTCTTTACACACTCTTGCACACAACGATAGTTTTATCAACTCAAGGAGATCAATCACATGGGAAGCATTTATTTACTCTAATATCACTTGTTAAAGATCAATTAGAGAGAGAAATAAGTGTGAGATCAGAATTCCAAGATTTGACTGAGTTCCCACACCAAACAAGCTATCGATGAATAAAGTAGACTATGTGGTCCACCGGTCCACCAAAATTTTTCTCAATGTAGGAGACATATTCAAACTCAGTATTTCTTACTTGAAAATGATAAAAGCATTCTCAAATCAAAGGGATAAACTCAATGATAACATCAGAGAAATAGGATGAATTCATACTACACTACATAGGATAAAGGCATGACCACACTATATACTTGGAGCCTTAATGGATCAAAGAGGAATAAGTTTTAAAGATAAAAAACCTACTATAAATGGAGAATTACACCAAGTTTTTGATCATTAAGAAGATAGAAAATGGAAATCAGAAGCTACAATTAAGGTACCTTGATGGTGGGGATGAGCTCCATAGACCTTGAAGTGAAAATAGATCACACCATAATAACTTAGGCTTCATGGTTCAAGGTAGAAGATCAAATTCTAAGGGAGTGAGGCGTGGAACCCAAGGGAGCTCTCTCTCTCTCTCGTTCTAATCTTGAAATTGGAAATGGAAAAGTTAGGGTAAGTTGATCCTTAATTGATATTTATATGAGATGGTGAATGGTGATTCAATCTTGACCCTTGATGTTCTAGATCTATGGCACATGAGAGGCCATAATTCTAGCCACTCATCCCCATCTAACCACCAAGATGTAGGGAAGAGATTTAACACCTTTATCACTCGTTAAAAACCTAATGTGAGCCAATTACTTTCTAGTCCATGTCCCATATTATATTTTCGTACAAGTCCTATGTATAGTTTACATAATTTCCTATAGTTTCAAAATAAATCATCAGACCAATTAAGGTACAAGGGTAATACTATTTTGGCAAAGAGCAATACCCACATGTGGGGAAATATCTTATGACATTAAGCCAATCAAAATTAAATATCTTGTGCTCTTCACATGCTTTTACCAATGGGACCACACCACATCGCTTCTTCACACATGTGAAAGAATCCCATGTGGAAATCAATTTTGAAATACTAATTAATTTGAAAAGGGTGCGGTTTGTATAGAGCCAAGGCTCTAAACAATCAAATTAGAGCCTACCTTCAAATAGTATCGATAAATGTGATTTCAATACTGAAATTCTTTGTGATAGCTTTAAAATATATTTTCATCTTTATTTATAAATTTTAAAGCTTAAAAAATAGTGTAGATTGACAATTCTATGAAAACTTGAAAATTTTGAAAATTGACGGTCCAAAAATGCGTTACAAAATACACTATTTCCAAAACTTGAAATCCATTTTTTTCTCATGTCCATGCATCTTGATGTCGAGATGATCAATTTGAGAATATTTGGGCATCAAAACAACCTCTTCTAGTGTAATTTTTGAGGTAGGCTCCAATTTGATGGTTTAGAGCCTCGGCTCTATGTAAGCTTTTTCCATTTGAAAATGGCTTGGCCTCAGACATGCCAAGCATGTCACATGTGAGATCAAAGTAAACATGTAACAAAATTTACAGTTTAAGTTATAACAAAATGTAACATCAAATAACATAAATTAACAACATAACTTAATTTAAAACAATCATCATAAGGACAAAACTACCCCCATGCACTAGGCATGACGTCAATGCCTAAGGGGGTGTGGGGGTGCCACGTGGCATCCCTATGGCCACTTGGGACCCACGTGGTGTCCCCATAAGATCTTTGATGGTCATTTGAGCCAAACAATTTCAAAAAGGCTATTTGGTGTTTACAAAATTTCAAAAAGATTCTAAAAAATGCCCAAAAATTATCTACATGATTTCTCAACATTGTAACATATTTTCTTATCAATATACAATTAATTGGATAAAGGTAATAAGATCTCTAGGCTCAACACTAGTAATTGGAGTACTTCATTGGTTGGTCCCAAATGATGCTCCACCGTGTCTCAAGCTGACCCAACGACCTATGCTCCACAGTGAAAGAATCCCATTTGGAAATCAATTTTGAAATACAAATTAATTTGAAAATTTCTTGGCCTCACACATGCCAAGCGTGTCACATGTGAGATCAAAGTAAACATGTGACAAAATATACACTTAAGTTATAACAAAATGTAACATCAGATAACATAAATTAACAACATAACTTAATTTAAAACAATCACCATAAGGACAAAACTACCCCCATGCACTAGGCATGACATCAGCATGATGTCAATGCCTAAGGGGGAGTGGGGGTGCCATGTGGCATCCCTATGGCCACTTGGGACCCACGTGGCCTCTCCATAAGATATTTGATGGTCATTTGAGCCAAACAATTTCAAAAAGGCTATTTTTGGTGTTTACAAAATTTCAAAAAATTCTAAAAAATCCTCAAAAATTATCTACATGATTTCTCAGTATTATAACATATTTTCTCATCAATATACAATTAATTGGTATAAGGTAATGAGATCTCTAAGCTCAACACTAGTAATTGGAGTAATCCATTGGTTAGTCCCAAATGATGTTCCATCATGTCTCAAGTTGACCCAACGGACCAATGCTCCACAGCTTATGGTAGGAACGCATAATTACCCACATCAAAGTTACTGAGACAGAGCTTCCCTCCATCGGGTTCTCAATGGGTTATAGCTACACCCTTGTGGGACATATTATTGTTCTAATACTGGGGTCCTTTCAAAGCACATGTGCACTGACTCTTCTAAGTCGGATTATATTATAAAAGAGTGACTTCCCATGCGACTGTAAGTGCATATGCCATGGAACAGTCTCGTGTTAGGATACAAGCTCATGTCTCATAGACTATGACCATTTCATACGGGGCCAATTCTCAATAAATACTCTGGTTCTATTGTACTCGATTGGATTTTTCAAGCCCTGGCTAACTAACACAACCATAAGGCATCCTAATCAATATATTCTTGACTCGGAGGTGATCCTCACACCTCCCCTAGAGATTGCTCTCTCAAAACACAAATACTCATTGCCTCACGTACTCGGGGTACATGAATCTGGGCCCTAGTGCACCAAGCACCCAGGTTCATTCTCTCTCTTACTCCCACTGAGCGAATGACTCTTGGCTTTGAGGCCTTTAAAGGACACATAACCAACAAAGAGACTATTGAGATATTTGAAAGGTACCATGAATTATGGGATCACATATGGAGATGCCAGATCTTGTTGTGCTTGAGTACATTGATGCTGATTACCAAGGTGACTTGGATGAGATGTAATTGACCCTAGGATATTTGTTCATAAATGGAGGAGCGGTATCATGGATGTCTAAGAAACAAAATATAATTGCTCTAACAACAATGGAATTTGAATATGTGGCAGCCTGTTTAGCCACCAAGGAGGCCATATGGATCAAGAAATTTCTCAACCATCTTAGATATTGCTCGTTGGCATGTGGAACCATCAGAATTATGTGTGATAATCACGCAGCAATCACATCATAGCGAGAACCGAGGTTTCACAGCAGGTCAAAACACCTCAGAGCTGAATTTTATCATATCCAAGAGGATATTGAAGATGGTGAGGTAGAGATGGCCTATGTTCTCGTAGAAGCTACGCATGCGGACCTATGACAAAAGGACTGACACCAGGTACTTTCAATATGCTTGTATATGGCATGGAATTAAGAGCGCATAATAATTGATGGGATGTAGGATGTTTGCTTAAACTTCTGTCTATTTTATGTGTATATAATGATGAGCATTGTGTTGCTCATATATGAACAATGAGAGCAATGTGTTGCTGGCATTTGGATCTTAGAAGCATAGTGGTACTCATATTTGTATGTGTTTTCAAGGCCTCAAAAGGCCAAGTGGGAGAATGTTGAAATTATGGCCTTATTTGAGTTTCCAGCACTGTTCTGGGTCATAGTGGGAGTGATCAAGAGTATAGAAGCCATCAGAATCTGTACGCACTGAGATCTGGATAAGTCAAAATAACCCCAATTGCGTGAGGCAAAGTTCTTGGGCCATGTTATGAACCGAGAGGATTGAAGGTTTCCTCTAGTCAGGGTTGATATGTCTGTGTTTGCCTCGTGTCGTGTGAGCCAGGGCTTAGGGATCGGTGGATCCCTGATTGTCCGAGATATTTTTTGTATGCGAGAAACCCTGTGTGAGCTATGCTGTGCTCTGAGAGGACATAAGCCCAAATCTTTGACATGTTTAGTGTTACTCTACCAAAAATTCGCGATTTGGGAAGCCGTTATGATAAGGTAAGATCTAGCTATCATAATTGTGCACACGTGTTGAGAGAGGACCCTTGCATCTGCAAGAGTGCATGTCCTCGGGGAGCACTTGTAATACACTGAACACCTTGGGATCCAACCACTTATTGGTTAGGTTTGACATGTCCACTCATGTCCTGACTAAAGTCTTTGACTTATAGTGGCATGCTGGTTTGGTATGAGAAATTGGTGTAGGTTTCTGGGTTTAACTCAGCGTATTACCATGTAGCCCAACCTCTTGTAGGATCCTAATTCCCAACTGGATTTATATAAAGTGTCAGACTATGATTTTTTGATGGAAATTAATTAAAAATGATTTATCATGATTTTAGAGAATTTTATTTCAAGGAAATATTCTTTATTAAGTTTGTTATATGTTAATTCCAATTAAAGATAGTCGCATGTGTCGTGTGTGGCACACTTTGGCTATTTGTGTGCCACACGTGCAAACCACAGGATTGCCACATCATTATCCTCTGGGCATGACGTGAATAGCCTAGAATCCTTGGCGTGAAGACCTTGTTTGGTTATTATATATAAACATTATATGTGTAGTACTTTGTGGCAGATGTGTGGTGGCATGTGTATGCACATGTAAATGTTAGTTTTTGTAAACGTTAGTTTTTGTATTTTGCAAAATTCTTTAATCTAGGAATTTTATGATTTGAGGGTCATTAGAGTTTTAAAATAAGAGCATGTGATTGGTGGCAGGAAGATAACGGGAGACACCATGACATTTGATGATGTAATGGCCCCCACAAAAATGACACTCCATGAGATGAACTGGAGCGCAAGTTTAAGATAAAAGATGAAGGGAGAGGGTGGCATGCCACCCTTATGAGGCTTTCAATTTTGAATTTAAAATTAATGATGATGATTAGGTTATTTCAAAATCAATGGTTGAGATTTGATCAAATTCAAAGATTAGGGTTTGAAGGGCACCTGTGCAATTATGGGAGATTAGGAGGTGACTTATGGACATGGTGATAAGGTGTGTTTGATCGTCACCATTTATATGATAGTTACCAATGGTGATTGATAAGGCTAGGTGTTTAGCCTCTCTCAACCCTTGGATCACTCATTGGATGGTTGAGATCTAATCTAGGTTAAAATCCCACATTTGGAATTTCTATGAATAGAACCTATCCCACCTCATTAAGTCTCTTTGGTCTCACTCTTATTCACTTGAAATATTCATTCAACGCACCACTCCCACCTATCTCTCACTTCGTTCCTTGTAATGTTTCTTGAACCTCTCTTTTAGTGTGTGATAATGCATGCTCTTCATCCCATAATAGAAGCATGAGCCCTTGAGCCTCATCATGCATTTCTCTAAGTGATCCACCTTCTCATTTGGAAGACATTGCTGCTGTAATCAGTTATAACAGTTAGCATTTTCACTTCATCTTTTCTCTTTTAAAGTACTTTAGTCTTTGCATTTAAGAGCCTTTCATTATATGTCTTTATGGTGTAGTCTTGAACTTGTTTTGTGCAAATTGTTATGTCATTTCATGTTGCTGTAAATGCAAGTGTGCACATACATAACAATAAGCTCGAGATGTGCTTCATGCACTAGGTTGTGCCCATTTCATCCCATTTGGTGTGTGGACTTCTAGACCAAACCCTACTTCTCAAACTACACAATTTGAACCCGTTTTGGCCTCGTTTTCTCATACCTATGGCTCTCATTGTCCTATGTCCCACATGAGGTTCCTGTGGCCCTTATTTGTTGAGTGAGACTTTATTAGTGTGGTGCTTATATGCGTGCTTCCTGTGATTATATTTGAACCATTCCTCTTGTGCCATCTGTTGGCGCGTATATTTGACGCACTTCTACCCCCATGCGAATAAAAGAGGAGGCAGTTGCAACTGTGGCACGCAGGCGTCAAACGTGCCCTAAGGACTATGGAAGCCCGTACAGAATAAGTCCAGATTTTGAAGAGTCACTGCAAGAACAACTTCTCGGCCCCAAAAGCTGCACCAGAGTGGCCTTTGATACCCCGAAATCATTCTCCAAGTTCGTTCGAATCAGGCGAAGGTGCAAACAGCTTCAGAGGGCCGAAATACCCTTGACTACCAAGTTTCACTCCAAATGGACATTTCTAGGTCCTACATTCTAAAAAACAAGGCCGTTTACTATTCGAGGAAGGGTAACCTAAACCAATTTTCAAAAATAGTACAAATCTGACACCTTCTTCCAAAAATTGGGCAAACTTGTCATGCTTATATCTCACGATCTGAAAGGCGAATCGAGCTCAAATTCAGCTATGTCATGCTCCGTGATGAGCGTGAACTTTTGACATATGTGACGGATAAATCTGATGACTGGAGTGAGAGAAACCCTAGAATGGTTTTTGCGGAAAATCAATGTGCACGACCTATCCTTGCTCCAACGATCGTAACAACACCCAGAGGTTGAATCGACCCAAAAATGGGTGTGTTTTGATTGTAGCTCGATAAGCTTCGTTTTGAGATAAGAAACGTTGTGATTGAGGTTTGAGAAGATGCCCGTTCAGTACTTTCAAGTGGGCACCAATTTTGAGGCGTCGAAAAAGTGATTTTTCGGCAATTTCCCAAAAACCCAAAATGGTCAATCAGAGGCCATGTTGCACGATCTTTGGTGCGAAATGACCGTGACGACGTCCCCTTCGATTTGCCGGCAAAAACGAAGCAATAGACGTGATATTTTTTACAAGATCAAGTGGAAAAGGAAAAGCAAGTTTGCAAGAAAACTGGAAAACTGAAAATTTGTGAGAACATTATCAAAACTCCGGATACCATGCAGATCTTATACCAAAACGATCGCTTTGGCATGATTTACATTTTCAAGACGATGGATCGTTCGAAATACCGCTGGAAAAGCCGAAAGAAGGCCCCAGGTCATGTGGATGGGAAGAGGCCTCTTTTTGGGGACTTATGTCATTTACATGATTTCTTGGTGCCCTTTTTGGTTATTTTTTTATTATTCTGAATTGTCATTTTATTTTTGTTATTTTCATGTTATAGCAATCTTTATGAGTTTTGAGTGTACACCCTTGTTTCAAGTGTGACCTCAATATAAACCCCCATGGTATGTAGTGTTAAATGTGTTAAAAAAAGCAATGAAAAAGGGCTTGAACTTAGGAGAAAGAAAGAGAGTGAGTGTCTCTTTGCCTTGTGCCTTCTTGAAAATCTTTTAACCTTGAGAGATGAGAGAAATTTTGTGCAAAGGAGAAACTTCCCCTCCCTCTATTCTTCTCCTTACCTAGACCATACAGCTCCCTCTATCCTACTCCCTACCTAGACTATACCCCACTCTACCGTACTCCCTACCTAGACCACACCCCATTCCATCCTACTCCCTACCTAGACCATACCCATTCTTTAAGGAGATTTTCACCTTAGGAAATATCAGCTGTTCGTCTCGAGTCATCCCCTTGGCCATTGTCTCTGGGGTACTTAGGCCGTTTGCCTAGTACCTTTCTACCGTCGCCGATATACTAGGGGAGGTGACGTCGAAAGGCTATCGGATTCTAGCCACACCCCTTTACCACCTAGCCTACCCCCCAACCCTTTCCACCTAGCCTTCATGAGCCTAGCCTTGATGAGCCTAGCCTACCCCCAACAAAGCCCACCTAGCCTGATGAACCTAGCATAGCCCAACGAACCTAACCTAGCCCAACGGGCCTAGCCTACCCCAACCAAGCCCATCTAACCCGACATGAACTCACCTATCTTAACCAAGCTCACCTAGTCTACCCCATACCTAACCCAAACCACATGAACCTAACCTAGCCCATAGCCCAAATAAGCCTACACGTAACTTTTTCCCCAACCAAAGGACAAGCCTAGGAGTCTGTAGGATCCAAACCATTACATGCGCGTGATTCAAGCGAGGGAACCAAGCCGAGTAAAGTGCAAGGGGATTGAGTCCAAACCATGTCGATCGACGATCGAGGGGCTTTTTGCTGGCGCATCCAAGCATTGGGATCTAAGTGGGCAATTCGCCCGTGTGCATCCGATTGCTTCACCCCGAGGTAAGCCTTACCTCGCTTTTATTTTTTTGTTGGTTCGTTCTGCATTTCACCACCCACCCTTATCCTCACGGGCACACACTGGGGTCGCCAACGTGCGTGTACACATGCGCATGCACGAGCAGCGCGGACACACAAGTGCGGGAAAAATAGGACTGACCACTATCGTTTGCAAGTGATAGCAAGGGTTGTATCAATACTATAGTGGTATTGCACGGTGAATGTACTTTAATTGGCTTCTTAAAAGTCATATCAAACTCACACACATTTGCATACCTTGTGTGAAACCTCTGGTCCTACTTCAATTTTGAACCTCATCACTCCACCACCAAGTTTTTTTGTCGGAAGTTCTTTTCCCTCTAGATTAGCCTAAAACTTCTTTTGGCACTTTCTTGTTAGATCCAAACATTATTCTCATATACAACCCCACAAGTTATGGATCTTGATTTACTAAATTATCCATTAGGTACATGGTCTATCACATTTATGTTCGTTGGTTCAAACAAGTAATCTCAAATACTGTTAGCCCTTTGATTAAATATCATCCTTGCTATGTAGGCAATTGATTAGTGGGACTCTCCTGCGTACTGTTCCCCCTGGCCTCCTAAAGGAGTCTTCTTGGCTTTAGAGATTTTCTAAGAACATTTTCTCTACTTCTGTTGTCTTAGGGCCTGAACAATACAAATACTACTCTCATGGAATCAAACTGGTAATTTGAAACAACCAGAGATGATGAAAGTTTCCCTGCAATGCCATCAACTGTTTAAAATATCCATGATGTTATTTTGATGCATGATTGTATGCCTGATTAAGTATCATTCCTGAACAACTTCAACTGAAACAAACGTCATCTAGAGCTCTTTTCTTCTGATAAAATTATTCAAGATAAAATGAATTTAGAAATCTCTTCATGGTGAATTGTTTCTTGCAGCACATCTTCTTGCCTCTGCTGGCATGGATCAGAATGTCTATGTCTGGAATGTATGGAGCTGTGGTCAGAAGAGAGCCCGTGTCTTCCACCATCATAATGCAGTAGTTAAAGATGTCCAGTGGTCAAAACAAGGGTTGTCTTTGCTAACTTGTGGATATGACTGTTCATCTAGGTTGATTGATGTCGAGAAGGGAAGTGAAACAATGGTGTTTAAGGAAGATCAGATGGTGAGGGTCATTAAGTTTCACCCAAATAATCCCAACCTTTTCCTATCTGGTGGATCTAAGGGCTCTTTGAAGCTCTGGGATTTAAGAACCAGCGATATCGTCCAGCAATATGTTAGAGGTCTTGGTCCTATCCTAGATTTTGACTTCAGTATCGATGCTAAACATTTCATTTCTTCCTGTGATGTGTCTGGAGGAAATGTTAGTGAGAATTCAATCATTGTTTGGGATCTCCGACGACTAGTACCTCTCTCCAACCAGGTAAGCTTCTCTACTTATGGTCTCCTTTTGAAGCACCACATTATGATCTCAGTTGCATTATCTGCTTTTTGTGTGCTACATAATAATTTGGTTGCCTACAGTTTGCCTTTTTTGTGATCCTTTTTTACCAAACGCCTCATACAAGCTCTGCATTATCTGGAATTCTCTAGATGAGATGTTTCATAATTTCAAATAACGTTTTCGTTGTAGTGAGGTAATGCTACTCTGGAATGAAAACTCTACATGCAAAGATTCGGAAATAATCATTTGATCAAATTGAAATGACAAATAAATATGGGAGATATAGAAGGGCACTTGGCTCTATTGAATACAAATTGCCCTTTCGAGTGGCATGCCCTTTTTTTTATATTACTTGGGAAATCATTAGACAGATTGAGAAGTTGATCTGGCTCAAGATTCGGTGAACTAGCCAAATATTGAGTCGACTTTTAATGGAACTTGAATTTATTAGCAAAAATTGCTAAATCCCCCTGTAGAATGCCTTCTGTATAATGGCACCTTACATCAATTACCATAAAAAGTCTTCTTTTACACTTGCCCCCAGGGTACTTTACAGCAAAATCTATGACCAAAAATACCCTCTTTAAATGAAAAAAAGTTGAGGACAAAAAAGGGCCTACCCCTCTCTCTCTCTATGATGTACGTCACAGTCAACCCCACTTTCTCTCTAACACCAGTAACAGCCGGCTTAGTGCTCTCTCTCTCTACGTAGTAGTTAACAGCCGGAGCTGCAATCCCTCTATAACACAACAGCCAGCTCTCTCTCTCTCTCTCACACACACAAATCAAAACTAGCCCCCTTCATTCTAAGCTCTTGAGTACACCTAACATGAGGCCTACTATCTCTTCTCTCGCTCTGCAACATCTTGAGAACCTTTGAATACCTGAAATAGCAAGAGACAATTAGGGATATAGAGGTAGGAAGGAACGGTTTTTTACAGGAAGAATTATCCAAAGGGATGGAAGACGTGAACAGTAAGGAAAAAAGAATAGGCATGATTGAAAGACCTCACACCTTGCTGTTTCAATTGTGGTTTCGTTGAGAGTGATTCTTTGTGCCAGGAGATCTTCCTCTCTCTGCCATAGCTTGAGAAGAAGTAATGGCCTGGACTTTCAGAGATCTTGGGGAGAGTGTCTTGAGTTGAGCAAGCAGTTGTAGAGAGATGGGGGTTTTGATGTTCTTCATCAACTGCGATCTCAATTATGTGAGATTCTATGGGGCTAATATTAATGGGTTTGTTGCTGTATTCGTTTGAGCAGAAAAAGATATCACCCAAACAAAATCAGGTCATCCAAATTTTTGCGAGAAAAGTTGACTTAAAAAACTATAAATGAATTTTCAGACTATCGCAAAGGTTTTCAATACTGAAACATCTTTCCATGCCATTTGAACGTGCGATTTACTTTGATTGTTTAGGGCCTCAGCCTTATATGTGTGTGTTTGTGTGGGTGTGGGTACGTGTGTGTTGTACACAGCTGTCATAATACCTCTCTCAATCACCAGTAAATTACGGTTGATCTGGGTACTGACCTAATCTAATGTTAGGAACACCAAAACAAAAGAAAATGTGATGGTATGAATATATGGATGGTAGCATTTTCGTATGGGATTTATTTTACTAAACACGAACCTTTTAGAGAGAGAAAATACACAAGGGAAAGTAGAAGAAGCTCGTTCTCTCTCCATCTCTAGCCCACAGCCTCCCCCTCCAATCTTTTTAAGAGAGAAAAAAACCTACACTAGGTAGATTTTCCTTTTTTTTTTACTTTCTATTTTCACTTAGCGAGGTATTTTGGTCATATATTTTCTGTAAGGTATTCTGGGGTGGTTGTGAAAAAAAAACTTTTCAGGATAATGAAAAATTCTTTTTAGGGTAGTCGCTGTGAGGGATTTTTCAAAATGGAGCATTATAGGGGGGAACAAATAAAGTCCAAATGGATCCCTTGGAACGAGAAACTTGATGAAAAAATGGATGGAAGCTGCCCATGCTAGGAAATAGTATTAAGAAAATATAAATCTTTCGGCCTTGTAAAAGTGTCATTGTTTTTCTCATTTTACCATTTTTCCTTTTCAATAATTATCTGGACACATGAAGTTATTTGCTTTTTGATTCATTTTATTTTATTTTTCGAGTATTTCTGATTCCATTATCTATTGATTCTTGAATATGAAAATAAAGGAATCTGTCCCTAGAATCATTCATGGATTCAAGATTTTAATTTTAGTGGATTGTTCAAGCATCTTGTGTTCTCTTTTCAATCCATGCCCTTCAGTTCAGCACTTAATTTGATAATGATGCAAACCGGCTGTTTTGCTCAGGTTTATGTGGAAGCATATACATGCCCATGCATCCGATATCACCCATTCGATTCCTGTTTTGTTGCTCAGTCTAATGGGAATTATATTGCAATCTTTTCGGCCAACTCACCCTTCAAGTTGGACAGGTATAAGAGGTATGAGAAGCATGGGGTCTCTGGTTTTCCAATCCGATGTGGTTTCAGTTTGGATGGTGAGTTACTGGTTACTGGTTCAGCTGAAGGATGCATATATTTTTATAGTTATAAGTCCTCCAAGCTTGTTAAGAAACTGAAGGCATATGAACTGGCTTGCATAGATGTTGCTTTCCATCCTCTATTGCCCAATGTATTTGCTTCTTGCAGTTGGAGTGGTGATGTTTCTGTGTTTGAATGAGAATTATTTACAGTCTTTGGTCTCCATTTGTCCCCCAGTTATTGAAATGGTAAATATGTTTCGTTACTGGCAATTGCAAACAAGTCATGGGGTTAAAACCAGTGTTTATAACAATAAATTGGTAGGGTGGATGCTCCACCCACCTATTCCGTGCCAGATTTGCTAGATCAATCTGGATCAGTTATCTGGGAAAATATTAATAAGTAACAAATTAAAGAGTTTAAAAATAATGAAACAAAAATTGCAGGGTGTTTTAAACATTAGAACGCATCAAAAAAGGCAATAGAAGAAAAAAAAAAGAAAAGAAGAAGAAGTTATTGGATCATAAATTTGGAATCATTGAGAAAACCAATAGAACTTGCTTTCTAATTGGAACAAAACAAGTTATCAAACTACTATTGAGAAATGCACCATTTAAAATTTTCCACTTGTTTTGTCCCAATTTCAGAAAGCCCTAATGGATAATGTCATAATGAATTGGGTTGTAAATTGTTGAGACTGTTCAATGCTATACCTCCATCACAATGACTGTAGTTGCTACATTTTAGGAACCCATAAAAAATAGATATTTCTAAACGCTATTATTGGACTAATTAAATTACCATGTCAGGTATCTCACCAAATCACCTTGAGCCATATTGGAGTGTTTTCAAACTCCAATTTCTCACTCTAAACACATTGTTCCATTAGTGTTTTCGAATGAGGGATGGAAACTCCATGCAGTTGAGTTTGCAAGCTGAAAGGGATTACCTATGATGATTTTGAAAGCTGTAGAGTCAGAAAAGTGCTCCTTGGGAGATGAAGTTCATGAGGAGCTGGCCTACAAGGAGAAGCGCCTTCATAGACGCTTCAAGTCGACGGTTTCTCGCCTAAGGCACGTAGCGTATAAGGTTTAAATTTCTGAAGTCCTGTCCCTCCTATACAGTTATAGAGAGGAGGAAGCCATCAGGTCAGGTGATGCTTGTTGGGGAAGGGAGAAGTTGCAACGAGGAGGATTGAATCAGTTGAGGCTAGCTTGTGTAAGAGCTAGTGCCGTACCAGTAACTGTACTTACGGACCTGGACTGGCGTATGATTAGATCAATCAAGAGATGGCGTTCAGAATGCGTTTTCCGTCAGCCTTGCATTTCTTGGGCCTTTCAATGACACGGTGTTTGTTTAAGGTGACTTAGAGATTCTGGCATGCGCTTACCAGGCATGGCTAAATAAGAAAGGGAAACCTTAGTTACGGGGTTTAAGCAAAAACCCTCTTCAACTTGGGCTTTGACAAGATTTAGCTAACGACAAAACTCGTTGGGGCATTGCTTGTTGTCTTCACTCGGTGTAGTTGACCTCTCGGATGAAATTCGCCTCTAGTAGCTTTCTATTTCCTCTTTCCGGGCCTAGCTTCTGTTTCATAGATCTTGCACTTAACAAGTAACGCTTGATTAAAGAGGAGCTAACCTTGGCATGTCGATGTGGCTCCCTTTGACTGTAGTTGTTGCTATGTGTTTTCAAGTTTACCACTCAATTTAAGACCCCTTAAGCTCCGTGACCTAACGTAAAAGCACGAAGGCACGGTCAGTTAACTATATTGAAGATCTTGCACCGGCAGCAAACTCAAAACATGATGAGTTGATTGCATGATTTTCTTAGTGAGAACAGCCCTTCTTTTTCTTTCTTTCATAGTCTATTCATTCTCCTCATTCCTCATCGTTCGTAATGAATTGATCGGTGCAACACCATTAGTTTGATGCTTCGTTTAAACAAAGTAGGACTAGCATACAACTAGATGTCGCCTAATTTAGGCTCGCACGACTCTCAGAAACTTGTAGTTAGGCTCATGTAACATAGAGCTTAAACTACGAACACACATAGCAGCTCTTTAGAAATCATCGCAGCATGGCAGCATATCCATATTTGACTGATAGGAAATAGACCCCACTGGAGTAAACTTCTTTTACTATGAAAGGGGCGATGCCGTTTCTTGTCAAACTTCCTCCAACTTCTTTTACTATGAACCGGGCAATGCCGTTTCTTGTCAAACTTCCTCCAAGTGCATTGTAAGCTGGCCTGTTTTTATGACCAATACTAAATCCTCATGTTTGGAGGACCATATTTTAACTGTGTCATACGTCTGCTCACGCCGCTTGGTATACCTTGAGGTTCTGTTGGGCTTGAAGGCGCTTTCCATACATATATCTAATTACAAGAGTAGAGCTCGTTCCACGTCTGTGAGCTTGACAGTATCTCATTTTATAGAGGAAGTGGGGCTTTGCCACCATTGTGTGGAGCTTGCTGCTACTTAGATAAGTCCTATTGCCCATAGTGTTTCTTGCAAATGCTCATGCTAGTACTTGGAAATTAACTTCTCAAGAGTGTTACGTAATGTTTTGTTAAACGCTTTAGCCAGGCCATTAGCTCGAGGATTCTACATGGATGAGAATTTCCATTTGATATAAAATTAATTGTAGAATTGAGTAATAATTTGACTCTTGAAAGAAGGTCCATAATAAGGAGAATGGCCTCCGCCCGCTTAGAGAAGTAGTTGGTCGCCGCCAGTATGAAAGTATGATCTCCTGAGGGAGGGTCAATGGGTTCAATAGTATCCATGCTACATGTGGCAAATATCCATGAGGCTACACTAGGATATAGCGGTTTTAGTGGCTGGCGAATGAGGTCACCAAGTATTTGGCCTAATTGGCACTTTTTAATGTAACCTACAGAATCTACCATCATGGTGGGCTAGTAGTTGCCCATACGCCTAAGTTGTAGGCATAGATTTGGTTTGAGTTGATGCATAAAGCGCTTGCATGAACCTCTGGTTGGACCTCGATCTCATCGGGTAGGAAGACCGTGTGGGGACCCTGATGGGTGGGTCCGGCTCGAGATCGTTCTCTCGAAAACCGCAGTGTGTGAGGTATATGTGTGGACAAGTACCAACTAATGAGAGAGAATTATAGGGTGTGAGGTGGGACCTACCTCATGGTGGGTTTGTGACACGCTCGGGTGTTTGTGGGCGCCCTCTTAGATCATGATGGAAAGCCCCCTAGCTTGAGGTTGGTTCGGCTCTAGTTCCCTTGCTCGCACTCTGTGCTTTATGAACACACACACGTAAGATGGCCATACAAGTAGGTCAGAGGACCCTGACTTATCGTTAGATGGGTATTTTATTGTGAGAATAATAAAAAAGGAAGAGGGTTGGCGATGACAAGAGACTATTTGTTTATTAGATAACCTTTTGACATCATCTTAACAAACAACCTCATAGAAATAAAAAATTAAAAAATTCTAAAAGATGATGATTCATGTAATCAAAAGAAGGGTAACATAATGGTAGAGGAGAGAGAATAAAAGCCGAGGAAGTAGAGGGTTGAGGGAGAAAGAGAAATGCGCTTAGAAGAGATAGAGGAAGAAAGAGTGTAAGAGAGAGAGGGAGAAAAGAGAATGATAGAGAAGAGAAAAAGAGAGAAGAGAGAAGGAGACGAGAGAGAACGAGGAAGAGAGAATGAGGAAGAGAGAGAGAATGATGAAGAAAGAGAGAGAAAGAGAGAAAAAGAGAGGAAGAGAGAGAGAATGAGGAAGAGAGAGCGAGGAAGAGAGAGGAAGTGAGGAAGAAAGAGTGGGAGAGATAGCGAGGGAGAGAGAGAAAGATAGCGAGGGGGAGAGAGAGAGCACGAAAGAGAGAGCAAGGAAGAAAGATAGAGAGAGTGAGAGAGAGGCCAAAGGAGGAGAAAGAAGAGAGAGAGGGAGAGAAGAGAGAAGGAGAGAAAAGAGAGCGAGTGAGAGAGAGAAAAGAGAGACAAAGAGAGCGAGAAAGAGAGAGAGCGAGGAAGAAAGATAGAGAGAAAGAGAGAAGAAGAGAGAAAAATAGAAAAGAGAGAGCGAGGAAGAGAGAGCAGGGGAGTGAAGAGGAGAGAGAAAGAGAGAGCGAGAGAGAGTAAAGAGAGAGAAAGATAACGAAAAGGAGAAAAAGAGATAGAGATGAGAGAGAGCGAGGGAGAGAGAATGAGAGAGTGAGAGAGAGGTCATAGGAAGGGAGAGAGAAAGTGAGCGAGAGAGAGAAAGCAAGGAAGAGAGAGAAAAAACGAGGGAGAGAGAGGGAAAGAGAGACTGAAGGGAGAGAGAACAAGAGAGAGTGAAAGGGAGCAAAGAGGAGAGAGAGAGGAAGAGAGAGCCAAAGAGAGAAAAGAGAGAAAGAAAATGAGAAGGAGAGAAAGAGTGAGGCCAAAGGGAGGGAGAGAGAGCGAGGAAGAGAGAGAGAGAACGAGGGAGAGAGAGCGAGAGAGAAAGGAAGAGAGAGAGTGAGAGGAAAGAGAGAGAGAGCAAAGATGAGAGTTAGAAAGAGAGAGAATAAAGAGAAGGGCCGGCAGTTTAGGAATTGGCTCGATCAGGTAAGTGAAAGGGGGAGAGAGAGAGAGAGAGAGAGAGAGAGAGAGAGAGAGAGAGAAGAAGAAGAAGAAGAAATAGGGGCAGGCTGGTGGCTAGGTTGAGCATAGGGAGAGAGGGTACGGCTAATAAGTTGGGAGTGGGGAGAGAGAGAGAAAAAGAGAAGCAAGTTGGTAGTTTAGTCGTCGGCCCTACTCGGTTGAGAGAGAGAGAGAGTGAGAGAAGAAGAAGAGAGAAATATAAGCGGACTGACGGCTTAGTCGCCGGCTTGGTTGGATGTGGGGAGAAAGAGAGGGAGTGAAAGAGAGAGAAGAGGGCCGATGGCTCGACTAGCTTAGGAGAGAGAAAGAAAGAGAGAGAAGGAGAGGAGAGAAGCGGGCCAGTCAGCTTGTCTGGGTTGAGGGAGAGAGAGAGGGAGAGAGAGAAAAGAGGGGGAGGAGAAAAAAGAGAAGTAAATATAAAGAAGGGAGAGGGGGGAGATAGAGAAGGAGAGAAGGGCAAAAAGAGAGGAGAGGGGAGAGAAGAAGAGAGAAAGGGAGAGGAAAGGAAGAGAGAGAAAGAGGGAGAGGACGAGAGAATCGAGAAGAGAGAGGGAGCAGAAGAGAGAGAAAATAACTCGATTGAATTGGGAGAGAGAGAAAGAGAGAGAAGGAGACGAGAGAAGCAGATCGACGGTTTAGCCACCGGTTCGACTAGGTTGAGGGGGAGAGAGAGAGAGAGGGAGAGAGAAGAAAGGGGGAGGAGAATAGAGAGAAGGAAAGTGTAAAAAAGGAGAGGGGGAAGAGAGAGAAGGAGAGAAGGGGAGAAAGAGATAAGAGAGAGGAGAGAAGAAGAGAGAAGGAGAGAGAGGAAAAGAAGAGAGAGAAAGAGGGAGAGGAGAGGAGGACCGGGAAGACAGAGAGAGCAAGAGAGAAAAGAAGAAGAGAGAGTGAAAGAGAGAGAAGGGAAGGAGAGAGAGAGGGGAAGAGAGAAAAAGGGAGATGCATAGAGAGAAAGAGAGGAGGGGTTACCTAGTTTGGCCCTTAAACCGGACCGAGGCTAGGTTGGGAGTAGGGAATTCCAATTGGGAAGTGAGGAGTTCTTAGTGGGAAGTGAGAAATTCTAGGGGTAATGGGTTGTGGGGAAAAGTTTCTCTCTTCTCTCTTTGGGAAAAGGCGTAGAGACAAAAATATTGCAAACCAAGAGAAATTCAAGCCAATTTCATTAATTTTGAGCTTATGAACCTATAGTCTCGTTAGCTTTTTGAACTTTAGGGTTACAAATGATTATATAGCATCCCCTTGAAATAAGGGTGGATAATGCAAAATTAACCTAAATTATTGAATATTACATTTTTCATGATTTAAAATTAAATCCCGTTTTTGGGGCAAAATAACCATTTTGTCCCTACCCAAAATCTTGAAAATAGCGAGATGGTCCCCATAAAGTGGCCATGGGATATGGTGATGATTCGTGGCTCATTTCAGGTCATTCCAATAACCTTCAAGTGAAAATAATGCTGCAAAAGTGATGGTCTCGGCGAGACGATCGTTTTGGCATATTACTTGATTATTGAATTGAAGTTTTGAGCTCTTGACAAAATCCAACAAAAGATGGGAAACTTGCATTCTTAGATCTTTAGATCTTGTCAATTTCTAGACGTTTTAGTTTAATCTTTTTACCGTAGAATGATGGGGAAGCCACCATGACCATTTTGTGACAAGAATGGCTCGATTTGGTGACCGGATCATCACTTTCCAAATTGGGGAAGTTGTCAGAATATGGATTCCAGTGATTGAAAAATACCCTTTCTTGAAGCCTAAAAATATAACCTTTTCGATATTCATCACATATGATGCTTACTTCAGATTGAAGCAGTTGAAGTCACGATCGTAATAGACCCATTTTCAAGTTGATTCGAGGTCGGGGCTTCGTGATATGACTATTTGATTGAGAGGTTATCCTTATTGTAAAAATCTTCAACACATGAGTTTTCTTAAACAACTTCTCTCTAGGATTTCTTTCGCCTCAGCCTGTGTCACAGGTCGTGCCATATATCAAAAGGTCTGCGTCGACGAGACGAATAACCTCCTGAAATTTGGGCTTGATCCGATTTAAGATGGATAAGTTATGACCTTTTGAAGGTTATCATGAAATCATAAGATAGTTTTCATAAATAGAAACTGGTTCACCAAAGGTACACCAGAATAGTGTGTAACCTACTTTTCTTGGTTAAGTTGGCCGCAAAATGTTCCAAAATCGTCCGAATAAGCTGAAATTTGATATCTAAGGGTTTTCAAACATTCTGAATCTAATGGAAGTGGTCTAGTATTCATCTGAGTCCCCGGTGATAGGGTTGTAGTTCTAAGGTGCTTTTTCAGCATGTGAGGGGCCGAATTTGAAAACTGGTTTTGCGTCTGGTCCACCTTAACTTCATCGGATCGCGACGAAACTTGACGGGTGTTCTTAGGGAGTCAAGTGATGCACCTACATGATTTTTGAGACCAATCAAACACCCTTCAAAAATTCGCTCCAGATCAGGGTTTATTTTAATAGTGCTTCCATAGTCTACATGCATTTTGGTATCTGCAGGCCTAGGTCATAATTAGTTTCCTCCTTATTCACTTTAGATTTCGCTTTTCTTCTCGGTCACCGGCATCAACATGAAGGGCAAAGGGGGAATCGTGCCAAGCTTCTTCCTTGGGGATGACCGAGGTGCTTCGACGACTTGGGGCCTTGTTTAAGGGCTTGTAGACCCAGGGTCATCAAGACTTTAGGGGGAGAAGAGACTTGAGCTATTGGTGAGGGCCTTTAAGGGGTTACTACTCTAACAACCCTTCTTTTTGGTTCCAACAACTGGGGGCTTTGTTTAAGGGCTTGTAAGCCCAATTAGTCAGAATCAGGATTTGTCAGGCAATTGGGGCCCTTGCCTAATGGCTTTCTTCCCAATCAGTTAGGTTGTGCTTTTTAGTCCACTGGTGGGTGCCTTGCTTAAGGGCTTTCTTCACACTTCAGGAGATACTTATGCTTTGGGTAGACAATCAAGGGGCCTTAATAGGGTGTATGATCTGCTACACCAGGGTTTGGAATTTGTTTGATAGGTGGGGTGCCTCTTTGGGCCCCAGTTTACCGGTTCCAGTCAGGGGATTTTTTCTTGGCCGTCTTGAAAAGTCTGAACCATCGATAGGTGGGGATTTTGACGAGATGGTCTCTTTGCTGCTTGAAGCCTTAGTTTCACTGGTTTTAGTTAGGGGCTTTTTGTTGTCAATCCTGAAAAGTCTAAACCATCAGCAATTGGGAATCATAGGGAGACTATTACCCTAAATGTCGGTGGAAGTATTGGTCTGGCTTGACAGTCAACCGCCTTTTGGGAGCATCCTTGGCTTGTCGATATGGCTTTCTTGTTTTTGGTGACTTCTTGAAGATGAACTCTTTTAGCATGGAGCTCCGACTTGCCGTCTTGTTGATTCTTCTGACTTCTGGGGTCTTCTCATGGATTGACCTAGGGTGTTGGAATTTTCTTATGCTCTTTTTTGTTCCAGTCAGTGTTTCAAAAAGTGCTAGGTGGCACCTAAGTGGTAGGGGCGTCTAGGCCGCCCAGCGCCTGGGCGGGTGCCTAGAACTTAGGAGACCCAGTAGAAATTTCTTTTTTGGGTTTTCTATCTAAAATAGTCTCTAATGGGTTTTAGGTTTCAAATGAACCTAAAACCCACAAATTTTTCCCTTTAATATTATAAAATGACCAAAAAATTCCCTAAAGGAGCCACATTTCTGCCCTTGAGTTGGGTGCAGGCCTTGAGCGGCCGCCTAGGCCGGTTCAAGTGGGTACCCAGGGATACCTTTTCAAGTGGGCACCCAGGGATATCTTTTCAAGTGGGCACCTAGGGATATCTTTTCAAGTGGGCACCTAGGGATATTGTAACAATCTTAAAATTTCAAATAAAAAAAAAAAAAAAAAAAAGGAGAAAAGATGCTTTTAAATAGGTGATGGTCTGTTTGAGTATGATGGTCTTTGGGGACCATCACTATTTTCAAAAGTTTTTGCCTCTGCCTTTGCCTTTGCTTTTGCTTTTGCTGCTGCTTTTGTTTGCAGCCTTTGCAGTTGCTGCTTGCAGCTGGCAACGTTCTTTAACGGACGTGGTTTTCGTATGTTAAAAGCAGACGCTTAACGCGACACCTCAGATATGAGGTAGAGCGTAATAAAATATTATAATAATACGTTATAAGAATTTAAATAGGGGAGGTGAGCACTCCCACTCTAAAAAATTTTAAGATCTCTCTTTCTCTGTGGTCGAAACACAGTGAACTTCTCTCTTGAACCGAATTTTTTATCGGAAGCTCCCTCTCAAACATTTGTGGGATAACTGCTGTTTCATTTGAGTGCTCGTCAGGATCAACTTTGGGAAGATATTGAAGTTGTGCTTAAACTTTCTTTTGTTACTTTTTAAAAATTCGCCATTGTAAATTTGTCCTAAAAAGAGATGTATATATATGTTTTGTCTGTCACATCTCAGGAATAACAGTATTGTAAATTCTTGGGGTGTGACAGATATCTTCCTAGGCGGCCGCCCAGGCGCTGGGCGGTCCGCTTTTTGAAACAGTAGTGCCAGTAGCAGGGTACCCTCTTTTGATGGTTGTTGACTCCCAAGCTACCGAGTTTTTCTTGTCTGGAGTGCCAGCTGAAGCCGCCTGTGAGGGCGTGCGCTGCATCAACCTGCTTATTGGTCTTGATGCCCTTTCAGGTTTTCAACTGAAAAGAGGAGAAGTGACACCGTAGAATGGTTTTTGCCATCTTCTTTCTCTTATTGGGCGCTTTTACCCATGACTTCATGATCACGTCCGCTTTTTTTTTCTATTTTTACTCACGGTGCTCTTTCGGGTTTCACCATGCTCGGTTCTTTTTTTTTATAGAACACTTTTACTCATAGTTCATGACCATGCCTTTTTGTCATTTTACTCATGGTGCCCTTTCAGGTTTTCACCATGCCCGTTTTTCTTTAAGAACTTTTACCCACGGTTTCATGACCATGTTCACTCATGTTTATTTATTACTATTACAATATACATATAAATGGAACTGGTGTTGGGTAATGGGTGATGGTGGAGGTGGATGGTGGTCTTGAGGGTTGTCTTTGGAACTCACAAAATTGACTTTGACACGGCTCATTGGGGTTCAAGATGGGTAATCGGGGTGGTGGCGCTCATTTTAATCTTAAATGAAGCTCAAAACATGGTGAGGGGTTACTGGGGATTATGGTGGTTTGTGATTCGGTCAGGGGATGGCGGACTTATGTGTGGGCGGTGGTCTCAGGGTGACCATGAAGTGAGCTCGTGTGCGTGATGAAGGGTTGGTGATGGAGGGTACAACTCACTGGGGAATGGGGTGGGTTCTTGTGAGAGATGAATGGAGTGAGCATGGGATGGCTTGACTTATTGGGGAATGGAGTGTGTTTTTATGAGTGACGAAGGGAGCGAGCATGAGATGGCTCGACTCACTGTAGAATGGAGTGACTTTTTATGAGGGATGAAGGGATTGGGTATGAGATGGGGGAGCAATGATATTGCATGGCGATAGATGTGCATGAAGTGGGGGTGGTTCATGAGAAGACCTCACGGTGAAGAGAGAGAATGTGAAGACATGGTGTATGTGAGGAAGGAGGGGTATATGTGTGAACAACAAGAGAGAGAAATGGAGCTTGTGAGGAGGAGAGAGAAACATACATGCGCAGTGGAAACACACGAGCAAGGGGAAAGAGTGTGGAAGAAAGAGGACAACAGGCGTGGGACAACACAGCGTGAGGGGGGAACGGAGAGAGAAAAACAGGGCCTGCGCGGCCCTAAATGGTTCTGGCTGGGCCCTGTTTGGCTGGTGAGTGGGGCCCTTATTGCTAGTCGGATTTTTCTACATGCGCTGGCGCTGGCTTCGTGTCATTCAGATGCCGTTTAACCCTAGTTGACCATTTTACCCTTTCCCAAATTTTGACGTAAAGAGCCATCCTCAAGGGAACATATGTCTCTTGGCTTATTTTTTCCCCTAAATATTCCTCATCTTTCTTGAAATGATCACCTTTTAGTCATGGACGGGATTGGAACAGTGACATTGTGAGGAGTTATGCGAAAAAGGTCAAAAACGACCTTTTTGAAGGGGCTATGTAAGAGAGGAAGGGGCCTCATTTCTGGTCATTTTCATTCATTTTTTAAATTGTAGTGAGAGAAAGTGGGATAGCTTTCTAGAGTAAGAAAGTGGGTTTTTATGGGGCTTTCAAATGGGCTTTCTTTTTGCGTCGAGAGGTTCGATCGCGGAGGCATCTGGCACTCGGGAATTTGGTAAGCTTGATCCCTTCCATTCGTCCTTTGCTTTTCCCATGCTTTCTTAGCACTTTATATGCTTCTTTTAGCATATTAATGCCTCTATTTTAGCACATAAGCATTTCTTATGCTCATTAAGCACCTTAGTATTCCTTTGAGCACTTTTAACACATAATTCGCATTTTTAGCGCTTTTTAAGATTTTTTGCGATTTTTAAGCATTTTAAACACTTTTTAAGCATTTTAAGTGCTTTTCAAGCATTTTAAGCACTTCTTAAGCATTTTAAATGCTTTTCGAGCATTTTTTTTTTGCTTTTGGAGTACTTTTAACACTTTTTTAGCACTTTTTATGCTTTTTTAGCACTTTTAACGCTTTTTTAGCATTTTTAATGCTTTTCAAGCATTTTTAGTGCTTTTTGGGCATTTCTGCATGGAAGGAGGCTCTGCCGGGGTTTGTCTAGCTTGGGTACGTCCCACAGCTCAGTTCCTTGAGCATCCTTTGGGATGCCTTCCATTACGCAGGCACTTTTTTTTTTTTTTTTTGTCAAAAGTCCAGTTTAGGGGAGGTGCTGCCAAATTTTTTCCAGGCATCGTGCCTCCTCTCTTTTGCCTTTTCTATAAGGTTTTTGCAGATCCCCGACTCACTTGGGACTTTGTTTTTCTTTTTGCTTCTTTAGATGACGTACCTCGTCGAATGACCACCTGTTGCACGGCTAGGATCTCTGGCGGCATGGGAATGAGAAATCCTGCGGGTAATGATACTCCGGAGGATGTCATTGTCATTGCCAATGATGAACCGCCTGTGGCAGTGGTTGAGGAGAAGCCGGGACATGTGGCCAACATCAATCTGGAGGAACCACCGTCCTCATCTTGACCAACGTCAGAGAGAGGAGTCAGGAGACTACCCCACTTTGGTCAGGTTTACTCGTTGGGTCATTGTTCTTGAGCAATTAAGGATCTCTTTTTCCACATAGGTAGAGGGACTAGACTACTTGAGTGCCGACATTGGTACGATGGAGTATGGGAAGGAGCTCTTAAATGTTGTTCACGGTCTTTTAGGCAGATCCTCCCTTGAGGAGTTGATACAGCTTCCTGATCTCTTAGAGAGAACCGCGACGAATCTGACGACCTTTGGCGTGTTTGAGGCTTCTAAGCTTAAAAAAATCATGGGAAAATTAGCTCAAGAGGCGGGAGAGATCTTGAAATTGGAAAGGCTGATTTCTTCGCTGTTGAATCCATCCATTGGTCCTTTACTTAATTTTTACTCGGATCAACCTTCCATTTTTGGCTATGCCGAAGGTCTCCTGGAGAAGTTGAAGAGTGATATGGCATACTGGGAAAGCTTTCATCCAACCGTCCAGACTTATTTGTTAAAGGAAGGGGAGGATGCTGCACTTGGTGGGATTTCACTTCGTGACAATGAGGTTGGTATGATCGTCTTTCGACATCATATTGCTGAGACAAGGGCCTTACCATCTCGAGTTCATGAGGAAATGGGTGACCTCCCACCAACAGACTTGAAATCTAGCCCTTCCCCTTGTTAGCCAGCCATGCAGGCTTTCTCAAGTTGGCCGAACTGAAGGATAGGCTGGGAATCAGGCAAACACGTATTTACCGAGATTGGTGCTCACAAGGAGTGATTGACAGATCACCCTTGTTTCTCTTTGCTTTCGTTGCTAATGCTTATTGATGGCCCATATTTTTTGTTCAGTTTGGTTCACCTTTCCTCTTTTTAGTTCAATGCGAGGCTTTAGGCCATGATTTAAAGATGCATGTCTTAAAAAGGCATTTTGAGATTTCTAACCTCCAACCTGTAACCTCTATTTTGTGATGGAAGGAAAGCCTTTTCCTTCTTCCTTTAAATCTCACCTCCTTTCTTCTCTTCATGACCTCACATGTATTGTTTTTTCTTATTTCCATGGTACGCGTATCTCTGCCTCCGGTCACTGTCTCTTTGAGAGTGGTGAGTGGTTGAGAGACCCTCTTGTGGACACGTTCGTTCCTTGCGTGTTCTTGACTTAAATGCCCTTTTCGGGTTTCATTCAAGCCCTTAAGGCGTGCGCCATTTTTGGTTTTTGTAATGGGAAATTTTTTTTTTTTGGTGTTTTTGCCGATTTTCTCATTTTTATTCATAATGCCTTTTTGGGTTTTACCTTGACGATTTTATTTTTGACATCTTTTACTCATGATAGTTGATGGTGCTATCGTGCCCTGCCATTTTTACTTTTCTTTATTATTATTATTGTTATTTTATTTTCTTTTAACTTTTTTACCCATGACGCCCTTTCGGGTTTTCGTCATGTCCATCTTTTGGGGAGGCACCTTTAGGGTCATGCTGTCGGGATCGTAATAGTAGTGTGTTTTAGGGGCATACACCAAGACCTGAGGTCATGTTTTAAGGTTGTGCCTTTGAAGTCATGGTAGTGCGTTTTAGGTTCGTACACCAAGACTTGAGGGCATGTTATAAGGCTGTGCCTCTTAAGCCATAATGGTAGTGCTTTTTAAGGTCATGCACCAAGACCTAAGGGCATGGTTTAGGTCATGCCTCTGAGACCTTAATGGTAGTATGTTTTAAGGTCGTACACCAAGACCTAAGGGCATCTTAAAGGTTGTGCCTCCGAGACCGTAAGTCATGGGTAATACTTATTTACGTAGCAACCGTTGATGGGAGGCATGGCTTCCTCTCCGTCAGGACGAGCTAGTACATAGGCTCCATTGGGGAAGACTTTCTTAACCACAAATGGGCCCTCCCATTTCGGTTCAAACTTGTCTTTATGTCGCCCATGCATGATGATGGGTCTTCGCACAACTAAGACCAATTCACCGTAGGTAAATGAGTGTACTTTGACTATCTTGTCGAAAGCTCGTCTCATCTTGCCCTGATGGATTTCTAGCCTTTGTTGGGCTTCAAAACTCTTCTCATCAAGTGCATCCAACTCTTGATAGTGAAGCTTGACCTGCTCGTCTTCGGTTATGCCATGGTGTATGGCGATGCGAAGTTAAGGGAGTTGAACTTTGAGGGGTAGGATAGCTTCGCTCCCATAAACCAAGGAGTAGGGAGTAGAGTTGGTAGCATTCTGTGTAGTGGTGCGGTAAGCCCATAAGACTTCAGGAAGCTTCTCATGCTAGTTTTTCTTCAATTTTGAGACCGATTTCCATAAGATGTCACGTAGCGTCTTGTTGAAGGTTTCGGCAAGCCATTAGCTTGAGGGTTGTACATGGTGGAGTACTTTCATTCAAAGCCAAATTGGTTGACTAAGCGATCGATACACTAACTTCAAAACTGAGGACCATTATCTGATGTAATCTGGTCAGGGACATCGAATCGATAGATAATGTGATGTTGGACGAAGTTAGCTACCACCATCATTGGGGCATACCTGAGAGGGATCGCCTCGGCCAATTTAGAGAAGTGGTATGTGGCAGCCAGAATAAAGACGTGTCCTAGAGCTGAAGGCGGATCAATGGGTCCTACAATGTCCATGCCCCAATGTGAGAAGGGCCACGATGCCATTGTGCGGTGAAGAGGTTCTGGAGCTCGATGGATGAAGTTTGCGTGCATTTGACACACTTGGCATCTCTTGGTGTAAGTTAAGGAATCCACAACTATTAATGGCCAATAATATCCCAACCTTCGGATCGACTTATAGAGCTTAGGGCTGAATTGGTAGAGTCCACAAATCCCAGTGTGCACCTCCTCAAGCACCTGCCCTGACTCTCTCATTATAATACATCTAAGGAGGATGTCATTAAAAGAGCATCGAAAGAGAACATCTCCTTCGAGTAGAGTGTACTTTGTGTTGTATATTGTTGCGCTCAATACGATCTTCTAGAAGCCTGCTTGACGAAATTGATTATGGGCTCCCTTCAATGTTCAACCTGCTCAATCTCCACACACAATGGGTTAAGAAATTCCACCTCTGGTCTATTGGGTTCAGGGGCAGAGGCGTGCTTGACATCTTTCTCAGCTTTAATGGCATTCCTAACAGTGAGTAGAGCCACGAACGGGTAAGGTGGGCACTCTGGAAAGAGGACCCTCTCGTCATTTGCATCAACCTCTTCAATTAGCTCAACATGTCTCCATTCTGCCACCTATATATGCATAGGCTCTCTCGACGTGACCTGCATGGTCGCAACGAGCCTGGCAATGGCATCAACCTATGAGTTCAATCTATAGGGTCATATTCTCAAGAGAGAAATCATCGAGTCGCATCATCAAAGTCTTAAGCCTGTCAAGATATGGCTTGAGACTATCTTTTCTCACATCATATATCCCCTTACGCCACTGTATCACTAATTCGGAATCGCAAAAATGGCTAATCTTGCCAGGTTCAGGTCAATGGAAATCTCAAGACCTATTATTATGTGAACCAATCTTTGTGAGGGGGAAGGACAAGAGGATAACGCCATCTTGTGGGGTTGAGAACACTACACCAGCACCGCCTCGTTCTGACTAGACGGCCCCGTCGAAGTACATCTTCCAGTGATGTGGTTTCTCTGTATAGAACACCTCTTCAAGGTCACTTGATAAGAGGGAATCTTACACAGCAAGGCTGTGCAGCTAAAAATTCAGCCAGGGCTTGGCCTTTGATGGCTTTCTGTGGCACATAGGTGATATCAAATTCAATCAACAACAATGACCACTTCACCAGACGTCCTGATAAGCAAGGGCTTGACATGAGGAACTTGATCGGGTCAGCTCATGAAATGAGTTGGACTTCGTGGGCGAGCAAATAATGGCGGAGCTTTTGGACTGCGAAGATCAAGGCCAAACACATCTTCTCAATCGGGGAGTAATTCTTCTTACCCCTTGCATCCTACGACCGAGGTAGTATAAAGTCGTCTCCTTCCCTTCTTCATTATGTTGCACAAGGAGTGTGCCAATCAACTTAGCAAGACCGGTCATAAAATGAGAGGCTTCCCATTTACTTGAGTAGAGAGCACTGGGGGGTTCAACAAATAAGTCTTGATGTCCTCTAGGGCTAATCGACATGTTACAACATCTAGAGAGATTGACAATGAATCTTCGGATGTAGGCGAGCTTGCCTTGAAGAGACCTAAGCTCTCGAAGATTTTTTGGTGGCGGCATGTCCTGAATCGCCTTGATCTTAACAGGCTCGATCTCCAACCCTTGATACCTGACAATGAACTCCAGTAACTTCCTCGATCGCACGCCAAAGCAGCGGATCTTCTTGAGTTGGTGTCACGACCTAGCCCCCCTACTATCCTACCATACTAGCCGGAGGGCAACAGGGTGTGAGACCGCGACCAAAGGTAGCGAATGCCACTCAGGTGGGAGTGCGCTCAACACTTTAAGAAAAATGAATCAAAGCAAACCATGAAAGAAAAACAATACTCCAATCATACAAACACAAACTAAAACTGGACAATCAATCTCCAGATTGCATATATATGTACAAAAGAGATCCAAAAGTATTTCATATATATCAAAGGCTTCAAAGGCCCAAATACGTTTACATGACTTCAAAATAAACAAGAACTATATGGCCACTGCCAACCAAGACATACAATTGAAAATAAAAGACTTCCTCAAAAGCACGAGGCTCCAACCGTCAGTTGAGATCACCACATCGCCCGTCGTCCATCTGCAGCTATCGCTCTACATAGATGAAGATAGAAGAGTGAGTTGTAAAGCTCAGTAAATAGATCAAGTTGCCATGCCATCTTGCCTTTGAGCATTTTCTTATAACAATACTCTAGGTGTTATGCAATTCTTATAAAACAAGAGTCAGGTTCCAAAATCATCCCTCCCGCGTGTAGTGCATAAATCATAGTAAAGCAATGACAATTCAGATCAATCATATATGATACAGAGCAAAGGTCAATTTAATCATTCAACCATACAAGTCTTAACAAAATCGATGTATATCGACAAGTAACAACAATCTACAACTAACTCACTCCTTAGTTTCCCCTATTATCAAAGTAGAAGCCCTATCCATCAGGCCAAGCCAATGCCATTGTTTAGGACTTCTACCATCACTCAGGAGAGAAGGCAGTGACAAATGGATGACCATTTCGTAATGCCTTCATACACACATACACACACACACAGTCCCCAACGCCCTTTAAGGCTTTTGATAGGTGGTGGCCTTGCGAGACACGACCCTCTCCTTACACCCTTATGGCGAGAGAGCGTTACAATACCAAAGGATGACCCAATATGTAGTGCCCACATATATTTTTTGGGGGGCGCAACCCTACCAACACATGCTCATCTTAACTCTTGTCTTGTCATAGGGAGTCAAGGGAAATATCTAGACTTTCGACACAATGTCTGACCACTCAGGTCATATTACATAGCACTTATCACATAGCTCTTATCACATAGTACATATCACATAGCACTTATCACATGGCTGACTATGCAAGTCTTATCACATGACACTTATCACATAGCGCTTAGCTTGTCCCCAAATCATGCACACACATCACCATATGACATGCATTATAATTATTTACACATATCATAACAGAGCATGTCATACTATCATGCGCACATTTCTCATTAGAAACACATCTCCATGCTCACAAAAAACATCAACGTGCCATGCATAAAATCATATTATCATGCTTATTAGTTTGAAAGACATTATCATGTCGTATCATGCATATGAACCAACCACCAAGCTCATTAACTCAAAAGATATTATTATACCATTTTTCTGGTTTTGTCACAGTGAATAGGGTCCACCTTTTAAGGTGTATCATGGGATTTAAAAATAATTTGGACTTGGGACCACTTTTATAATAATATAGGCTCATTAAAGCACGAATTTGAGAGGGAATGACCCTTAAATATGGACCTAAAGCTTGCCAAACTGTTGGTGATCTTGAGTGAAACTTCTGGCCTTTCACAACAGAAAATATAAGATAATATCTTAATAGAAAATCAGACATAACTTTTAAACCACCAGGAATCTCATCACGCTTCTAAAGGAATTTTCAAAATAGATTCATACATATTTCATGTAGAAGTAGTTTGAGCTCATTCCGACATATTTTGATCAGTGAATAATGCCACACAAAACAGGCAATAGTTTTGGAAAATTTAGCAAAACATCTAGTATGGCATCCTTATAGAAAAACGAATAGAACTTTCGAATCATAGAAAATTTGATCATACTTCTAAAACCATTTTCAAAATAGATTCATAACTATTTCATTTAGAAATAGTTTGAGTTAATTTTGACATATTTTGGTCAATGAACAATGCCGCACAATACACGGAATAGTTCTGGAAAATTCAGCAGAAAATACAGTGTGGTATCCTTATAGAAAAATAGATATAACATTCGAGTCATAGAGAATTTTATCATGATTCCAGGGCCATTTTCAAAATTTATTCATATATAATTCATTTAGAAGTATTTTGAACTCATTATGACATATTTTGGTCAGTGAACAATGCCACACAAAACATGTAATAGTTCTGGAAAATTCAGCAGAAAGTCTAGTGTGGCATCCTTATAGAAAAACGTACATAACTTTTGAATCACAGAGAATTTGATCATGCTTCCAGAACCATTTTAATAATATATTCATATATATTTCATTTAAATATGGTTTGAGCTCATTCTGACATATTTTGGTTAGTTAACAATTCCACACAAAAACACATAGGGTTCTTGGAAATTCATTTCACACTTATGGCATACTTCAGAAAATGACTGATAATTTTCAAACAAAAAGAGCTATTCACATGAGGCATTTTCTATATTAAAATAGATTCAAAGAGGCACTGTCCCAAAAATTTCATGATCAACAGAGACATTTTCAATACTCAAACAATTATATAAAAAGGAGTCACTGTTATGGAAAAACAGAGCACATACAACAAGATTTCATATTCACAATCACATGCACATTCACAATCACAATCACATCCCTATTCACAATTACATCCATATTCATGCTTGAAATTTCATATTTTGATAAGCTAATTAAACAAAATCATTGAACATGAAACTAAATCCACTTACATCACTAAGTGAATCTCCTAGGTGCTTCACACAGGCTTCTCTTCAAAGGCCAAGCTCTAATGGTTTCAAGCTCAAAGTTCTAAGTTGGAGAGAGGTAGGACGTGGGAGAGAGAGAGAGAAAATTCATGGAGGGGTGAGAAGGTGGGGTAAGAAAAAGAAGGGGGCGGCAGGATGCACACATGGGACATGCAAGTGCCACATGGTTCCCAAGAAACATCTAAGCAATCATGAGAGAGAAAACGTTCCCCTAGATTGTCACTCATTCGGCATCATCGCGTGAGCGGTAGCAGCGCACACGGCAACATCGTGTACGACGGAAACACACAGGGCGGCTTCGCGTATGGCAGCAACGCACATGGTGGCATCGCTCATGGCGGCAACGCACACGACGGCGTCTCGCACGACGACAACACACACAATGGCATTGGGCAAGGAGACAACGCACATGGTGGTGTCGCGCACGGTGGCAACGCACACGGTCACATCACACATGGCGACAACGCACATGATGGCATCGCTCATGGTGGCAATGCACACGGCATCGTTGCACACGGCGGCAGCGCTGCGCACTTGGTAGCATGTGTGTGCCTGATCACTCGCGCCGACAACTCGTCGGGGCACCACCAAATGTCGAACAAGTCTAGGTTCTTACATCACCCCCCCTTAAAAAAACGATTTTCTCCCAAAAATCATACCTCTGCCAAACAAATAAATGAGGGTACTTCTCTCAGATCTCATCTTCTCATTCCTAGGTCGACTCTTCCCGAGAATGGTATTGCCACAAAAAACGAACCAGAGGGATCTCCTTATTACGCAACACCTGCACCCTTGTATCCAGTATCTCAATTGGTTGCTCGATGAAGGTCAGGTCCTTTCTGATCGGAACTAGTTCATATCACAGAACATGGGATGGGTCGGGCTGGTACTTCCTTAACAGAGATATATGAAAGACATCGTGGATGTTCGCCAACTCAGGTGGTAGGGCAAGTCGATATGCCACGCCTCCAACTTTTCCTAGAATGTCAAAAGGTCCAATTTATCCCGGGCTCAATTTCCCTTTCTTGTCGAATCTCATAGTGCCCTTAGTTGGCGACACCTTCAAGAAAACTCGATCACCCACCTCAAACTCGAGGTCTCTTATTCGGTTATCGGTGTAACTGTTCTACCGACTCTGTGCTGTCCTGAGCCTCTCTAGAATCAAAGCAATCTTTTATGAGGTCACTTGGACAATTTCTGGTCCGAAAAGCCTTCTTTCACTAATCTCGTCCCAACAAATGGGTTACTTGCACTTTCTTCCATATAGGGCCTCAAAATTCTCGATCTGAATACTAGCTTGGAAGCTGTTGTTATAGGCAAATTCAATCAGGGGTAAATGATCATCCCAGCTTCCATTAAAATCAATGACAAAAGCCCATAACATATCCTCCAAAATATGAAGGGTTCTCTCTGATTGCCCATCCAGCTGTGGGTGAAAGGCAGTGCTAAAAGTTAAGTCTCATACCCAAGGCTGACTGTAGACTTGCCCAAAATCTAGATGTAAATCTAGTGTCCCTGTCGGACACGATGTTGACAAGTATTCCATGCAACCTCACTATCTCCTTGATGTATAATTGGGCCAGTTTATCCAAGTGGTGGGTCGTGCGAATCGATAAGAAGTGGGCAACTTGGGTAAGCCGGTCCACAATAACCCAAATGCTTTCATGCCCAAAAGTCATTCTAGGCAAACAAAAGACAAAGTCCATAGCAATGTGCTCCCATTTCACTTGCTGATATGTTAAGTACTTAGAAACAAACATGCTATTTCTATTTTTATGTCATTCCAGCATAAGGTTTTCTTCAGATCCTAATACATTTTAGTACTCTGGGATGTATAGCATAATGAGAGCGGTGAGGTTCCTCTAAGATAGCTCTCTTCACATCCTCATCATTCGAGAGACAAACCCGATCCCTGAATCTCAACAAGTCATCACTGCTCATATTGAAATCGTGTCACGACCTCGCCCCTGACCCCCTTACCGTATGTGATGGAGGGTGACCGAGTGTGGGTTCATGATCCCAATATAGCATTTGTCAGTAAGGTTGGGATGAACTCAACGCCATTATTTTGGTAATCAAAGCAAACCATAGAAAGGTAAATACATCAGTAACTCTAGATACAGGGATAAATAAATAGATTTGAAGCTTCATCATACATTAACAAAAGGGCTTTACATAACATTCTTCTAAAAATATTACATTGGAGTCTAGGGCAACAGGGCCCAAAATTTACAGGTACATGCAATAAAAAAAATCCAGGGCTAGACTTCTCAACCACATACAAGATCTATATCTCGTCTCTAATAAGTCTGGCTTCAACTTCCTTCAGGAATCGCCACTGTTCCAGCTCTTGACCTGTTGTTCTCAGTCCACAAGGAGGGGAAGGAGAAATCGAATAAGCTATACAGTTTAGTAAGTACGTCTAATAGCTATGCATCAATAATGAGCCTACTCATGAATCATATGCAATTTATTTAACTTTACGAATTTCAAGGCAGTAGTCATAAGAATCAGCTATCAAATCAGCGCATCAATTATAGGCATTCTATCCATAAAGAAAGTATCATTCAATTGATTCCATCGTCAGCATTCACAGTCACTATTCAATCATTACCCACTCACTCCTTAGCTCACCTACTCTCTCAGTAGAGGCCCTTTCCAATCAGGCTAAACCAATCCCATTGCTTATGACCTCTACCATCTCCCGGGAGGGCGAGCAATGACAAGTGAGGAAATCCACTTCGTAATGGCCTCGTACTCACACACACGGCCCCCAGCACTCATTGGGGGTTCGATATGCACTTACCTTGCAAGGCGTTAGTCGTTAGTATCATTTCAGTAAATCTCGGAGGGTGCGACCCTCCTATTTAATTTTTTCCCCAACTGCATCATATCATTCAACAAGTTAGGGGATATAGCTGGCATCACTTTCCTCAATATAGCAATCCTCACTACCGATGGGTGCCCCATTGTGTAGCGAGCAGTATCAGTGAAACAGTGGCCAGTATCCCAGTATTATCATAGAACAGTGCCCACTACCAATGGGTGTCCCATTGTGTAGTGGTCATGATTATGGCCTCTTCTCGTGCTCAAGTATTTAATTTGATTCATGCTAAATTAGTGCATTATAACAGATAAATCAAATTTTCATCATGCAAGAACGGAGGCTTACTCAGATTTATTCAGCATTCACAAAACATTATAACATTTATCATGAAGGGTCCATTGCATGAGCTATTAGATGACATTTACGCTTAGACGTTATTAGTAGCAATTCGACACTTATTATATAATATTCATCATAGAATAATTACATTAGCTTTGCACTAATCCATTTATCCCATCCACATAACACTATGGCATTCACATGAAAAATATCACGTAGTACTCACATTTATCACTTATCAAAGATGTTACATAGCTACTTGATTAGCTTAATGAGTAATTCTGAGAAAGGTGGCAGAAGACAAGCATAACGCTAATTTAGGGAGGTGCAACAATACCCCTCTTCTTGGGGAGTAATTTCCCAATCTAGGGAGATTTTTGAAATACTTTAAACATCCAACATTAAGTTCATGTCCAGGGCTTTGAAGAAATTTGAGCGAATTTTGATGGGTCAAAAGCTCGGCTCAAAACGATTGAAAGTTGCTGGAAATTTCCTGCAACAGTAGGTAGTGATGTACCATGCATTTTGAGGCATAACTCTAAATTTACAAGAAAATCTCAAAATTATCAAAACATGCAACTTCAAGCTTATTCACTGATCTTTCAAATGGTGGCAGTTTGAAGACGTTTGGGGACTATTTGATCGGCCAAAAGCACAACACAAAAAGAGTCACAGTTGCTGGAATTCACCACTATTGTGGGCAGTGACATGCCCCAAAATTTTGGGGCCTATCTTTCGATCCATAGAATTTTTAACATAGTAAAAGAAGAAAACTTAAAATAGGCGTGCATATCTTTCATTCAAGACCAATTTGGACCCATTTGGGTTCCATTTGGTCACCGAAAAGCCCATGGCATTGACTCTCACAGTAGCTGAAAAATTCCTTATCGCACATTTTAACAAGCTATCCAAATGATACATACCATTTCACAAGCCAAAACTAAAGCCCAACACAACCTTATTCATGTCAAGCAATTTAAGCAAGTTTTACAAGGAAACTACTCTATAAATTTACCAAGTTCATTACTCCATGCTCAATCACTCATTCAAGCCCTTCTTATTCATTTATTTTCATACACCTCATTCTAGCAACTTAAATTTAAATCCTATGAAGTAAAATGATGCATGACACTAAACCTACTTGTAAGGGCCACAATTCAATTGAGCCTGATCTATCACGACAGAAAAGAGAAAGAAGCTGAAAGAGACAAGAGCGCACGCCTGACGCTAAGGGCGAAGGATAGTATCGTCCGTGTAATTTGGCCTAGTACAGTCCATGTAACATGAAGCCAATGCCGCGTGTAGATGAGGGTATTGACGCGGGTATAAAGGGTCCACGCCGTGTGCAAGCCAGACTAATGTCATGCGTGAATGGACGCATCGCCGTGAGCATGAGGGGTAACATTGTGCACGACGTGAGGTAGTACTGTCTGAGAATTGGAGAGAGACATGAGAAGCCTTAACATTGCTGTCTGGAGCATCACCGCGAGCGTATCGCCGTCTGGAGCATCACCGCAAGCATATCACTGTCTAGAGCATCGCCATGAGCATATCGTCATCTGAAGCATCGCCACGAGCGTATCGCTGTCTGGAGCATCACCATGAGCGTATCGTTGTCTGGAGCATCACCGTGAGTGTATCGCCCTCTGGATCATCATCGTGAGCGTATCGCAGTCTGGAGCATCACCGCGAGCGTATCCTCGTCTGGAGCATCACCGCGAGTGTATCGCCATTTGGACCACCGTCGTGAGCGTATCACTGTCTGGAGCATCATCGCGAGTGTATCGCTGTCTGGAGCATCATTGCAAGCGTATCACCATCTGGAGCATCGTCGGGAGCGTATTCGTTGTCTGAAGCACCGCCGCGAGCGTATCGCCATCTGGAGCATCGCCGCGAGTGTATCGCCGTATGGAGCATCGTCGCAAGCGTATCGCCGTCTGGAATATCGCAAGCGTATCACCATCTGAAGCATCGCCCTGAGTGTTTCGTCGTTTAGAGCATTGCCGCAAGTGTATCGCCGTCTAGAGCATCACTGCGAGCGTATCGTCATCTGAAGCATCACCGCGAGGGTATCGCTGTCTGGAGAATCACCGAGAGAGTATCACCGTCTGGAGCATCACTGCGAGCGTATCGCCATTTGGAGCAACGCCGCAAGTGTGTTGTTGTTAGGAGCGTCGCTGTCTGGAGTAACACCATGCGCGGTTGGTCAAGTATGCAGCCGTCAGCGGTGTCAGCAACCACCGTACCTGTCAGTGCCACGCGAGTGATGCCAGCCACAACTCTTTTCTCAACCACCCGCGACGTTAGCAACAGTTGGCCTCACCTACCCACATGCCTATAAATCGCGCCCCTCCTCACCCTCAGCAATGCTTCCCTCTATTTTCCTCAAACTTTCTCTTTCTAGAGAGCCTTGTGCTGGTGCCATTGGGAGGCTACCGACTGGAGCAAGGGACGACCAGCGCGTGAAGGCCTAGGAATGAGGCTGCCAGGGGCAACCTGCGCAAGGAAGTTTAGGGGTGTTGTGACCTTTAGGTAAGTGGATTTAGTGCTATTCCTCCCTTAGATTCACTTGAATGGGATAAGACCGATAGAATGAATGAATGTAGAGTGGACGAAAGATGAAGTGGGATAATGCTTGAACATGGCCAATGAATTTTGGAAAAATTAGAGTTATGTCCTTGCCAAACTTACAAGTTTGCTTGATATGATCAAGACTAAAATTATGACTTAAGTCAATCTATAAGATGGTGTATAATATGGTGATGGCATGTTAATGCTTTAGGGAAGGAGATTTTCCAGCAACTGTGCAGGCTTTTACCTTGTGCTGTTTGATGACCAAACGGTACCCGAATGGGCCCAAATTGGTTTTAAATGAAAGATATACATGTCTAGTTAAAGTTTGATTTTTATATAATGATAAAATATCATATGGATAAAAAGATATGGCAAAATATCACATGGATCAAAAGATATGGCCTAAAGCTTGAGACATGTCATTGCTCACAGTCACTGTAAATTCCGATAACTGTGACTCTTTTTGGGCCGCGCTCTTGGCCTGGAAAATGACGTCTAATTGTCCTCAAATTTCCACTGTTGGAAAGCCCTATGAATAGACTTAAAGTTACATGCTTTGATATTCTTGAAACTTCCCATAAATTTTGAGTTATACCCCAAAATTCGTGAGTGTGTCACTGCCCACTGTTTTCAGCAACTATTATTTGTTTAGAACTAAATTTCAACCAAACTAATGAGGTCTGATTTCTATGATAAGTGAAACAATGACATTCTCTCATCTAGCTATTAATTGAAGAATTAAAATTCCCTTGATAAGCGACAAGGATGAATGTTATATTGTAATTGCCATGAATATGCCACAAGGTTATGTGAAAGATGCTCCATAATAATGTGCAATGTGAAAAGTGATAAGCACCATATTGACGTGATTATTTCATGATGAAAGTTTCAGAATAGGTTCCAAAATGCCATTGATGATATCCATGAGTAAGTGTTATGCTACGATTCATGTAATGAATGTTTCGTGTTGATTGCCATACTGATATAATGGGAATGTGATTTATCTGTTATGAAACACTGAATTGGCATGAATGAATAGAATGCTCGAGCAAGAGATGAGGCCTTAATGATGACCACTATGCAATGGGACACCCATTGGTGATAAACACTGCTGTGTTATATCAATGTGAGAATGGCCATTGTTTATGGATACCGACCACTACGCGATGGGCCACCCATCGGCAGTGGAAACTAATGCACTGAGACAATAATGCTGACATGTTCCCTAACCTGCACAATGACAGGAACTGGTTAGGGGAGAAAAGAGCATCGCTCCCTGTGATTCATGAGACGAGACATGTGATTGATTGATACCTTGCAAGGTAAAGGCCTGTTGAACCCCCAATGCGTGCTGAGGACAGTATGTGTGAGTTGAGGGTATTACGAAGCAGACTACCCCACTTGTCATTACCCTCCCTCCTATGGAATGGTAGAAGTTCTAAGTAACGGGTTTGGCTTGGACTGATGGATAGGACTTCTACTAGCAGAAGTAGGTGAACTAAGGAGTGAGTGTGTAACAAATAAATTTTGACTATGATTTCATGTAGTTGTAATAACTACATGATATTGTCTATAATTGATGCACTAGTACTTGGATATCCTGTTTATAATTGATGTACTGATCTGATGACCAATATACGTGACTACTGTAGTACATGGGTAGATTTGTTACCAAAGTATAACACTATATCTGCTTACCAAGCCTCAAAGCTCATTCCATTATTTTTCCTCCTTGTGGACTGAATGTGACAGGTTCAGAGTTGGCAGTGCTGGTTGTGACTAAAGATCGAAGCGGCCATTTAGAGAAGGATTTTAGATCTAGTAAGTAGCTAGGCTTTAAGCCATATTTGTACTGCTTTCTTTGAACTATGTAACTCTGGGCCCTAGAGCCCCGAACTCTATTGTACTACTTTTAGGATGCAATGTAATGAAACATATTTTCTTATGAATTTGCTAAGTTTTAAATTTTTAGGCTTGTGAGCATCAATTTGCTTGATTAATGAGAATAAGGCGTTGAGTCTGCTCCTACTCGAGTAATAAACGCTACATTGGGATCACGAACTTGCGCCCGGTTGCCCTCTATCGTCAGGGATGAGGCGTCGAGGGCAGGGTCATGACACCACTTACCTGGTATTCACAGAGTCTCCAAATCTCCCACTCACGAGCCGCCTCGAGCTCTATGCAATGGCTTCTCCAAGGCAGTAGTTAACCCCCACTGGTTCTAGAGAGAGAACGTGCAAGGGAAAGTGAGGGGAACCGTGGTTAAAAAGGGGAGGGGAGAGGGCTTAAGTACCCAGGGTAGGTGAAGGTCACTATAGTTGACGTTTAAGGCTCTAACTGGAGCGGCACTGACACATATGGCACTGACAATTACAGTGCTGGCGGCGACCACATCTTCCCTCTTCTCCTACGGCGCTACTCTCAGCTCATGCACGGTGTTGCTCATTTGCTGCCTTCACAGGCGGCGATAGCCACCTGCATGTGTGGCGATGCTCCAAACGGCATTACACTCGCGACGATGCTGAAATTTTAACTCACGACAATGCCTCTCACAAGCGGTGTTGCTCTTCCTTCTCTCTCTTCACAGCTGGTGTTAGGCCTTTTCCACAGATGGCAATGCCCATCCCTATCTTCACGCGTGGTGCTGACTTTCTCTCTCTTATTCAATTCACAGACGACGTTGGGTCTTCTTACACAAACGCCGATGGTCCTCACGCACGTGACATTACCTCCAGCACATGCGACGATGCACAAACGACACTGGCCAGGTTCACACACGTCGCTGCCCATTACGCGTGCGACGCTGCCCTCCACAGGCACGGTGATGCATCTTCTTTCTCTCTCTTCTACCTCTTCATCCCAGACTACGTTAGGCCTCTATTCACCCTTCACCGTGCGCATCTCTGGATAGGGAGAAAGTTGTGGTCCTTACATCATCCCCCCCCTTCAAATGATTTTGTCCCCAAAATCACATTCGTGTCAATAAAAAAGGTGGGCGTATTTCTTACAAATTTGTTCCTCCCGTTCCCAAGTTGATTTAGCTCTAGAGTGATACTGCCATTGCACTCGAACCAGGAAAATTTCTTTATTGCGTAAAACCTACACCCTCCTATCTAATATCCCAATTGGTCATTAAACATAGGTCAAGCCTTCTTTGAGCGGGATCGATTTGTACTCCAAAACATGGGACGGGTCAGGCTGATATTTTCTTAACAGCGATACATGAAAAACATTGTGAATGTTGGCCAATGCAGGCGGCAGGGCAAGCCGATATGCCATGTTCCCAACTCTTTCCAAAATTTCGAAAGGCCCAATATGCCCCGGGCTCAACTTTCTCGTTTTGCCAAATCTCGTAATACCCTTGGTCGGTGATATCTTCAGGAAGACCTGATTACCAACTTCAAATTCGAGGTCTCTCTTGTGATTATCGGCATAACTATTTTGCTGACTTTGGGATGTCTTGAGCTGCTCTCTAATTAAGGCAATCTTCATAGAGGTTATTTGGACTATTTTTGGACCCAGTAATTTCCTCTCGTCAACTTCCTCCCATATAGGGCCTCATACGGTGCCATCTGGATGCTGGCTTGGAAGCTATTGTTATAGACAAACTCTAGTAGGGGTAGATGATCCTCCCAATTTCCTTTAAAATCAGTGACACATACCCTGAGCATACCTTCCAGTGTTTGATTGGTCCTTTTTGATTGCTTGTTTGTCTGGGGATGAAAGGCAGTGCTGAAGGTAAGTTTGGTCTCAAAACTGATTGCAGGCCAGCCTAAAATCTAGAGGTAAACCTATTGTATCTGTCAGACACAATGCTGATGGGTACATCGTGTAATCTTAAAATTTATTTGATGTACAACTGGGCCAGCCTATCTAGGTTATAAGTCATGTGGACCGGTAAGAAATGAGCGATCTTAGTTAATCGGTCCACAATGACCCAGATACTATCATGCCGGGCAATCCAGAAACAAAATCCATTGTGATGTGTTGCCACTTCCACTCTGGTAAGGGCAAGGGCTTCAATAATTAGACAGGTTTCTGATGTTCTGCCATCACTTGCTGACATACTGAGCCACATCCCTCTTCATGTTGTTCCACCAGAAGGTATTTTTCAAATCCTTGTACATCTTTGTACTCGCAAGGTATATCGTGTAGCGAGAGTGATGTGCTTCCTTTAGAATAGCCCTTTTTATACTCTCATCATTAGGAACACATACGCAGTCCTTAAACCTTAACAAGTCATCACTGCTCATAGAGAAATCCTCTTTTCGATCCATCTTCAGTTCTTCTAGAATTTTCGTAAGCTGAGGATCTCCCTTTTGAGCCACTTGAATTTTTTGAAATAATTGAGGCTCCATCCTCAGACACGAAAGCTTTCCTCCCCCCTCACTGAGGGGCCAAGATGGGTGCCACTCCAACACATCCTCTAATATCTTCATCTCTCGAACCATCAGATGTGCCACTGCTATTACAGCTTTCCGGCTTAAAGCGTTGGCCACTACATTAGTCTTGCTTGGATGGTAATCAATCGTACAATCATAATCATTCAATAATTCCATCCATTATTTTTGCCTCATATTCAATTTCTTTTAGGAAAATAGGTACTTGAGGCTCTTGTGATGCATGAACACCTTAAATCGGCCCCAAATAGAGATAGTGCCGCCAGATCTTTAATGCAAACACTACTACCGCAAGTTCCAGGTCATGCGTTGGATAGTTCTGCTCATACGGTTTCAACTATCTGGAGACATACGCAATGACCTTGCCTCTCTGCATGAGTACACCCCCGAGTCTTTTATGGGATGCATCAGTAAAAATCACAAAGTCTTCATTCTCTTTGGGCAAGGCTAGTATTGGGGTTATAGTTAATCTCTTCTTAAGTTCATGAAAACTTCTCTCATAGTCATCCAACCACAAAAATCTCGTATTCTTCGGGGTTAGCGGAGTAAGGGGAAGTGCTATTTTCGAGAATCCTTTTACAAAGCGACGCTAGTATCCTGCCAACCCCTGAAAGCTGCGGACTTCAGTTATATTTGTTAATCTCTCCCACTTAAGCACTGCTTCAATCTTAGAGGGGCCAACCGTGATCCCATTCTTAGAAATGATGTGTCCCAGAAAGGCTACACTAGAGAGCCAAAATTCACTCTTGCTTAGTTTGGCATATAGATCTCAAAGGTTGCAAGACAGTTCTCAGATGTTGCTCATGCAGTTCCCAATTCTTCGAATACACCAAAATATCATCGATAAAGACCACTACAAAATCATCCAGGAAGGGTCGGAATAGTCTATTCATCAAATCCATGAACACAGCAGGGGCATTGGTTAACCCGAACTGCATTATAAGGAACTCATAGTGACCTATCGACTTCTAAAAGCGGTCTTTGGGATGCCTCCCTCCTTGACCTGCAGTTGATGATAACCCTATCAGACGTCAATCTTCGAAAACGCTTAGGCCCCTTGGAGCTGGTCAAAGAGGTCGTCAATTCTAGGCAGAGGGTACTTATTCTTCACTATTACCTGGTTCAACTACCTATAGTCGATACACAATCTCAGGGACCCATCCTTCTTCACAAATAGGACTGGTGCACCCGAGGGTGACACACTGGGTCAGACGAATCCCCTATTCAACAATTCTTGCAATTGTTCTTTTAACTCCTTCAACTCTGCTGGAGCCATTCTATACGGGGCTTTAGAGATGGGAACACTACCAGGGACTACATCTATCTCAAACTCAATCTCCCTCTCTTGAGGCAGGGATGGTAACTCTTTTAGAAATACCTCAAGGTACTCTCTTATGACTGGTATCTCTTCTAGCTGGGCCTGAACACCCAATTTTTCTACTACATAGGCTAGATACCCTTGACACTTCTTAGCTAGGAGGTGAGAGGCCTAAAGAACTACAATAAAGTGCAGTGGGGAAGTATCATTAGTTCCCTCAAAGCGTAACTCTGCTTGGTCAAGAAGTTTAAAGGTTACTGTCTTTTCATGGCAATTGATGGTGACATCATGGGTATACAGCCAATCCATGCCCAAAATAATGTTAAAGTCTTGAATATCTAGATGAATCAAGTCTACTGACAGGTCACACCCATCCATTGTAATCTTACACTATCTATATACTCTCTTAGTTTCCATAAACTCTCCCACATGTGTGCATACTACTAAAGTATAATTGAGACATGCAGGTGATACAAATGACAAGCAAAATGGGGTGCATCAAAAGAATGAGAGGAACCATGATCAATTAAGGCTTTGACTCTAACACCGCAGATAGAGAGCACACCTCTGATCACCGAGGTGGACACCTTGGCTTCTTGTTCGATGAGAGCAAACACTCGTCCTTGAGTCTTCGGTCGGTCCTCGTTCTTTGCCACGGGGCAATTCTTTGCCACACTTTAGGCACACGTTTCGCTTCCTATAGCATTCGGCGGTAGTGTGTTGCCTTTTCCACAATGAGAGTATATCGGTCGTCGATCACTTTCCATATTGTCCGGGTGATTCTTTTGGGCCTTTTGATTAAGCTGGTAGGGCTTTCCTCTAATATCCCTCCTTAGAAATTATCGAGGCTTCTTTCCAAACCTGCCCGGCGGCACAGCCTTCATCTTCCCTTCCTTCCTCGATCTATGGTCCTCGCAATCCCTTTGAATCTTTAAGGCGAGGTCCACCAATGGAGCATATGATTTCAGGTTGGTTGACATCACTCTCCCTCTAATATCCGGCTGAAGGCCCCTCTCGAATTTAGTAGCCTTCCTCGCCTCGGTGTTAATAATGTGGGGCGCGTACCTAGAGAGCTCTGCAAATCTGGCGGCGTACTGTTCCACCGTCATACCCCCTTGCTGGAGTTCAATAAACTCTACTTCTTTTCTTTCCCTGACGGAATTTGGAAAATACTTCTCATCGAAGGCTATCAGGAAGTTTTCCCATGTGGTCTTGGTTCCTGACTCCCTCCAGGATGCTTCACCAAGTCCCATCAGTGCTCGACTTCTCCCTCTAGCATGAAGGCTCCTAACCTGACTTTCTGCTCATTCGAGCAATGCAACACTTCTAGAATCTTTTATGTTTGTCTTTTACACCTCTCGGCCTTCTCTACTCCTCCTTGCCCCAAAAAGGTTGGGGGCGCCAGTCTATAAACCTCTCTATAAGGCTACTATCATTTTGTTCCGGGGTAGGGTTAGACCGAGCTGGCATTGACTCCTTCATCATCTGGGTCATTGCCCCCAAATTCCTATAAAATGCACCTAGCATCTCGGTGTTCTTATTGCTAAAACTCACATTGTTGGCACGAGCTCGAGGCATCTTCAACCAAGTACAGGAGCACCCAGTCACTAATCTATCCTAAAATTATTCTAAGGACTCTTCTAATACCCCCTAGGCTAAGAAAAGTATCTTGACTGCTCTGATACCATATATGTCACCACCCTGCTGCCAACCCCCTTATCGTACGTGTTGGAGGGTGACCGAGTGCAGGTTCGTGATGCCAATTTAGTGTTTGTCAATTAGGTCGGGATGAACTCAACGCCATTAGTCCAATAATCAAAGCATACCATGTAAAGATAAATACATCAGTAACTCTAGATACAGGGGCAAATAAATAGATTTGAAGCATCATCCATTAACTAAAGGGCTTTACATAACATTCTTCCAAAAATATTACATTGGAGTCTAGGGCAGTATGGCCCAAAATTTATCGGTTCATGCAATAAACAAAATTCAGGGCTAGACTTCCCAACCACATACAAGATCTATATCCCGTCTCCAATAAGTTTGGCTTATACTTCCTTCAGAAATCCCCACCTATTGTTCTCAGTCTATAAGGAGGATAAGGAGAAATGGGATGAGCTATACTACCAAGTAAGTAGGTCTAATTGCTATGCATCAATAATGAGCCTACTCATGAATCATAAGCAATTTATTTAACTTTGCAAATTTCAATGCAGTAGTCATAAGAATCAACTATCAGATCAATGCATTAATTATAAGCATTCTATCAACAAAGCAAGTATCATTCAATCGATTCCATCGTCGGCATTCACAATCATTATTCAATCATTATCCACTTACTCCCTAGCTCAACTACTTCCTCAGTAGAGGCCCTATCCATCAGGCGAAACCAATCCCATTGGTTAGGACCTCTACCATCTCCCAGGAGGGCGAGCAATGACAAGTGGGGAAATCCACTTCGTAATGCCCACGTACTCACACACACGGTCCCCAGCGCGCATTGGGGGTTCGATAGGCACTTACCTTGCAAGGCATCAGTCGTTAGTTTCATTTCAGTAAATCTCGGAGGGTGCGACCTCCCATTTCATTTTTTGCCTAACTGCATCCTATCAATCATCAAGTTAGGGGATATACCCGGCATCACTGTCCTCAATATAGCAATCCTCGCTATCGATGGGTGCCTCATCGCGTAGCGAACAGTATCAATGAAACAGTGGCTAATATCCCAGTATTATCATAAAATAGTGCCCACTACCAATGGGTGTCCCAATGTGTAGTGGGCATGATTATGACCTCTTATCGTGCTCAAGCATTTAATTTCATTCATGCTAAATCAGTACATTATAACAGATAAATCAAATTTTCATCATACAAGAACGGAGTCTTTCTTAGATTCATCCAGCATTCACAAAACATTATAACATTTATCATGAAGCATCCATTGCATGAGCTATCACATGACACTTACACTTAGACATCATCAGTAGCAATTTGACACTTATTATATAACATTCATCATAGAATAATCACATTAGCTTTGCACTTATCTATTTATCCCATAACACATAGTTGCGTAGCACCATCCACATAACACTATGGCATTCGCATGAAAAACATCACATAATACTCACATTTATCACTTATCAAAGATGTTACATAGCTACTTGAATAGCTTAATGAGTAATTCCGAGAAAGGTGGTAGAAGACGAGCATAACACTAATTTAGTGGGGTGCAACAGTGACATACTCCTCTTCTCAGGGCATAATTTCCCAATCTAGGGAGATTTTTGAAACACTGTAAACATGCAACATTAACTTCATGCACAACGCATTAAAATGGCGGCGCTTTGAAGAAATTTGAACTTATGGTAGGTCAAAAGCTCCACTCAAAACAATTGAAAGTTGCTAGAAACTTCTTGCAACAGTAAGTAGTGATGTACCCACGAATTTCGAGGCATAACTCTAAATTTATGGGAAAATCTCAAAATTATCAAAACATGCAACTTCAATCTTATTCACCGATCTTTCAAGTGGTGGCAGTTTGAAGATGTTTGGACACCATTTGATGAACCAAAAGTGCGGCACAAAAAGAGTCACAGTTGCTGGAATTAACCACAAACTGTGGGCAATGACATGCCCCAACATTGTGGGGCATATCTTTTGATCCATACAAAATTTTAACATAGTAAAAGAAGAAAACTTAAAATAGACTTGCATTTATTTCATTCAAGACTGCTTTGGACCCATTTGGGCACTGTTTGGTCACCAAAAAACCCAAGGCAAGGACTCTCACAGTTGCTAGAAAATTCCTTATCCCACATTTTAACAAGCTATTCAAATGATACACAACATTTCACAAGCTGAAACTAAAGCCCAACACAACCTTATTCATGTCAAGCAATATAAGGAGGTTTTACAGGGAAACTACTCCATAAATTTAACAAGTTCATTACTCATTGCTCAATCACTCATTCAAGCCCTTCTTATTATTTTATTTTCATACACCTCATTCTAGAAACTTAAATTTAGATCCTATGAAGTGAAATGATGCACGACACTAAACCCACTTACCTAGTATTCATAGTGTCACTAAATCTTCCACTTGTGGGCCACCTCAAACTCTAAGCAATGGCTTCTCCAAGGCAGCAGTTAACTCCCACTGGTTCTATAGAGAGAAAGTGCAAGGGAAAGTGAGGGGAACCGTAGTTAAAAATGGGAGGGGAGAGGGCTTAAGTACCCAGGATAGGTGAAAGTCACTGTAGCTAACGTGTACGGCTTTGATGGGAGTGGTGCTGACACGTATGACATTGACAATTACGACGCTGGCAGCGGTCACATCTTCCCTCTTCTCCTACAACGCTACTCTCAGCTCATGCACATCGTTGCTCATTTGCTGCCTTCACAAGCGGCAATGGCCACCTACACGTGCGGCGATGCTCCAAATGGCATGACACTCGCGGCAATGCTCAAATTTTCACTCGTGGCGATGCCTTGCGCACGTGGTGTTGCTCTTCTTTCTCTCTCTTCACATCTGGCGTTTGACCTCTTCCACAGACAGCGATGCCCGTCCCTATCTTCAAGCGTGATGTTGACTTATTCTCTCTCTTTTTCAATTTACAGATGGCACTGAGTCTTCTTACACAAACGGTGATGGTCCTCACATACGTGACGTTGCCTCCAGCACGTGCGGCGATGCGCAAATGGCGCTGCCCACGTTCACGCACTGCGCTGCCCCTTGCGTGTGCGACGGTGCCCGCTACACGTGCGGTGATGCGTCTTCTTTCTCTCTCTTCTGCCTCTTCATCCCAGACAGCGCTAGGCCTCTGTTTTACCCCTCATTGTCGTGCGCCTCTCTGAACAGGGAGAAACTTGTGGTCCTTACAAATCATCTATCTTTCTCAGCTTCGTCTTTTCTAAAATTTTCATGAGCTGGGGATCCTTCTTTTATGCAAGCCAGATTTGTTGAAAAAGCTGGGGTTCTACCCTTATGCAAGATGTCATACATCCCCATCAATAAGGGGCAGAGCCAGATGCCATCCCACTGCATCCTTTAAGTACCCAGGATAGGTGAAAGTCACTGTAGCTAATGTGTATGGCTTTGATGGGAGTGGTGCTGACACGTATGACATTGACAATTACGACGCTGGCAGCGGTCACATCTTCCCTCTTCTCCTACAACGCTACTCTCAGCTCATGCACATCGTTGCTCATTTGCTGCCTTCACAAGCGGCAATGGCCACCTACACGTGCGGCGATGCTCCAAATGGCATGACACTCGCGGCAATGCTCAAATTTTCACTCGTGGCGATGCCTTGCGCACGTGGTGTTGCTCTTCTTTCTCTCTCTTCACATCTGGCGTTTGACCTCTTCCACAGACAGCGATGCCCGTGGAAATATCAATATTTATTAAAAATAGACTATTTTTCAGAAAGACGATGTCACTTACCCACAATTATTTGAGAGGGAGCTTCCGATAAAAAAATTCGGTTCGAGAGAGAAGTTCACGGTGTTTCGACCAGAGAGAGAGAGAGATCTTAAAATTTTCTAGAGTGGGAGTGCTCACCTCCCCTATTTAAATTCTTATAACGTATTATTATAATATTTTATTACGCCCTACCTCATACCTGAGGTGTCGCGTTAAGCGTTTGCTTTTAACATACGAAAACCACGTCCGCTAAAGGATGTGGCGAGCAGCAGGCAGCAAAAGCAAAAGCAAACGCAAAGGCAAAGGCAAAAACTTTTGAAAATAGTGATGGTCCCCAAGGACCATCATACTCAAACAGACCATCACCTATTTAAAAGCATCTTTTCTCCTTTTTTTTTTTTTTTTTGAAATTTTAGGATTGTTACAGCTATCTTCAAGAATCCTTCAACAAAGCACCTGTAATATCCTGATAACCCCAGAAAACTATGGACCTCCGTCACATTTGTCAGTCTTCCCTACTTGAGCATGACTTCAATCTTAGAAGAGTCAATCGTGACCCCATCCTTAGAAATAACTTGTCCAAGGAAGGCCACACTAGGAAGCCAGAACTCACTCTTGCTCAACTTGGCATACAACTTCTCCTACCTTAAAGCCTGAAGAACTACTCTCAAGTGCTGCTCATGTTTCTCTAGGCTCTTCGAATACACCAAAATATCATCAATAAAGACCAGAACAAAATCATCTAGAAAGGGTCTGCAAATTCTATTCATCATGTCCATGAAAACAGGTGGGGCATTAGTCAATCCAAATGGCATTATTAGAAACTCATAGTGGCCATATCGAGTTTTGAAAGCGGTATTCGGGACATCTCCCTCCCTGACCCTTAGTTGATGATAACCCATTCGTAGATCAATCTTGGAGAACACTTAGGCCTCTTGAAGCTGGTCAAAGAGGTCACCAATCCTAAGCAGGGGGTACTTATTCTTCACTGTTACTTGATTCAAGTGCCTATAGTCTTTGCAAAGCCTCATGGACCCATCCTTCTTCTCCACAAAGAGAACCGGCACACTCCAAGGCGATACACTGGGTCGGATGAACCCCTTCTTTAACAACTCCTGCAATTGCTCTTTCAGCTGCTTCAATTCTTCTGGGGCCATCCAATACGGGGCTTTAGAGATGGGAGCAGTACTAGGGCCTACATCTATCTCAAACTCTATCTCCCTTACTGGAGGCAAAGAGGACAACTCTTCAGGAAAAACTTATGCGTATTCTCTTACCACTAGCATCTCTTATAACTTGGACTAGACGTCCTGATTTCCTACTACATAGGCTAAGTATCAGACACCTCCTTTAGCCAAAAGATGGTAAGTCTGAAGGGATGAAATAAAATGTGGAGGGGGAGTATCCTTGATACCAGCAAAGTGCAGCTCAGGTTGGTTAGGGCGTTTAAAGGTCACAGTTTTATTATAACAGTCAATAGTGGCATGGTGTGTAGACAACCAGTTTATGCCCAAAGTAACATCAAAGTCCTGGATATTTAAAAGTATAAAGTCTATGGGCAGGTCACACCCGTCAAGCAAAGCCACACACTATTTTTATACCATGTATGTTTCCATAGAATCCCCCACAGGTGTGCCCACTACTAATGTGTAGTCAAGAAGTGAAGGTTCAACATTTATATGGCGTGCAAAATGAGGTGCAACAAATGAATGAGAGGAACAGGGTCAATCAAAATTCTAGCTTCTCTACCACAAACAAAGAGCGTACCTCGAATCACTGAAGTGAAAGCTTTCGCCTCCTGCTCCATAAGTGTAAACACCTAACCCTGAGTCTTCGGTCGGTTCACCGGCTTTATCATAGGGCAGTCCTTGATCCAGTGGTCAGGCTTGCCACAATTAAGGCAATTTATCTTCCTCTTATAGCACTCAGTTGCCGAGTGGTTGCTCAGCCCACAATATGAGCATGCCGGGCATTGGTTCTCTCTCACATCGCCTGGGAAATTCTTTTGGGCCTTAATGTTGCCCTGGTGAGCTCGTCCTTTAAAATTTCCCATAGGAGGCGGCCGAGTCTTCTTCCCAAAATTTCCAGACGGTGCGGACCTTACTCTCCCTTCCTTCCTCAATCGGAACTCCTCACAATCTTTCTCAATCTTCAATGCTAGGTCCACCAATGGGGAGAATGTCTTAATATTAGCTGTCATTACTCTCCCTCAAATATTTGGCTTGAGGTCTCTTTCAAATTTACTCGCCTTATGCGCCTCCGTTTTGATGAAATGGGGCGCATACCAAGAGATCTCTACAAATTTAGCTGCATACTATTCTATCGATAGTCTCCCTTGTTGTAGCTCAATAAAGTCACCTTTCTTCATTTCTTGGAAAGAATAAGGAAAATATTTCTCATTAAATGCCACTAGGAATTTCTCTCAGGTGGTCGCAGTCTCTGTCTCTACGTAGGACTGCTTCACCGAGCTCCACCAATGCTCAGCGTCCCCTTCCAGCATAAAGGTTCCTAATCTGACTTTCTGCTCATCCGAGCACTGCAAGACTTTACAAATTTTCTCTACTTGCCTCCTCCATCTTTCAGCCTTTTCTAATCCTCCATGTCTCGAGAATGTTGGGGGTGCAAGTCTCTTGAACCTCTCAATCAATCCACTATCTTTTTGGTCAGGGGGAGAAGCACCCAGGCCCAGCATATAGTCCTTCGTCATTTGAGTCATGGCTCCAAGCGTCTTGAAGAATTCCTCGAAGGCCTCTGTGTTCCCATTACTCGAGCTCGAGTTATTGCCACGAGTCCTCATCATGTTGGCCTAAAACAGGAACACCCAGTTATTAGCCTATCCAAAAACCACCATAAGGATACTTTTAAGACTCTCTAGGCCAAAAATCCTATCCTGGCAGTTTCGATACCATAAACTGTCATGACCCCCCCCCCCCCCCTATTGTACTAATTGGAGGCCAATAGGGTGTTGGACTGCTACCAAAGGTAGCGAATGCCACTTAGGTGGGAGTACTCTCAACGCTTTGAGAAAAATGAATCAAAGCAAACCATGAAAGAAAAATAAAACTCCAATCACATAAACACAAACTAAAATTGGACAACCAAGCTCCATACTGCATATATATGTACAAAATAGATCAAAAGTATTACAGATAGGTCAAAGGCTTCAAAGGCCCAAATACATTTACATGACTTCAAAATAAATAAGAACTATATGGCCACTACTAACCAAAACATACAATTGAAAATAAAAAGTCTTCCACAAAAAGGCTCCAACTGCTAGCCGCTATCACCATACCGCCCGTCCTCCACCCATGGCTATCGCTCTACATTGATGAAGATAGAAGGGTGAGTTGTAAAGCCCAGCAAATAGATCAAGTTGCCATCCCATCCTGCCTATGAACATTCTCTTATAACAATCAAAGTGTTATGCAATTCTTATAAAACATGAGTCATGTTCCAAAATCGTCCCTACCCGTGTGTAGTGCATAAATCATAATAAAGCAATGACAATTCAGATAAATCATATATGATATAGAGCAGAGGTCAATTTAGTCATTTAACCGTATAAGTTTTAACAGAATTGACGTATTTAGGCAAGTAACAACAATCTACAATTAACTCACTCCTTAGTTTCCCTTACTCTTGAAGTAGAAGCCCTATCCATCAGGCCAAGCCAATCCCATTGCTTAGGACATCTACCATCACTCAGGAGGGAAAACAATGACAAATGGTTGACCCATTTCGTAATGCCTTCACACATGCATACACACGCACATAGTCCCCAGCGCGCTTTGGGGCTTTTGATAGATGGTGGCCTTGCAAGACACGACTCTCTCCTTATGCCCTTATGGCGAGAGAGCGTTACACCACCAAAGAATGACCCAATGCATAGTGCCCACATATCCTATCATATCATAGGGAGTCGGGGGAAATATCTCGACTGCTGGCACAATGTCTAACCACTTAGGTCATATCACATAACATTATCACATAGTATTTATCACATAGCACTTATCACATAGCTGACCACGCAGGTCTTATCACATAGAGCTTAGCTTGTCCCCTAATCGTGCACACACATCATTATAGAACATGTATTATAATTATTTACACATATCACAACAGAGCATGTCATTTTATCAAGCGTACATTTCTCATTAGCAACACATCTCCATGCTCACATAAAATATTAGGGTGCCATGCATAAAATCATATTATCATGCTTATTAGTTTGAAAGACATTATCATGTTGTATCATGCATATGAACTGGCCACCAGGCTCATTAACTCAAAAGATATCATCATACCATTTTTCTGGTTTTGCCATAGTGAACAGGGTCTACCTTTTGAGGCGTATCATAGGATTCAAAAATAATTTGGACTTAGAACCACTTTTATAACAATATAGGCTCATTAAGAACTTGACTTTTGAGAAGGGAATGGACCTTAAATACTGGCCTAAAGCTAGCCAAACTGTTGGTGATCTTGAGTGAAACTTCTGGCCTTTCACAATAGAAAATATAGGATGATATCTTAATAGAAAATAGAACATAACTTTCAAACCACTAGGAATCTCATCATTCTTCCAAAGATATTTTCTAAATAGATTCATACATATTTCATTTAGAAGTGGTTTGAGATCATTCTGACATAATTTGGTCAATGAACAATGCCACACAAAACATGCAATAGTTCTGAAAAATTCACCAGAAAATCCAGTGTAGCATCCTTATAGAAACACAGACATAACTTTCGAATCACAGAGAATTTGATCATTCTTCCAAACCCATTTTCAAAATAAATTCATAAATATTTCATTTAAAAGTGATTTGAGATCATTATGATATATTTTTGTTAGTGAACAATGCCACACAAGATACTCAATACTTCTGGAAAATTCAACAGAAAATCCAGTCTGGCATCCTTAAAGAGAAATGGACATAACTTTCGAATCACAGAGAATATTTTTATGCTTCCAAAACCATTTTCCAAATATATTCATACATATTTCATTTATAAGTTGTTTAAGCTCATTATGTCATATTTTGGTCAGTAAACAATACCACACATAACACGCAATAGTTTTTGAAAATTCAGCAGAAAATTCAGCGTGACATCCTTATGGAAAAACATACATAACTTTCGAATCAAAGAGAATTTGATCATACTTCTAAAACCATTTTCAAAATAGATTCATACATATTTCTTTTAGAATTGTTTTGTGTTCATTCTGACATATTTTGGTCAGTGAACAATGCCACACAACACAAGCAATAGTTCTGGAAATTTCAGCAGAAAATCTAGTATGGCATCCTTATAGAGAAACAAACATAACTTTCGAATCACAAAGAATTTGATCATGCTTCCAAAAAAAATTTCAAAATATATTCATAGATATTTTTTTTAGAAGTATTTTGATTTCATTATGACATATTTTGGTTAGTGAACAATGCTACAAAAAAACACATAGGGTTCCTGGAAATTCATTTCACACTTATGGTGTACTTCAGAAAATGACTGATAATTTTCAAACCAAAAGAGGTATTCAAATGAGGTATTTTCCATATTAAAATATATTCAAAGGGTCACTTTTATACAAAATTTTACAATCAACACTGGCATTTTCAATGCTCAAAGAATTACATAAAAAGGAGTCATAGTTTTGGAAAAATAGACCACATACAACAAGATTTCATATTCACAATCACATCCACTTTCACAATCACATCCATATTCACAATCACATCCTTATTCACAATTACATCCTTATTCATGTTTTAAATTTCACACTTTGATAAGCTAATTAAACAAAAACATGGAACATGGAACTAGATCCACTTACAACACGAACTGAATCTCCCAGGTGCTTCACACATGTTTCTCTTCAAAGGCTAAGGTCCAATAGGTTCAAGCTCAAAGCTCTAAGTTGCAGAGAGGGAGGACGTGGGTGAGAGAGAGAGCAAAATTTCATAGAGGGATGAGAAGGTGGCATTTAAATAAGTAAAAGAAGGGGGCAGCAGCATGCAGCTGACACTTGGCACCCATGGGACATGCAAGTGCCACATGGTGCCCAAGAAACATGCAAGAAATCATGAGAGAGAGAGAAAACGTTCCCCTGGACTACCGCGCGCATGGAAGCAGCGCACACAGAAGCATCGTGCATGAAGGCAACACACACAGCGGCATTGCGCATGGTAGCAATGCACACGGCGGCGTCGCGCACGGCGGCAACGCACACGGTGGCATCGTGCATGGTGGAAACACACATGGTGTCGTCGCGCATGGCAGCAATGCACACAGCAGCGTCACGCACGGCGGCAATGAACATGGTGGCATCGTGCACGATGGCAATGCACACGACGGCGTTGCACAAGGTAGCAATGCACACGGCAGCCTCACGCATAACGACAGTGCACACGGTGGTACTTGGCAGCATCGCGCACAGCGGCAGCACTGTGCACTCTGCAGCGTCGCGCACTCTGTAGCATCTGCGCGCCAGATCACCTGTGCCGACGACTCACCGACGCACCACCAAATGCCGTAAAATTCTGGGTCCTTACAGCTGGTGAAGTCGGATCCACTCAAATACCCATTTAAGATCTTGAATATGGGTACCCGTCTTTCTAGATTTCACCACCAGATCGTAAACATAACATTCTACCTCCTTATGCAACTTGTCATCAAAGACAGTAGTCATGACTCGCTGGTATGTGGCACTCACGTTCTTTAACCCGAATGGCACCATCGTGTAATAAAAAATCCCCTTTGGGATCAAGAAAGCAGTAGCCTCTTCATCTTCAAGTGTCATCCTTATTTGATTGTATCTCGAATGAAGGAGAAAGCTTGACAATGAGCTATGGAATCAATGAGTATCTCAGTGAAAGGAAGTGGAAAGTCATCTTTTCGACATGCAACATTCAAGTCGCGAAAGTCGATGCAAACCCTGATTTGCCCATTCTTCTTCTTAACTGGTACGACATTGGCCAACCACTTCGGGTATTTGACCTCTCGGATGAAACCTTCTCCCTTGAGCATGCTTACCTCAACATCAATCTGAATTTCAAGGTCAGATCGAAACCTCCTCAATTTCTGCTTCATGGGTTTGCAGGATGAGTCAATACCAAGCTGATGGATTGTGAATTGAGGGTCAAGACCAGACATCTCATGATAATGCCAAGCGAAGACGTCTCGATTTTCTCACAGGAAGATGTCATACTCCTCTTTTTATTTTGGTGACACGATGGCTGAAATGAAGGTCTGTCTTGGGTCAGTTTCATCACCAAGATTTATCTCTTCTAGATCATCGGCTGTGGCATGTCTGCCATCTTCCAATACGTCGGGGGCTTCCTCAACCTCCTCTTCATCGGTAGTCAGAAAGCCAGATGCTTCTTTTTCCACTTTGAATGCCTCTACTTTATGGTTAGGAGTCATCAATTCCCTTGCCATCTCTACCTCAACTGGGGTTTCAATGACACGAAGCATAAAAGCCACCTCAGTTTCCCACACAATTTGGGAAGGGTCGGTTTCAAGGAGAGTGGGGATAGAAAGCAGGAGGGGTGAATTTTGACAAGCTTGGACAAATTGACAAGAATTTGGCCAAGAGGGAAGAAATTTAGAAGGTGAAGGGGAAGAGTCTTAAGGGGCCTGGGTAGCTTGACATGCTTGGTTTGAGAGAGGGGGGGTTCATAAGGTGGAGGAGGAGGTTCATAGGGCGAGAGTAATAGGTCGAGAGAGACGTCATGCTGACTGCATGAAAGATTACATATTGTTGGGGAGGCTGGTGGTGGACCTTGGCATAACCAGTCCCTTATCTTGCGTCATGCCGAACAATAGCCGCTTGAAGAGCAATCATTCCATTATTATTTTTCTGCCCTTCATTGGTTGTGGGCTCATAATCCATCTTCCTCATGATTTGATGGTCTTGGTGACTATAGAGACCCCATTTTGGAAGTACCTTGGCATCCTTGTAAGGTGGAATTTTCATTGCTCCAAGCCCGTCGAGACTTCTGGTCTTCGAAACGAACCCCAACAATGACTTCGAAGTCATAAATCTCAAGGGAGTATCTTCTACCTTAGCCTTCCCTTTTTGATGACCTCTAATTGACCAAGAAGTTCATGAGCTTGCTTCTTTAGGTCAACAATAGTGGTCTGATCCAAGTGATCAAGCAAAGGAAGAGGGGTGCTATTGAAACCTTGGGTCGGCTTCTCCTTCGTCAAAGGGTCTGTAATGTGTAAGATCTATTGGGAATTACACACATAAGCTGACCGTTGGGTGAGGTAAGTGCTATCCTCCCCTTATAAAGAGGTTAGGAAGAACAAGACCTTGTGATCGGCTTGGTTAGACTCAATAATCTGGCATGATGTGTCTGCCTTCAGGAGGGGGATGGGGATGTGTAGGACCTTTTAATGGTCCGACATATAAGTGACCCTCGGTACCAGGGTGTCAACTCCCATGACTTCTCCATGCTCTGTAGTAGGTTTCGACTAGATCGACACAAGGTGTGGCTCCGGAGTTGGGGGAGTGGGGGATGAAGCCCTTCTCTTCATGGAATTTGGGCAACACTTCCTAAGGAGAGCAAGGGGCATTTGATTGAATAGAAGTCAAAGAAAGTACCTTGCCATTCCTCTCCTCTTCTCGAAACATGCTCAAAAGCGTTCTTCCCACATCTTTTGCATCATTATGAGAAGACCTTTCCACCTTTCTCATAGGGTCGATATTATCAGCCTCTGCGAGTGTCGCTGGTTCTTGGGGTGGCGTAGGACTGGCAAAGTAGTATTTTTTGTTCGCATAATGGGTTTCAACGATGGGGAAAAGCCTTTTGTCTGCATAGACCGTGTACTGTTTCCCATCCCGACTATACTTGAAGCATTGGTGAAGCGTAAACAGGACCACTCCTTAGTCACGCATCCGGGGGGTGGCCGAGCAAGATATTATACGAGGTGTCCATCTCGATCACATGGAACTGGCCATAATCGTTCAAGTCACCGATTTTGATACAGAGACGGATCATGCCAGCCGGCTTCTACCCTGACTGATTGAACCCCTGAACCGTGAGGTTCGTTGGTGTGAGATAATCGGGTCCCAATCCTATGCTCGTGAGAATTCTTCTTGGGATGAGGTTTACTATAGAACCTCCATCAAGCATGATTCAATCGATGGGATGGATGCAACTTGCCAGTCACGAAGAGAAGTCGATATTGGAACTTTCCTCCCAACTAAAGGTTGTCGTCAGAGAAGCTGACGACCATGTAGTTGTTAAGGATTACAGGGTCCACTTCAATCCACTCGACTTCGATCTCGTATACTTTGGGATGGGAGAGGGCTTGTATGAGGGCCATACAGTAATCACTTAACAACATGAGAGCATCATAGACGCTCAATAAAGCAGGGAGTCTCCTTAAATGTCCAACCATGTCATACTTGACTTTGTCATCGCTAAGCTTACGAACTTCTGGGTTTGCCATGGTGTTTGATGGTCTTGAAGGTGGTGGAGCAGGTTTGGGTAACAAAGGGTTGTTTGTGGTTGTGGGCTGGCTTGATTGTGCAACTGGGATAGGTTGAGTAGGCTTAGCGGGTTCAGAGAGAGAAAGAGAGCGAGAAGGAGAGAAAGAGAGAGGCCAAAGGGAGGGAGAGAGGGAGTAAGGAAGAGAGAGAAAAATAATGCGAGAGAAAAAGAAGGAGAGAGGAAGAGAGAGCGAGGGAGAGAGACAGCAAGAGAGCGAAGAGAAGAGGTAGAAAGACAGAGAAAAGAGACAAGGGCCAGCGACTTCGGTCGGGTGAGTGAAAGAGAGCGAGAGAGAGGGGTAGTCCACCGACCTAACTGAGCATAGGGATTGAGGGAGAGAGAGAGGGTGAGAGAGGAAGAAGAAAGACAGAGAGGTGGGCCACCAGCTTAGCAGCCGATCCGATTAGGCATGAGAGAGAGAGAGTGAAAGAGAGAGAGAAGAAGAGAGAAGTGGGCTGGTGGGTACTGGGTTGGGAGAGAGAGTGAGAGAAGAAGAAGAGAGAAAGAGAAGCAAGCCGGCGGCTTAGCTGCCGGCTTGGGTGGGCGTGAGGAGAGAGAGAGTAAGTGAAAGAGAGAGAAGAAGAGAGAAGTGTGCTGGCAGCTTCACCGACTGGCCCGACTGGGCTGGGAGAGAGAGAAGGAGATGAAAGAAGCGGGGTAGCTACCGGACTGATTGGGTCAAGAGAGAGAGAGAAAGAGAAGAAAGGGGGAAGAGAAGAAAGAGAAGGAGAAAGAAAGAAGGGAGAAGGGGAGAAAGAATGAGAGAAGGAAAGAAAGAGAGAGGAGAGGGGATAAAAGAAGAGAGGAGAGAGAGATAGAGGAAAGGGAGAGAGAGAAAAAAGGAGAGAAGGAGAGGATTGAGAAAAGAGAGATGGAGAGAGAGAAGCAGACCAACAGCTTAGCCATCGGCTCGACTGGGTTGGAAGAGAAAGAGAGAAGGAGAGGAAAGAAGAGAGGGGAGAAGAAGAGAGAGAAGGAAAGAGAAAAAAGGGAGATGGGAACAAATAGGAGAGAAGGAAAGAAAGAGAGAGGAGAGGGGAGAGAAGATAAGAGAAGGAGAGAGAGGAAAGGAAGAGAGATAAAGAGGGAGAGGAGGAGAGGATCGGGAAGAGAAAAAGGAATAAGATAAAGAAAGAGAGAAGGAGAGGAGAGAGAGGGAAAAGAAACGGGAAGAGAGAGAATAGAGAGGAAGAGAGAGAATAGAGAGGAAGAGAGAGAAAGATAGGAGGGGTTACCTAGTTTGGCCCTTGAACCGAACTGTGGGATAGGTTGGGAGTAGGAAGTTCCAAGTGGGAAGTAAGGAAATCTTGGTGGGGAGTAAGAAATTCTAAGGGTAATGGCTTATGGGGAAAAGTTTCTCTCTTCTCTCTTTAGGGTAAGGCGTAGAGACAAAAATATTGCAAACCAAGGGAAACTCAAGCCAATTTCATTATTTTTGAGCTTATGAACTTATGGTCTCATTAACTTTTTGAACTTAAGGTTATGATGATTATATAGCATCCCCTTGAACCAAGGGTGGATGCCCAAAACTAACCTAAATTGTTGAATATTAAATTTTCATGATTTACAATTAAATCCCGTTTTTGGGGTATAATGACCATTTTGCCCTACCCACAATCTTAGAAATGGCGAGATTGTCCCCAAAAAGTGGCCATGGGCTATGGTGATGATTCGTGGCTCATTTAGGGTCCTTCTGACGAAAATAGTGCCACAAAAGTGATGTCTCGACGAGGCGATCGTTTTGACATATTGCTTGATCCTTTAATCGAAGTTTTGCGCCCTTGACAAAATCCGACAAAAGATGAGAAACTTGCATTCTTAGATCTTAGATCTTGTCCATTTCTTGAAGCTTTGGTTTGATCTTTCTACCATAGAATGACGGGGAAGCCGTCATGATCATTTAATGACAAGAATGGCTTGATTTGGTGATCGGATCATCACTTTTCGAATTAGAAAAGTTGCTGGGATATGGATTTTTGTGGCCAAAAAATACCCTTTCTTGCAACTTCAAAATACAGCCTTTTCAATCATTCATCACATATGATGTTTACTTCGAATTGAAGCCATCGACGTCACGGTCACAATGAACCCGTTTTCAAGTCGATCCGAGGTCAGGACTTTGTGATATGACCATTTGATTGAAGGGATCTCCTTCTTGCAAAAATCTGCAACTCATGAGTTTTCTTGAGCAACTTCTCTCTAGGATTTCTTCCGTCTCGAGCCGTGTCATATATCAAACGTGCGCATCAACAAGACAAAGAACCTCCTGAAATTTGAGCTCGATCCTACTTACGATGGAGAAGTTATGGCATTTTGAAAGAGATCCTGAAATCATAAGACACATTTTTCATAAATGGAAATTGGTTCACCGAAGGTGCACCAGAATAGTGTGTAACCTACCTTTTTTTGGGTAAGTTGGCCACAAAATGATCTAGAATCGTTCGAATGAGCTGAAATTTGATACCTAGGGGTTTTTAGACCTTATGAATCCAACAGAAGTGGTCAGGTGTTCATTTGAGACCCCAGTGATAAGGATGTTATAAGGTGCTTTTTTAGCATGTTAGGGGCCGAATTTGAAAACTGGTTTTGCGTGTGATCTACCTTAACTTCGTCGGATCGTGATGAAACTTGGCGAGTGTTCTTAGGGAGTCAAGTGCTACCGTCACATACTTTTTAGGACTCCAAATCCCTTAAAAAATTTTCTCTAGATCAGTCTTTATTTTAACAGTGCTTCCGTAGTCCGCATGCCTTTTGGTACCCACAGACCTAGGTTACGATTAGCTTCCCCCTTATTTACATCGGGGATACAAGTGTCGAAAAATACTCTATAAAAACCTCTTCTAAAGCTCTTTTGGCTTCTTCGTGAGAAAGGCATATCAATAAGAGCTCATTTGAGATTCTCTCATACAAAGTATCATTGAGGTTGGTAGACCTTGTGGCATGCCAGCACAATGTGGCTCTTTTAGCCAATTCCCAAGGTAGTGAATTTGCCGAATGATTGCCACCGGTTGTAATTTCTCACTGCAAAACATGTAACATGCGTTAAGGATTGAAGTTCCTTGTGGTAGAGACCTTCATCACCTTGATCACTGATTGACTGTCCTCACACAGAGTCTAATCCTAAGGATAATGAATGGCATTGTAGCATGATATCATTTACAAACAAGTCTAGATACACTTCTATGGAGACACCATCCTGCAAGGGTATCTGCCTTGGAATTGGATTTCCTTGGGATAGGTATCATAGATGCCTATTCAAACATGAAAAAGAGACATTTCGTCTTTCACATGTGCAATATCACGCCTTTCTCACCTTGTAAATTTCCATCATTTGCCATATTAAAAGATGAGAATTGTTGTACATGTGGATGATCTTAATATGAATTCCCAAGGAACTCTCAAGGCCCTCAATCACGGATTCATACTTGGCTTCGGTATTCTAGCATTGGTAGGTCAGCCTGAAAGAGTACGGTAAGATTCCTTTATCTGAGGCTTTTTCTAACACCACCCTGATGCCATCACCATAACCTTAGGAGGATCCAAAATACATCTACTAAGAAGGGTGGGTTTGCACTACCATGGCCTCCTTTTCAGGCAAGTCTTACAATCACAAGGGATTCATCTGGCAATGGATGCACATCCAGGAATTCAATGAATGCTTAGCTTTTAACCGCCCTTTATGGGACATACATAATGTCAAACTACATAAGGAGTCTCGACCACTTGGCTAACTGAGTGGATAACATTGGCCATAACACAGGGTACTTGATAGCGTCAGCTTGAGATAGGAGCCCTAGTGGATGGCTAATAGGTAACGTTGTAGCTTTTGAACTACAAAGAGATGTGCTAAGCACATCTTCTTTATGGGAAAGTAGTTGTGGCCAACACCCACAAACATAAGGTGACCTCCTTGCATTTGTCATTATGTTGGGCCAACAATGCTCCTAAAGATTCATCAAAGGTTGTAACATAAAGGACAAGTGGCCTACCTTTTGCTGAGTAGATAAGCTTTGATGCTATCAAATGCCTTCTAACATGCATTTTCATAGTCAAGGTTGCTCCTTTTTCTTCATAAGAAGGAGAAGGTTTGACATCGACATAACAAAATTGGCAATGAATCTCCAGGTGTATGCCACCCCTCTTTGTAGTGATTGAAGTTCTTGCAATTCCTACGAGGCGGCATTTCCTGTGTAACCTTGATTTTGGAGCGATTGACTTTGATACCCTGATGCCTAACAATGAGCCAGGGGAATTTTCTTGATTCAACTTGAAAGGCCCACTTCCGAGGACCCATTTTGAGCTGATGGGTAATAAGTCTGTCAAAGATGACACTTAGGTTGCAAAAATGATTGTGGTGGGATCATGAATGGATGACCAAGTCGTCCACATATCTTTCTAGTGTCTAGTGGAGAAGGTCAATAAAGATGACTGTCATAGCTTGCTAATACGTAGTAGATGATACCTTTAGGCAATTGTAATGTTTTTAGCTCCTCCACATCTGGAGCCCTCATAATTTGGTTATATCTGCAGTATCATCCATGAACGACTGAGCTTGATTCCGGATAGTTGAATTGACCAGCAGTTGTGTGATTAGCAAGGGCAAGTTATCCTTACTACATGCCGTGTTCAACTCATAGAAGTCGATGCATACATGTACCCGCCCATTTTTCTTCTTCACAAGGATGATATTAGCTAGCCAGGTAGGATTTTAGACTTCTCGAACGAATTCGACTTGCCTAAGCTTGTCGACTTCTACTTCCACTTGGGCAACCACTTTAGTTCACAACTTTCATTAACCCTACTGTAGAAAATAGCAAATGCGAGTGATTCAATGATGGACCAGCGAGTATATCAACGGGTTCGATGTTGGATTTAATCCTAAGAGTCCAAGTTAAGATTCTAGATATTGATCTATTACTATGATGGTGATTTCAAAAGATACATAAGTACACTGTTGCTCGTGTAAGAGGGTGAAATTGTCAAAAGTAAGCCAAAAGTAGGGAAAAATCTGTAAAATTAAAGCAACGGTCCTAAAAGCTTGGAATTGGTATTCGAAAAGATAAAAATGTTTGCGGGACAAAAAAGTAACCTCTAGGATATTTTGGATAGGTTCATTTTGACCACCAATAGGCAAATGGAAAGCAATGTTGTCAGATTCGCTTTGGAATCTTCTTCGGTTTGGTGAAAAAATGAAGCTTTGTCCAATTTGGGGGAAGATTTCAGTTTTTTTTTAAAAAAAAATTAATATAAATAAATTAAATATTTTCATGTAAAACCTATAAAACATATAAAACTATGGAGAAAATTTAAAAATAAAATAAAATAAAACAAAAATGTCAAAAAAATAAAAATAAAAACTTTTATATAGGTATTTATTTTCTGACCGAAGTAGCCCCAAGCTTCAGTCATAGTAGACCTGAATCTGATTGAAGTAGCCTGAAGCAGCAGCACGAGGCTTATCTTCGCTTTGGTCTATGCCTAAAAATTGAAGGCTTCGGCCTTCTTCGGATGAAGGGCTACACAGTACCTCTATTGAGAGAAGTAGACAATCGATCACTCTGACACCATGTTAGAATTAGAAAAGAGAAACAGAAGACAAATCGATTTCCTACAAATCACTCACTTCTCTTCATTTACATTGAAAAGAATATATATTACAAAAGAAATAAATATTGAGGCAATCTCACAGTAATAGTTGTCGCATAGAATATATGTATGGGTAAGGGCATGTCACTACTATCTCACTCTTAACAATTTCATCTAGCCCATGCTTGAGGATGCTTCTATAGTTCTATAAAGATTGAGGCAATCTCACAGTAGTAGTTGTCACATAGAAGGCTTGTCACATAGACGGCCTCATTTAGTTTCATGCCACTCAAATATTGTCTCATTATTCTTCAATGCTTTACATGCGCGCTTGGCAGTGGGCAAGTTAAACAGAGGGTTGCTTAGGTCATTCAGAATGTGCCCTTTGCAAAGGTTGTGTCTAGGTTGTCAAGGTTTGGTGATCCTATCACATGAGTCTTAGTTTTGCTCGGGCATCCCCTCAATGGTGGGAGCAGGACATGGGTCTATTAACACAAGCAACCCAGTAGAGTTCTTACAAGGACCTTCTGCTACCATTTCTTGAAATTTGTGCTATCAATTCACACAAATGTCATGAGATCCTATTTCATGAAACGTGCGAGTTTAACGCCATCTTGTATAATCTTAAATACCTTGCAATTGTTCACCTTTGTGCCCTCAAGAGCCAAACCTTAAAAGATCCTGTTTTTTTTTTTTTCTGGTTCAAGGTACAGCTCAACCGCCTAAAGGATGCTTAACGAAGGTCGAAACGGCCTTCAAAATCAAGGTCAGAACTATATAGTTGAGATTACATAAATCCTTCCCAATAGCTAATTATAAAGTTCAAAATGGAGCTTATGTTCACTTTCTAAACCATCGAGAGCGATCGTGAACTCCTAGTTTGAATAGGAGTTTGGCACTCCACTTTTGAACCATAACATATTTTTCCAAAGAAGAAAACTACTGACTTCCCTAAAAAACTTAAACTGACCCACCCCTTTGCTCTAATATTTGAACCCAAAGGCACACGATGCTCTTACTGTCTTTGATATACTTGCCTGTAACATTTAAAAATCCAAGATGCAATCTGGTCGCGAAGTAACCTCGGGACGCAACAAAGCCCAATGTAGGCTTCTTCTTATTGCACTTTAAAAGGATTTATAAAGAAACACAAATTTTGTACTGATTTGCACTTGGAAAAACTTGGCTTTGGTGAAGCTTGGATTTGACACCACTGCCTGGTCTACCGACAAGGCCCCAGTTTTGTGTTTTATGCAAGCCTATAAATTAAAGCTCGTTCTCTCTATCTCATAGGGTCAAGAACGTTTTTCATTTAATAAAGCCATGGAGATGTATGTTATGGGCAATGTAGGACAAAGATCTTTCTTTTAAGTCATAGTTTGCCTTCAGAAAATTGTCCTATAAGCTGAGAAATTCTGTAGTTATTTTGAAATACTGTTTACATAATGTATATGTTTGGTATGCAATGATAGAAATAGTGAATTACAAATAGTAATGGCTAATGGTACTCACCCAGCGTTCAAAAATTGGATTAGCTGGTTGACCCAGCTACCGATTCTACTTGTCGGAATCGAGTGGATTCGTTATTGGCGCCACACGAATAGGTCAAAATATTACGAAATTAATAATAAACAAAAACGGTAATGATAAGAAAAAGGTTGGGAGCCAGACACTTCCAAAAAAAAAAAATTGCCCACCCATCAAAACTAAAGTGGACACGGGGTTTTGAAACACTTGTAAATGCAATTGTATGAATTCCACATTATTTACCTTGGGAAGTAAAACATCGAATGAACCGCAATCTAATTTTTCTCAAGTGATTTCATTCCATTGATGGAATAGGCCTTTTCTAGAAGGATATGGTTTCTATGCGATCTAGCCCGCACACTAGCTACACCATCCAACTTTGTTGGATGGTGGAAACTGCAGGGGCATAGTAAAATGACTCAAATCTACACCATCTAACTTAGTTGTACGGTTAAATGGCGTGCGTGTTGCACGCTAACCTACATGAAACAATTTACCTTTTTAGAATCTAAGTGCAAGCTGACTTATAATGGATTTTGACGTATAATGAAATGATTCGGTTAACAACATAACATAAAAAGCAAAAAAAGGAAAAAAAAAAAGAAAAAATAAAAATAAACCAAAGTTAGAATGTCAATGCATGCTTTGTAAAAGCACGATGCACACCAGTCCAAAATATCGTACGATTTCCCTGCACTATAACTTTCCTTGCAAAGGAAAGAAACAAAAAGCAAAATGTTAGACAGCCTTTCAATTTGATATCGAAGTTGTGAAGACTAAGCCTATACACGTTATTTATCCACAATTCACATGAAAATCTAGAAAGAGGCAAAAGAGAGAAGTACTCCTGTGGAGGAATAGAGATATACCACTACTCAACAAAAGTTAGAGAGAGATGGAGAGTAGGAATCACTCGTGTCGGGCTATACCAAAAAAATTAACAAAAAGGACTTTAAAAAATGACTGGAATCTTAAAAAACAAAAAAAAAAAAAAATGAGTGGACGGACCTTGTGCGTTAGTTACGTAAAAAAAACATAGAGTTTTTTGTGTTCTTTTTTATTTTCATGCCCGTACATAAATAATTCTAAAGGTTATAGGGAGAGACTGTAATTCACACGTAAGGATGTGTGAGAGAGGTAAATTTTCAGGCACATAAATACGATGAGAGCCTGGGCTTAATTGGTTAGCGCTTGAAAATTTGCAATGCTATGTCTTAGGCTTAGGGCTGACTCACCCAAAAAAAAAATAAAAAAAAGAAATACAAAGAGAGGCGCCATAATTCACCCACACTAGGCTAGGTGACTGAGAAGTCATAATCCTCACTCACACTAGTATATGAGAAAAAAAAAAGATGTTATAATTCTCACGCAATTGAGGATGAGAGAGGGATTTAAAAAAAAAAGAAAAAAAAAAGAACAAGAATGGGAGAGAGAGAGGATCCCACAATACAAACAGGATTCTCAGTCATACGCATATAAGATGAAAGAAAGGGAGGGGGGGCGGGGTGCCAAAATGCAAACACGCAGACCAAACGCTACGTGGCTTACTCCTGGTGCTTGGAGAGGGGGGCATGCTCAACAAGCCCAAAACCTCACCTCGACATAATCATGGCAGTGCTTCCCATGGGGTCAATGAAAGTGGAAGGGGACATGGACACATTCACATTCACATTCTTATTCCTATTTCTTTTTAGAGAGAGAGAGGGAGGACTCCCAATGCGGTCAACACACACCAACTTGACAACACTCCAAGTCCAATTAAATCCCAAATGCTCCTCCCTGGCCCTCCTAACTCGCAATTTTAAAGAGAGAGAGAGGGTCGTTGTGCCGGCACCATTACAGGCCAGCTATGGACTGGCCCTGTTACTATTGGAATATGTGGTCATCATCCCCATTCTAAAAAGGAAGACAACATTTTTGTTACTTACATTGAGTTTTTACTCTCTTTTTTATGACCCACTAATGTCACCATCTTAATTGTGAGTTGATTACAATACTTATTAGTACTGTGTCGATTTTTTTGACAAATTTTATCGATTCAAAAACTCATTACACAACATAGCAAATTACAATAATGAATCTAAGCCATCACACACCCTTCTTTGTCAAGTCATCTGCAGCTAAATTCGCCTCCCTATATACGTGATTGAAGGTAAATAGGAATAAGTTTGATACAAGAACCGACCAGAATTCGCGAATCTGACTATAAATAGTTGAGAAAAAATTATAATGCTAAAGATAATTGAGAATAGCAACCCATGATTGGATGTTATTTGTATATTTTTCAGGTACATTAGAATTTAAAAGTAATAATCTAAGAGATTGTACGAATGTTTATTATGAGTTAAAATTAGCAAAACACATATGTAAATGAACATGAAGCAAAAGGGGAGGTCAAGAGATGGTCTCGAAGGGAGCCCCACTGGCTCACTAAAAAGGAAACACAAGACGAGGGGAAGAAGCGAGGCTCACGTGTCATCCCACCTTCTCTTTCACCATTGGCTCCCAACTCCCATACCCAAGAGATTTTTTAATCTATCTTTGTCGTTTTTTAATCCGTTTCAGCCGAAATTGTAACAGAGACTTCGGGTTCTTTTTTTTTCTTTTTTTTTTGTTCGAAAGATAACATATTGATGGGGGCAGAAGTGGCCAAATCCATGCATCTAATCACAACACAAAAGCATTTGCTTTTTTTTGCACCCTGGACGTGTTTTGATAATCTTATTTTTGGTACATTACATTTCCTTTTCGTAACGGAGCCTAGGCCCTGAATTCACTGTTATATCACCCTCTCTCTTTCTATGAAGTAAAAACAATCTCTCCCTGTCTCTCACTCAATTATCTCCAAAAGTTTATTGGTGGGTATAATATTCGGTATTTGTGATACCCCTTAGAAACCTCTTATTCCCCTTCTCCCACCCCGCCCCCATTGTTTTTTTTTTTTGCATCGGATTTGCTCAAATTTATAGAAAATTTATCCAGATGTTCATTTATTTTCCTTTCAACTTTGCCCTCGGTCTTATGTTAAGAAAAATATTAAGTACATGGCTGTTCGACGATTCCAGCATCAGACCCAGTGGAAATTGTAAAAAGAGGGAGGGAGGGAGGGAGGGAGGGGGGCAGGGGCCATGAGGTATTTTTTAAAAAAGCTTCTAAATTGTGCATAAGAAAGGATTAATCTGTAATTACCATATTTAAATACTGTTACCGTCTTAATTTTTTTCATTTATTTAATTTCTTTTGATGGAGACCCATGGTTTATATCTCTGTGCTTAATGTCACAATACCTTTGTCACCCTTGTGGTAACATTGAATTAGACTTTTCATATTTCCCTCTCTGCCCCTCTAGATTTGAGAATGCACCCGACCTGCAACAAATTTTTTTAATTATTTGAGGAGCATTCTGGTGTCTTGGAGCACTTCACCGACACTTGCGTTACTACAGCAAGTAGATGTGGACACAGTGCCAACAACTATAATCACAATCAAGAACACAAGATGGAGGCTTGTCTCCCCCTCTAGTGAGCTCCTATCTTTCAACCAATATTTTCTAAAGACTCACCATCATTATCAATAAAAGTGAAAGAGAAAAAGAAGGGAAGAGGATAACAAGTACGCAGGCATGTTGAGAGGCCAGAGTTTGAAGGACATTTAATATATTTCTGCCCTGGGGAGATGAAAAGGAGCTGCCTGCCTATCAGGATTAGGCTCAGGCGGCCCATCAACTTTCAAGAATGGCGCAGTCAAAAAGCACCCCACCCAATTTTGGAACAGGAACTTGATGAGATTCAACCTTTTTATCCTTGAAAACAAAAATATGAAGGAATAGCACTTTTACTCTTTTTTAACAAATAGTACTCCTGCAATCCATTAGAAGGGGATGTTTGGTTCCATGATTGATTTTATTTGACAAAAAAAAAAAATGGTCCAAATTTGAAGCACCAAATTTCATGATTTGTGATTTTCGTAGGATATATTTTATAGTGGGAGCAAATCCATGTTATAGTGGCCTGGAAGGAACTTGAGAGAGCATGCGCAAACGTGCGGTTCCAAGACACCTTCTTTGTGCCAACGCATTCACCTTCTTGTGTGTGTATGCATTCACCTTCTTGTGTGTGTATTAGTGGGGCTGGCAAAGGGCCTGACTTGGGATTGGGCTGTGCCAGCTCTGGCCATAGCCCAGCCTATTCCATTGAGGGCTGGCTTAGGCCCAGCCCTGCTAGGCAAGCCGAAGCACCCGGAGCAAATTAAAGAAAAACAAAGCAAAAAAAGATTAAAAAATAGGACGATGCCGGTCCAAATTGGGCCAGATTTGTCTTGGCCCGGCCCTCGCCACATTTTATGGCCCAAGCTCTAGTTTTTTAAAGGCGGGCTGAGCGGGTCGGTTTACACCAAAGTCATCAAAAGTTAACTATGCAAGATCAGTTTACACCAAAGTCATCACAAGATACGACGTAAGGGAGATCACATCTTCAAAATTGTGATTAGTGAAGATTGAAGATTGTGTGGGAAACAAGGGCAATTCTTCCTATCACATATTCCGTACATTCTCTTTAGATTTCGCAAGTCAAATTCGGAATAGAAAAGAGTAAAAGCCACTATCCTTAAGGAGGTAAGAGAAGGGAAAAAGAAGAAAAAGGCACGAACTCCCTAGGCTCGAAAGAGAGGTATTATTGCCCCTAAAAAGCCGCCATTATTCCCCTAATTGTAAAGTGAAATGATGGACATAAAGACCAGGAAATCCCCATGTGAGTGTGAAATATTTATACTAGTAGCACCGCATACAATCCTTTGCTTTTAACAACTTTAAAGTTCAACCCATTAATAAATCAGCCCCATTATGAAACCTCCTGCCGATATGTGAGTCTAATCAACTTCTTTCCATTTTATTTAGAGACCCTCAAACGTCAAGGAATATAAACACACACCTAGGGGAATATTACCTAGAAACATACCAATGGGCTTAGTAATGAGTAATAAGAGTAGGGGTCCTCTTTAAAACAACGGTGTGGTTTGCATAAGGTGTCAACATTAAATGATTACAGTAAGATGCACCTTTAAATTGTGTTTTGGAAGATGCAATTTTTATGCCAAAAACCTATTGTAATAGCTTCAAAATATAATTTTATTCTTGATAATGAAATTTGAAGCTCGAAAATATAACAGATTGAACAAATCTATAAACACTTGAAAATCTTGAAAACAAACGGTCTATATAATGTGCTACAAAATGCACTATTTTCATAACTTGAAAACCTTTTTTTCTTTTTTTCTTTCAAATTCATAAGTCTTGACTAATTAAATAGATGTTTTTCTAACAACAAAACAAAATTTTCTAACTGATTTATGAGGCTCATCTTACTTCACTAGCATAAGGTAGACATCATACATAAACTTTTTCCCTAAAACAATAAGCACCACACAATTTTATATTTGGTCCTCTGTGCAATTATTGAAAAGTTCCGTTGCTTGATGTTTATAACGTATATTTTAATTGTATTCAAAAGTAGGGTAGAAAATCCTACTTTCAAAATTGTGACAATAAATTGCCAAAAATGGTTACCATATTGAATGAGAGCAGTAAGATCCAGTTTCCTGGATATCAACCTTCAAATGTTGCATAGAATATCTTCTCCCTCGGTAAATACCCGCACAATTAACATTAAAAAACAAAGGATAAATACCTTGATAGTGCTCCCTCAAAATCAGGCAAATACATATTTACATAAATACTCCCTTGATAACTGCAACACTGGAGAAAGAAAGCCTGTATATGTCAAAACCCCTAGTGCTTAGTCTCAAGTGAAACCCTATTCTCAGTAGCAAGATGAGGAGGGGGTCCAGCCCTAGGGTGGTGCAGGGGGGTGGCTGGTGGCGCTCGTGACCCCCGAACCCCCGACAGACACTAGACATGGAAAAACGGCGTGACCTTTGACCGATATTATAAAACTTGTCTAAGAACTAAGACCCATGACACAAATTAATAAATTTGTACAAGACCCATGGATCAAATTATTAAATCGATTGAAGGTCCATGAACAGGACTATTAAATTGGTTGAAGATCCAAGACCCATGTTTTTAAATAGGTTTAAAACAGTTCATAGTTGGGATTATGGGGAACAGAGAGGCGGAAGAGGCAATGGGGGTCAAAGAGGGCCGGAGGAATTCTCAACCCCACACAGAGAGCACCAAGCACTAGGTCACAACTTGCCCCTCACGCTCCATGCTCCCCGCTTTGATGCCATCCCCAACCTCATGGTTTCCCGCGAACCACTTTTTTAAATTGGTAACGGCTATTTTATTCAATTGTCCTTGCCCTAGGGGCTCCATCCCCAACAACTCAGGGTTGGCCCAACCATTCCCCAATCCTGACCATCCATTTCTTCCCTTCGTGCATTCTTACATAAAATCATGACCCTTCTATCCTTTGTTTTGTGAGCTACTTTCTATTAGGCAGGGGGAACCTCCCTACATTTTTTGCTTTTCCTTTCCTTTTGATCTTTGTTTGAAGAGAGGAGGATATTTTTCGCTTTTCCTTTCCTTTTGATCTTTGTTTGAAGAGAGGAGGATGTTTTTCGCTTTTCCTTTCCTTTTGATCTTTGTTTTAAGAGAGGAGGATTGGAAAGTTGTGTTGGTTGGGGAATTCAGTTTTATTTCGATACTCGCTTATTTAGTCCAATATAATTTTTATTTCACGTCCTTAACTGGGGCTCTCTTGGTTTCCTTCGTTATATTAGACCAACTCCAGCCAAGGACGTGGACGTGGTTTCTAAATTTGAGTCTTGGTTTTGAATGGGAAAGAAAAGTTTAGATTTAGAGACACCAATCCATTTTTTAATGATGTGATCCTCATAATGGTTTTAGCCCTACAACTGGTCTGAATTAACCTGTTTGTCAACCCCCATTTTGGAAATTGCATTTGTTGACTTTTTTTTTTTTTTCTTTCTGTGCTGCCCTTTTGGGGTTTGAATAATTGAATGTACTTGTCGTTCTTTCCAAAAATTTTCCTTTGTTTTAGAGAAACATGATAACCTACTAAAGGATATTCTAGACCCATTATTTCCATCTCCCAAGAGACAACTTTTTCCAGCTTTCTCATCTTTGCCTCTTCAACATCAAAAGAATGGACACATTCAAAACAAATACATAAAAGTTGGATATGATTTGCCTTAATAGGTTTATACCCTTGAACCCACATTTCTCTTTTCCCTCTTTTGGAATTAGAAAAGATGGTTAGGCTTAATACCTTGGTCTTTTTCACCTATTTTTTTTAGACTCATTATTAAGCCTCAAAAACATTTGTGGTTTTTCCATTTCTTATTCTTCTAAGCAATAATTCCTCTAACTCGGGCAGTCTGAAATGCGTTTGGGGAAATGTAGCACATGTAAAAGCACTTCCCCATGTGCGTCAATAGGGTTGTGACAATTGGCATTCTAGGAGAGGTTGAGACTGCGAGACCACACGGCTAACCAACCCCTCATTGCCACATATCAATACCCCAACGGCCTGCATTTCGCACTCACGCATATGAGTCCCGAACCGGTGACCGGTTCCCAATAGCCACGTCAGCCGGGTGACTGGCGTTAGTCGGTGGTCAAAGCCTCTGTCATTTCTTATAGAAAGCAAGTACGGGTCATGACGTCGGGGTTACTACAGGCAGCTGCCAGTGAGCAACCGGTTACTTCCATTCCTTGCCGGTCTCAAACTCTCTGGCTAAAGGAAGTTCGACTTTAGACGGTTTTGCCGGTTTCGTTGTACGACAAGCTCACCCTTGGAAAGCTTCCATCCAAGGGTCAAAAAGGGCGCCCAATTGCTTATTTATTTATAGTCTCAATGTTGTAAAAGGATGGGTCCCTACAAGGGTTAGGCTTTATAAAAATAAAATAAAACGTCACTTCAAATCCTCTTTCAAACGTCACTTTCAAAAAAAAAAAATTTCACGATGGTTCTAAAATTAATTTCCAACACCAATAGTAATATTTGAAATAAAAAAATGATACAAATCATGTGGATACGTGAACACGTATTTTTAAGGGGAAATGAACAATCTAGACCAATGATTTAAAAAATATTGGGTCGACGTGGAATTGTCTGGACTGACTCGAGAATAAAATCACCCTGACCCGATTTTGTGAATATATGAGAAATCACCCTGGTCTAGAAGAGAACCAGACTCGAGAATAAAATCACCCTGACCCGATTTTGTGAATATATGAGAAATCACCCTGGTCTAGAAGAGAACCAGCGATTTGCTACAGTAAAATACCATTTTCTATAGTAAAAACGTAAATTCATCTACCCAGGCCGGTTCTTGGTAGGTTCGTTGTTTTTACACGTATTTTTTCGTCGGATCACTATCAGGAAAACGGTGATCAAGACCGCTGATTTACCAATCCGAACCGATTTTTACTATGGCCTATCCTAATCATCGATCTGTTTTTTAAATTATTGGTCGAGATAATTTGTAACAATATACACTAGTTTTAAAGCTTGAAATCCTAATCGTTTTTTACAACCATAATATTCAAGCCTGGATGACCGATCAATATAAAGATTTTCCAATGCTTGAAATTGGAATTTTTGATAAGTTACGAGGTGAGGATTTACGTACTTTGATAGGGCTGCAGCCCTATCAAGCCATTTTCCTTCATTAAAAAGAGATTATAAAGGATTATGGAGCTGCTTGTTTATCCTTTCAAGTGGAGCACAGCCATCCTGTTCCCTCTATATATACCCCTCCTCCGCTCGTTACTGCCCACCATCAATCAATCGTCTGGTCTCTCTCTCTTGTTTGTAGCCACCATCAGTCAATCGCACCTAGCATCTCTCATTAATTTCCTCTTCTTCCTTCCCCATTTTAACTTGCCTACGAAGTGGAGGTAGACATGCCAGAAGCTAAGAAGAATAGCAACGATGAGAAGGGATTAAAGTTGATAGAGGATGTGACGAGTAAGGCCGAAGAGGTGCAGGACCGCGTTCTTGCTGATATACTGAAGCGTAACGCCAACACTGAGTATTTGAGGCGCCGTGGCCTTGAAGGCCGCACCGATAGAGAGAGCTTCAAGCGCATGCTCCCTGTTATAACATACGAAGATATACAGCCTGACATTCATCGAATTGCCAATGGAGATAAATCTCCCATCCTTTGCTCCCATGCTGTATCTGAATTTCTCACCAGGTATTATACTTTCTTATTGTTATGCCTCAATTCGGAACAATTTAAATAGAGGATGACCCAATATTTTACCATTGAAGAACATTTGAACCCATTATTTTTCTGGTTCAAAAGACGAAGAATAAGAGAAAAATGAAATGGGAAAAACCCATTATTTTATAAGAAGAGGAAACAAAAAACCCACAATTTCTCTCTGTTTCGAATAGGAGAAGAAGAAGAAGGAGAAGAAACCCATAATTATTCGCAAAAAACGCTTTGTTCAACACTACAGTTTCATTGTGTGATTTTCTTTCTGTCTCTGTCACAGCTCGGGAACTTCAGGCGGAGAGCGCAAGCTCATGCCGACCATCGAGGAAGACATGGATAGAAGGGCTCTCTTCTACAGCCTCCTTATCCCTATTATGAACCAGCATGTACCAGGCCTTGACAAAGGCAAAGGAATGTACTTCCTCTTCGTTAAATCAGAGGCCAAGACACCCAGTGGGCTCTTGGCTCGCCCTGTTCTCACAAGCTACTACAAAAGCAAGCACTTCACTGAGAGACCATATGATCCATTCAACGTGTACACAAGCCCAAATGAAGCCATCTTGTGTCCTGATTCCTATCAAAGTATGTATTCTCAACTCCTATGTGGCCTTGCTCAGAACCAAGAGGTTTTAAGGGTCGGCGCCGTGTTTGCCTCTGGTTTCATAAGAGCCATTCATTTCCTTGAACAACACTGGCGCCTTCTCTGTGAAGACCTAAGGTCCGGCTCCGTCAATCCACACATCACCGACCCTGGTGTGAGAGAGGCAGTGATGAAGATACTTAAACCTAAACCCAAGCTTGCTGATTTTATTGAGATGGAGTGTAGTAAGGGGTCTTGGAAGAGCATTATCACTAGGCTTTGGCCTAACACAAAGTATATTGATGTCATAGTAACTGGGACTATGTCTCAGTATATAGCCACACTTGATTTTTACAGTAATGGGTTGCCTCTTGTTTGCACCATGTATGGCTCTTCTGAGTGTTACTTTGGGCTGAATTTGAAGCCACTTTGTAAGCCAAGTGAGGTGGCTTATACCCTTTTGCCCACCATGGCTTACTTCGAGTTTTTGCCTGTGAACAAGAGTAATGGGGTATGTGAGATTTCAGTGCCAAAGGATCTGAATGAGAAGGAGAAGAAGGGGCTTGTGGATCTTGTGGATGTTGAGGTTGGGCAGGAGTACGAGCTTGTTGTCACAACCTATGCAGGTCTGACTCATTATTATTATTATTATTTATTTATTTATTTATTTTTAAGTAATTAGGGAGAGGGGCCTTACTTTGTAGGAATTGAGCCTCGAGCATATTGATGCAAATCGTCAAAGATCGCCCCTACCTTGGTAGGAACTGAGCCTCGAACATAACTCTTTGCTTCAGTTTCATACAACTTGTGCTTAAACTATTCTTTTTATTATTTTAAGGACTTTACATTTGGTTGGCTTTACTTTAATTGTTTGTAAAATTTATCATTTTACCCAAGGTATTATTTTAAGGATTTTACATTTGGTTGGCTTCCCCTCTTTTCTCCAGTGTTCATACAACTTGTGCTTAAACTATTCTTTTTATTATTTTAAGGATTTTACATTTGGTTGGCTTCACTTTAATTGTTTGTAAAATTTATCATTTTACCCAAGGTATTATTCTAAGGATTATTCTATGCAGGTCTGACTCATTATTATTATTATTATTTATTTATTTTATTTATTTATTTATTTATTTTATTTATTGATTATTTTTAAGTAATTAGGGAGAGGGGCCTTACAATGGTAGGAATTGAGCCTCGAGCATATTGATGCAAATCGTCAAAGATCGCCCCTACCTTGGTAAGAACTGAGCCTCGAACATAACTCTTTGCTTCAGTTTCATACAACTTGTGCTTAAACTATTCTTTTTATTATTTTAAGGATTTTACATTTGGTTGGCTTTACTTTAATTGTTTGTAAAATTTATCATTTTACCCAAGGTATTATTTTAAGGATTTTACATTTGGTTGGCTTCCCCTCTTTTCTCGTGTTCATACAACTTGTGCTTAAACTATTCTTTTTATTATTTTAAGGATTTTACATTTGGTTGGCTTCACTTTAATTGTTTGTAAAATTTATCATTTTACCCAAGGTATTATTCTAAGGATTATTCTATGCAGGTCTGACTCATTATTATTATTATTATTTATTTATTTATTTTATTTATTGATTTATTTTTAAGTAATTAGGGAGAGGGGCCTTACAATGGTAGGAATTGAGCCTCGAGCATATTGATGCAAATCGTCAAAGATCGCCCCTACCTTGGTAAGAACTGAGCCTCGAACATAACTCTTTGCTTCAGTTTCATACAACTTGTGCTTAAACTATTCTTTTTATTATTTTAAGGATTTTACATTTGGTTGGCTTTACTTTAATTGTTTGTAAAATTTATCATTTTACCCAAGGTATTATTTTAAGGATTTTACATTTGGTTGGCTTCCCCTCTTTTCTCCAGTGTTCATACAACTTGTGCTTAAACTATTCTTTTTATTATTTTAAGGATTTTACATTTGGTTGGCTTCACTTTAATTGTTTGTAAAATTTATCATTTTACCCAAGGTATTATTCTAAGGATTTTACATTTGGTTGGCTTCCCCTCTGTTCTCCAGTGTTCATACAACTTGTGCTTAAACTATTCTTTTATTATTTTAAGGATTTTACATTTGGTTGGCTTCCTCTCTGGCTTTAATTATTTGTAAAATTTGTCATTTTACCCAAGGTGCATTTTTCCCTTAAATTTCGAAACTACCCATATTGATGGGACATTTGATGGGCATGGATAAGATGTTAAATAGCTCAAATATTGAGGGTAGTAAGAAACGTGTTTTCTCTTCTTTTCTTATCGCTATGATTCTGGTTCGAACTCAGTATCTCTAGGAGAGGTGCCGAATGGTCCACCAGAAAGTCTCTTTAATGGAGAATGCCTAAGTGAATACAATGAAAATCAAACTTCTCTGGCAATATCCCCTATCACTAACAAGGGCAAAGAGCAACAAAAACCCAATTTTTTTCCTCTCCTTTTCTCACCTTAATCTTTTTTTTTCTTTTTTTTTTTTTTGTAAAAAAGAAAAACCATAGTTACTTAACTAGGGAGAGAGAGGTTCAAGAAACGCTTAAAATTACTTCAAATTAAATCCTAAAAACATGTAAATAACCAATCATCAACCATTGCTTTCGTTAGTTGCAAGTTAAAATTACATGGTGGTTGTTGTTCCAGGATTGTACCGCTACAGGGTGGGCGATGTGCTAAGAGTTGCTGGGTTCAAGAACAAAGCGCCCCAATTCAACTTCGTTTGTCGCAAGAACGTGGCCCTAAGTATCGAGTCCGACAAGACGGATGAGGTCGAGCTCCACAATGCGGTGATTCGAGCCTCGATCCACCTTGAGCCATTCGATGCATCACTTGTCGAGTACACGAGCCATGCCGACACCACTACCATACCTGGCCATTATGTGCTATATTGGGAGCTACGTGATGGCCAAACCCATGTACCGCCCTTTGTGTTTGAAGACTGTTGCTTAACCATTGAAGAGTCTCTAAATAGTGTTTATCGACAAAGTCGAGCCTCAGATAAATCGATCGGGCCTCTTGAAATTAGGGTTGTTGAGTCAGGGACCTTTGATAAACTCATGGACTATGCCCTTAGCCGTGGTGCATCAATAAACCAATATAAAGCACCAAGATGTGTGAAGTTTAAGCCTATAGTGGAGTTGCTGGACTCTAGGGTTGTCGGCAAATATTTTAGTCCTAAGTGCCCTAAGTGGGTGCCTGGACATAAGAAATGGAGCAACAACTCCTAGACTTTGATGACCTCGATCGAGAAAAATTGGTGCTTCAGGGGAAATGCTTTTTGGAGAAGACCCTATTTTTGTTTTTTTTTTTCTTTGATTCTACTTTTTTGGTTTTTTTTTTTTAAGTTTGTTAAGTTATATGAGTATTATTAGACATGTAGTATGTATGTACAAAACAAGTCGTTAGTGAAAACAGGTTTGAGAAATCGTAGCGTAGGGGTCATGCAATGTCGATCATTAAAGTTGCCCTTCATTATTTCGGGGCGGTGAAAATGGTGTGGACTTTAACCCCAAAACTGGTCCGTTGCCTGTCTCGCTTGCATTTCCCAAAAATTTGACACAAACAAAAACGAGGATAGAGTGCCGGAAAGTCGGGCGGCCAATTTGCGGAGCCAGTCCTGGCCCTAGCCCAAGCCCTAGTCCCCAAGGAGCCGGCCCAGCCTCGGCTTGGGACCAGAGTGGCCTTGACCGGGCCAAAGAGGTCCTAGCCTAGACCCAACCCTAGCTCTATAGGTGGGCATGGCCAAATAAAACTATATAGATTTATAGACTAGGCTGGCTTAGGCCCAAGCCCAGCTGACAAAAATTATTTGGCCTAGGCCCTTGCTTTTTAGAGTGGGTTGGGACGCCTGACCTGTTGCCACCCCTATTGGAAAACTTTTTTTCAGTTAGCAATCCGGCAAAAGCCCCCAATTTGATCTATGTCTTAATCCATAATAATAATAAAAAAGTTATATAGAACCTAGGCTCTAAACAATCAAATTAGAGCCCACCTCAAAAATTATACTAGAAGAGGTTGTTTTGATGCTCAAATATCCTCAAATTAATTATCTCGACATCAAGATGTATGGACATGAGAAACAAATGGAATTCAAGTTTTAGAAATAGTGCATCTTGTAATGCATTTTTGGACCTCAAGTTTCAAATTTTTGAAGATCTGCTTGATTTACACTATTTTTGAAGCTTCAAAATTTAACAATTAAAAAATAAAAATATGTTTTAAGACAATAACAAAAATTTTCAATATTAAAGCCACGTTTTTCGATACTATTTGAAGGCGTGCTTTACTTTGATTGTTTAGAGCGTTGGCTCTAAACAAACCGCACCCTAACATGACCTGAAAATCATACCCACAAAATTCAAAACTTTTTCTCCACAAAGTAGTAGTAGACATGTAGTATGTGTGTGTCAGTTAATCGTGCGAAAGGGTGGATGTGAGTTTCTTGCAACCCCTTCTCTCTTACATCTTCCACCAGCTTTTGTCTCTTTTTTTTTTCAATATTAAGAGAAAAAGAGTGAAGCCTGAACAAGACAAAGAAATTTGTCAATTTATAGAAAATTTTGGTTTTTTATTTTATAAATTTAAATAGTTTCATGTATTTCATATATTAGGCACAAGTCCTTACGTTTTGAAAGTCCAAAATTTATTTTAATTTTATTTTTTCTATACATTTGATTCAACTCAAATTTGGTAGTGTATACTTTTTAACATCTTGGATCTGCTAAAAATAACAAATGAAAATAATAACTCCAAAATATTTAGGAAAGTGTTTTGGTGATTTTATTTTTTGGATATTTCTTACAGGTGTGTTATAGATATTACCATATTAGAGTTTAATATGACGTATGGATAACAATGATGAAATTTAAGTATTTTACGCTTTATTTTCAAAAAGTAGGACAGTGTGTAAAATGTAAAATATAGCTTATAAATTTCAAAAGTAAAACAGATTTTTCTTAAAATTTCTTAATTTTTTTTTGTTTGAATGCGCACAGCCTACTAATTACTAGAGCAAACTGTAGACGTGCTCCATAGGGAGAACAACCGCACTTAAGGGGAATCGGGTCTCTTGGAACAGTGATCATGGTTGGTGGAGCAACTTTACAACATAGAAGATTTATGCTTCGCTTATCATCCATCTGTCTAATTTTGATCAAGAGAGCCACTCACCGTTCAATCTTAGATTCGACGTCTCAAAGTATTTTATTTTTAGTTTTCTTATACAAATTGTATGAATATGAAATTTGGTACGTGCCGTCTTCTCATTGGGGCACACCTATAAAAAATATTACAAATAAATTTTTCATAAAATATAATGACCAAAATACTCCTTGAAAATTTCACAAGTATTTTGGTTATTTTATTTATTTGAAAATATTTTTTAATATTTTTCGCTAGTGCGAGTTTAACGGAAGATTGGACGTCCAACATTTGGTGTCAAAATAGTTTATAGAAAAAAAATAAAAATAAAATAGTGTAGAGACGTGACATTGCGATTGGGACAATCTTAGCCCTCCATTCAATATGGACGGTTGGATAAGGGAAAATATATAAGTTTTATGCTATAGAGGAAGCACAAAAAGTTTGCCCAAAAAATAATTAAGAACAAAGATTGGGTTCCTGGATACCTAGATTTGACCTGAGCAAATTGAAGGACTTATACCATACGGAAAATCAATTGATAATCACCTTAGAATTACGAAATAAATACTATAATTATAAAAGAAAAAGTTTATATAGAGCCCAGGTTCTAAACAATCAAAGTAAAACCCATCTAAAATATTTCACTAGATGAGGTTTTGATCCCCAAATATCCTCAAATTGATCATCTCGACATCAAGATGCATGGACATGAGAAAAAAAATGGATTTCAAGTTTTAAAAATAGTGCAGCTTATAATGCATTTTTGGACCATCTATTTTTAAGATTTTCAAGTTTTCATAGATCTACTCGATCTGCACTATTTTTTAAGCTTTAAATTTTATAATTAAATATCAAAATATACTTTAAGCCTTTCACTAAGATTCCTAGTATTGAAGCTAATTTCTTGATACTATTTGAAGATGTGTTTTACTTTGATTGTTTAGAGCCTCCGATCTATACAAACGGCACCCAATTATAAAATAGTCCAGATCAGCCAAAATAATGTGGAATTGGGGTGCGTTAGTGTGTGATTCTTTTTAGGCTATTTACGCTGCATCTTCAATAGAGCACAAGGCAAGGTCGGTTTGGAAAATCCATGACGTGTTGTGCCGAGTTATGGAATCTACGGCCATGTGACCAAATTAAAATGAAATAAAAATACTCAATATTTAAAGGGATTTTCTACAAATGTAATTTTGGAAAAAGTTTATTGAAGGTTGCAATTTAAAATATAGATGATGCACCTCAGAAACTTATCGGAAAAAGGTTGTTTTAATGTTGAAATGGTCATCTTGACATCGAGATGTATGAATGTGAAAAAAAAAAAAATTGAGTCCCAGAAATAGTGCTCTTGCAACACATTATTTAAACCTTCCATTTTCAAGATTTTCACATATTTATAGATCTACTTGATTTTAAATATTTTTAGAGTTAAAACTTTATAATTAGATATGAAAATAAATTTTTTTAGATAATACTTAGAAATACAATTTGGAGGTGTACCTTAATTGGATTGCTCAAGGTCACAATCTTATACATGTCACACCTTTTATTTTTTGTACATAGATGTTACAATCATTCTTGTCTGTTAAATTTAAAAATGAGTAGCTGTAAGACCGGAAATAAATAAACAGAAAGTTTCAAAAAAATTTTCTCAGACTTCGTGACTCACTCGACATCCAATGAGTAGGAATGATAGTGACTTCAATGGAAAAAAGACTAATGACATATTTGTAGATAATCCCATAATTAAATATGGAAAGTTAAAATATTAAACATTGTAAAATGATACTAGTTAGTGGCACAGTTGATATGGGTATATATACTTTTGTGGAAGTATTTTCAGCGAAAGAGCTCTCTCTAGTGATTGAGTGTAGAAGTGTTTTCAAGCCAATTGGTCCTAGTTACAGCTGCCAATGGGTTGAGCGTGGGGATGGCTCGGCTAGCCTGCAAGGCCTGACCCCGATATTGTGGTTTAAAGCCCGGGCCAGCTTGGCCTGAAAATACACTATCAAAGCCTAGCTAGGCCGGGCCTGAAAATAACATTTGGGCTTGGAATGGGCCCGGCTAGGTCCATTAAAAGACTTTTTTTTTTAATATTTTTTTTTTTATATATTTTTATGAGATTGTCTACTAAGGGACTATTTATCTTTTGTATTTGGAGGTCATAATAATTCACACTCATTAGATGTTAAATTGGGTGGTTTGGGATGAGTTACGAAATCTAAAATTTTTTTTTTAGAACTTTGTGTATTCAATGACACTCTTACAACTGCTCATTATGAAATGCGTTATGTTAGGGTACTCACACTATAAAGTAATTTATCATTATACTCAACAATTTTTAGGTACCTATATACCATTGCTTTGTACATGGAGCTCTCTTTTAGTAATGCTACTTTTGGTTATTAGGAAGAATATGAATTTATCTACATGGGGTGTGACATTACCTACATGGAGTACAATATTGACATTTAATGCCCCATGTGGATAATGTTACATTCCATGTAGATGACATCACACCATCTTAATGACAAAAAATACCCTTAAAAAAATTTCATTAACAAGGGTATATAAATGTCTAAAAGTTGTTGAGTACGATGATAAATTACTCGATAGTATGAGTACCTTAACATAATCCTTTTGAAATTTAAGGGGCAAAAATGATTGTAACCACTATGTACAAAAGATAAATAGTCTCTTCCTAAACAATCTCTTATTTATGTCTCTTCAAACTTTTCTTGTTTGTAGCAAGCAAGCAAGAAAAAAAAAAAACGTATGCTTTATTGGGTTTCAAGATAGAGAATAGAGAAGTTTAGAGAGAGAGATAGAGATATATGGGTTTTAGATAGAGAAAGAGAGATTGGTTGTTTAGGGAGAGACAAAATAGGTTTTTAGAGAGAGAAAGATGATTGGATTTCTAGAGAGGGAAAGAGAATTTGAGTTTCTAGAAAGAGACTAGAATGAGTTTTTAGATAGAGAAAGAGATATTGGCTTTCTAAAGAAAGAAAGAGAGTTTGGATTTTTAGAGAGAGAATGTGTTTTTAGAGAGAAAGAGATCTTGAGTTTTTAGAGAGAAAGATTGAGTTTCTAGATAGAGAATGGGCTTTTAGAGAGAAAAATTAGGTTTCTAGGGACGGAATGAGTTCTTAGACCTAGAAGGAAAGATTGGGTTTCTAGAAAGAGAATGTGTCTTTAGAGAGAAAAAGAGAGATTAGGTTTCTAGTGAGAGAAAATGGATTTTAAATTTTCTAAAAAATAATTTTAGCATCTGTTTATTTTTGTTTTGTTTTGACTTACTACAAACAAGAAACATTTGAAAAGTATATATATATATATTATTTAAAAAAAAAAAAAAACTTCTAAATGGTTCAAGCTGGGATTTTGATTGGGTCGGGCCTATTGGGCCCAAAGATAATATTTTTTGGCTTACAGGGCCAATTCGGCACGTTGGCAAGTTTTTGAGGTTTTTGGGACCATTCGGGTTGGCATGTTAAAGGCCCGACCATGCTTGACTAATAGTGCTTTTCTTGTGACTTGGCCAGGGCCTTGTCCGAAGCCCGAAACAGGTCTGGTCGAATCCCAACTCGAGGCCCGGCTTAGACCATTGGCAAACCTTGTCCCAGTATATTTTTCACCTCAATTGGCAGGCAATTGTTGTGAAGAACTTCAAAACCGAATCACACAAGGGAATTTTTTCACGTAGAAATATTTTCACAAAAGTATTATCATACCAAACATGAAGTTCCATTATTTCATTGTAAAATGATAAAGAATAGGAAATTGTCTTGCCATATTAGTTTCTTAGATTAAAATATGGAAAATTGTTTCGGCAGTCTGGACCACATTTCTACATATGCGATCCATAAAGTGTAAAACATCCATCTTAAAGATGGATGCAAGCAAGTCTTCTATCTAAAAACAATTAAAACTTACCGTCCAAATATTTTTTTACTAGAATTATTATTTTTAGCTTTTAAAATTTATTTATTTTGTTATATTCATGATCTCTATGTTAGAGATTACATGTCTTTAAAAATTAAATTTTAAAATTTATATTAAAAATAAATTTATTAAGAGGCCTGCATTTCTAGATATGCGGAGTTGGCCACATAAACACCGGGTCCTTAAAATATAACACATTTTGTATAAGTACTTGACATCACGCTTTGTGTTGCTAAGTAACGTATTGAAGGTTTTTGCGTCAGGGACTAATTTTACACTTGTCTACCACAAGAGCACGTAATCTTTTTGTAGTTCATTGCCCTTTCCTTTTGAAACTAGATCTATAACATGTCTCTAAATTTCAACGAATCTTTGTGAGTCATTCTAAGGTACTATAAAGTTTTGACCAATTTTAAGATATTGTTGACAAGTCAAACCGCTATTTAAACTCACACCACGTTTCATCTGTCATGGCATTTGGTCTATTTCACACAATTTCTTCATTATGGAGAAAGGCCCTCACCTATTTGGACCAACGACAAGTAGGAATCCATTTATTATCTCAATGAAGCTCGTATTTAAAAAAAAAAAAAAAAAAAGAACCCTGGAATCCTACCTTTCTTTCCGGACGTTAAAAAGCACATTTCTAGACCATGTATCCACGGAAATACCCATCAGGCACCAGTTGTTCCTCACAACAAACGGTGGAGATTAAAATTAGGAATTATTATTTTATTTTAATGTAAATGATGGTTGCTGTTAGCCCTTAGATTTCTATGACTAAAGCCAAGGTTAATCAGGGTGGACTCGCTCGAGAATAAAAAGGAAATTCAAATATTGATTTATAGCAGGAAAATATTCACAATAGTCCAAGGATAGTAAAAACAAAAAAAATATAGAATACGATAAGAAATGCTTGAATAAAAATATCAAAACTATGTCTAAAATGTCATATATTTCTTTAGCATAAAAAAAAAAGGTTTTCTTTGTTACGAGGTATGTAGAAACAACAAGCAAGATGCGAAGTCCTTGTCCACTCGACTGAGATTTAATACTTTGATTTAAATTAATCATGTTGTAGAAAGTGTGTATCGTGGATATGTTTGTGAGAAAAAGTATGTTTCACATTTATACTTCATTGAAAATGTATATGCAAAGGTAGGTGTAATATATTGCGTTTATGCGGTTTCTATAAGGTTGCAACTTTAAACAATCTAATTAAGGCGCACCTCCAAACATGTAATTTTGGTGTAAAATTTTTTTAAGATTATATGAAAAGCTATTTTCATTCTAATTAAAAAATTTTAAACTCCAAAAATAGTTAAAATCAAGTAGATCTATAAACATATGAAAATCTTGAAAACAGACAGTCTAGATAGTGTATTGCAAGATGCACTATTTTTGGGACTCAAAAGGGTTTTTTTAGGCTACACCACTTGGTGGTATAGATTCTTAAAGAGCTCAACATTTTTTGACACTAAAATACCTTTGAATTGTAATACAATTTTTTTTAAGTAAAGGCATTTTTTATTATTTAGAAGGGTAAAATAGGTATTTTTATAAAAAATAGTGACATTCTATTCGTAGTTAAAAACAATTAATGCATTTTATGGGTGATGTCACACACCATATCGGTGATGTCATTGTCCACTATTATTAATAAATATTTTTGTTTTTATTAGGAATTTCTATTTTACCTTTGGTTATTTACTTAAAATACCCTTAAACAAAAAGTTACTATACTATAGGATAATGACATCTAAACGTCTAAAAATGTTGAGCACTTTAAGGGTATACACCACCAGTGGTGTAGCCTAAAAAAACCCAAAAATCAACTTTTTTTATATTCACACATCTTGATATTGAGATGATTAATTAGAGAGTTGAAAAATATTAGAACAACATTTTGGATGGATTTTTGAATTGTATATGTAATTCTACATTTTAAAGTTGCAACCTTTTATTTTTATATATATATATATATATATCCCACTCGCGCACCCCATTAATATGCGCCCGACGGCTGTGATCAAAAGTTGGGCAATTGATGGTCAAGATTCGTTCACAAAGGTCTCGCCCCGTTGAATTCAAAAACTATTTTTTTAATAACCCGCTGACACACAGTACTAACCCGCTGACACAGAAAAATGTGAGCGGCTCTCTCTCTTCCAAATCAAGGGTTTTTCTCTCTCCTCAAAACACGAGCAACCCTCTCGTTTCGAAATCATGAGATTTTCTCTCTCTTCTCTCTTCCCTGGATTTCTTCCTCTTCCTCGTCCCTGTGCCAAGATTCTCCTCCCTGGCTTTTTGCCTCTGGCTCCCTGTAACTTCTTTAACAGAAATCGCGCACCCCATTGATTGGCACTTAGCCCCTCTCTTTCTCTCTCTGCCTCTTGCTCCCTGTGCCAAGCCCCTCTCGCTCTCTCTGCCTCTTGGTCCTTGTGCCAAGTCCCTCTCGCTCTCTCTGCCTCTTGCTCCCTGTGCCAAGCCCCTCCTCGCTCTCTTTGCCTTTCATGCCACTGACGCACCCACCGTTCTGCCTCTTGCTCACCTAATCACTCAGAAAATCCCATCGGCCCCACGTCTTCCCTGTCCAAAGGACCGTCCCTTAACGAAAAACCAAAGGCCGCTCGCGCACTGTCCCTACCCCTCGAGCACCATCTTGCGCAGGTGCTCTCTCTCTCTCTGTATTTGACTCATACATTCTATTATAAGCAATTTCCATCGTTGATTTGGGGGAGTTTAGGTTTTTTAGTGGAATCCCAAACAATTTTGGTGGAATCCACCTCAAATTTTCTTTCTGATGCAAATGTCACATACAGGGTATGTGAATAGTGGAAAGTTCAGATGAATTTGTCGAGTTTCTTTTGAGAGAGCAATGTGAGGTAGCTGCTTCATTTGGTGTAAACACTGTTCTAGAGGAGAAATACATTTCTCGACCACGGCATATAGAAGTCCAGGTATAGTTCTTTTGACTGCTTAACCTCTTCTGTTGGGCAGGACTGTTCGCATGGTTCATCATATTTGTCAATGGCTGTAACAAAATTTTACTAATTTACTGTACTGTAAGAGAGAATCTTGTGGTTCTAGGTGGTTGGATGCCTAAATTTATAGTTTCTTATGTTAAACTGCCCCTGCCCCCAACATTTACATATTTGGATTTTCCAAAGAATGCATTCAGCTGGATGGTCTTTACCAAACTACAGGAAATGTCATGCACCCAATTATATAGCCTCTTACATTGGAATTTTTTATGACATTCAATGATTAATTTTGTTTTTGTTGGCATATTCAACCTCACAATGAGCACTGGCCTATTTTAGCCATGGTTTTTCTGTCCTTTTAGGCCTGATACACGACATATATTTGTTGATGTTGGACTTGGATTTCATGTAGAATTTACATGGTCTGAAGCTTTGGAGTTTATATCCGTAAAGGAAACAAGACTTGCCCAGTAAATCCACTTCTCCTTTTATTCTTGAACTTGAAGCTTCAGTTGGTGGAACTCATGCTTTTGGATCACATGTTTGTAAGCCTTATGTGTTCGAATTCAATCTAGAAATCACCACTAACCTTCATAAATTATTATTTTTAGCAATTTAATTACAATTTCAATATCCTAGTTGTCAAAGTTAGTTTTCTCTTGATATAGAACCATCTATTGAAACATGATTAAGTATGCATCATATTATCCCTTACAGAATACATAGAAGTATGTGAAGGGAAAATTAAGGGCTAGTTTGGATGTAACCAAAATCCTCATTTTTTATTGATGATTGTTTGAAAATTTATGCCAAAGGGTTAAAAGTATATTATGGATGATTGTTTGAAACTGTATTTTTGTAGTTTGCAGTTTCACATTGGGTAAGTAAAAAAACTAAGATGGATCCCACAAATTCAGTTGGTGTGACATCTAGCACATGCCTAAATGTAGGCAGCATTGATGAAATCCCTGATGGTGGTTGTGGCTCACAAAACAAAGGCAATGAAATAGAAGAACCATGTGTAAGAATGATGTTTGGATCAGAGGATGATGCCTATGAGTTTTTTAAGTCTTATGTATTGATCAAATGTTTTGGTATTCGCAAGAGGAGTACTCATAACAAGAAAGGTAAATGGATCGATAGGGTTTATATTTGCTCACAGGAAGGGTTTAAACAAGAAAAACCTAATAAAAGTGGAAATGTTTACCTTGAGTTAAGGTGTGTGTGCAATGTTAGGATGTGCATAAGTAGTCAAGAAGACGGCTTGGTAATGGTTGGAGGGATTGATAATGTCCCTTGTACACAAAAGGATATCCAAAATTAAATAGCGAGCGTTAGAAGAAAACTTAGAGAAGAAGAAGGCAATTTAATTTTGCAATGGCTCAATAAAAAGAAACAATCGAACCCATCATTTTTCTATATACTGAGATTAGATGATGAAGATCACATTTACAGTATCTTATGGGTAGATTCTGCATCTAAAGTTTCCTACAAGTGCTTTTTTGATGTGGTTACCTTTGATACCACATACAAGACAAATATGTTGGTATGCCCTTTACACTAATACTAGGTGTAAATCACCATTTCAGTACTACGTTTTTTGGATTTGCACTCATATTTGACGAGAAGATAAAATCATTTATATGGGTATTTGAAAACTGGTTGGAATCAATGGGTAGACAACAACCAAGTATTATTCGCACTGATCAAGATCCAGCAATTTTATATGCAGTGAGACAAGCTCTTTTCCAAAATAAATATCATTATTGTAAGTGGCACATTTTTGCGAGAAAAAAAAAAAAAAAAGTGTCAATGTCTTGCATATGCATCCTTCTTATTCAAATACCTTTAGGCGGTGTGTAGCTAGCCCAATAATTGAAGAATTTGAATCAGGGTGGAAATAAATGATTGAGAATTATAAGCTGGAAGACAATGAATGGCTCAGTAGGCTTTATGGTTGTCGCATGTAATGGGTTGATGCATACTTAGCTGGCATGTTCACTACGGGTATGACCTCTACTCAAAGGAGTGAAGGGATGAATAAACACATCAAGATGTACTTGACACCCACAACAAGCTTGCATACATTATTAGAAATTGTTGCAAAAGTCCAAGATAAGAATGTGCGAAAAGAGAGGGAAAATGACTTGAAAGATATTCAAACTACTCCAGCCTTGAGTCACATGCATAAAAAATTTATACTCAAAATATTTTTAAGATATTTCAGGAAGAAGTGGCTAATTGCTTTAATTTTACGAGGGAGACAGTTGAAGACAATGAACAGGTTGCTACCTTTAAGGTGGCAGTCCCGGGGACCGTATCTAAGCCCTACTTAGTGAAATTCAATTGCCATGGCAATTCCATTTCTTACGGTTGTCACTTGTTTGAGAGGATAGGCCATCTTTACAGGCATGATGAAGTGGTATTGGAGTGAATGGGTTCACTAGGGAAGCAATGAAGGTGGTGCGCGCACATGAATGGGTATGTTAGGGAAAGCGTGCGTGAAAATGCATGTATAAGGGGGTGCGCGTATGTGTGGAGGCGTCTTTAAGGTCATGCCTCTTGAATCTCGGCAAAGCAGTTTAACATCATGCGGCCAGGACGTTCATTATGATTTAAGGTCATATAGCTCAGATCGTGGTTATGCAGTTTAAAGTCATGCAATTAGGACCAGGCAGTTTAAAGTCTTGCAACTAGACCTTCGCTATAATTTAAGGTTATATAGTTTGGACCATGATGCTGAACCTTTTAATGTCATGCAGCTATGGTTTATGCTGCCACTATCGTGCATGGCCTCTGAGGAAGCTTAGACGAAGAAGAAGAAGAAGAAAGAAAAGAAGAGAGAGAAGATTTACCTTGAGCCTAGGCGTATCGATCCAAAAGTTTCTCTCTCCTTTCTCTCTCCAAACGTGGTATGTATAGAATTGTGCCCAAACATGGGTGGATTGATCAAAATTAAACCTTATTGGAAATTAAGATTTAACTGAATTAAAAGAAATTAGAACATAGGGTGCAAAATGACAGATTTGCCCACTTCCTAACAAGTTATGGAATTCCAAGACAGTCCCTATGTTACCCTAGAACATGCATGATTTTTCATGGATGATCCAGGGTCGTTCTGAATCCCATTTGATTGAAAGATGGTTGTTTTCTTGTAGGGCTCGGTGTGGCAATCAATTTGATACCAACTTCGAGCCATGGATCGTGTCTTTAGGGCACGATCATGTGATTTGAAATTTAAATGAATCTTGAAACTTGGATCGATTGCATGCTCTGTCCTTGACGTTTTTCTATGATTTCTTCATTGGAATACATTGAGCATGATGTCACAATCATGGGGCAATAAACGGTGCTCAATTCCATGCCCGAACAAAGATTTTGCAACTTTGAAATTTGACCGAAATCTGGAATTCCGACGATGAAATTTACAGTCACTTCGTTGGCTTTGTGTGCGGACTCCTACCGTTCCTCATGTACAAGGTTCAGATTAGGGATTTCCCTAGGCCTTACGCACATGATGTAATTGGTTTCACCTCGATCGGGCTCACGAGCGGCATGATTTGGCTACTCGAGCGAGGCACGATGGTGCTGATTTTCCTACGCTTTCTTCACGGATCAACAACTTCTCTTTAGCTTTTTTTCGTGCTCAAGCTTCGTCGTGGGGCGTGCCATATATCGAAACACTCGTCTCAACGAGACAAACACGCTCCATCAAGTTTGAGTATGATCCGATCTTGGATGGGGGAGATATAAGTATCGAAAGTCATTGGTCGTGACTGCCCCTTTAATGGAGTTGAGTTGCAGGGTGGCCGCATGAGAACAACGTGCAGCTCCTCTTATCTCGTTCTTTCAACTATTACTTGTTCTTGGGATGTCCGTTCAAGCTGAAATTTGACCCCTGGGGGTTTTCAACCATTCCGGATACAATGATGGTGGTCCCACCAAAAATTGCGACACTAAAAATATAGCTCTAGTTATAGAGTCCGTTTCAGAGTGCTAGAGGTTGATTCTACCGAAACTGTTTCTTAGTTTGCATTGCCTTAGACATGTCAAAATGCGACAAAACTTGGTAGGAGGCTTTTGAGAGTCCTTATGAAAATCTTGGCCAATTCTAGGGCTATTCTAAGACTGTCAAAATTTACTCTGTTTTTTTAGGCTTTATTGATTAAGGACCCTTGATGATGAAAAATGTCTTTCAACAGACCGATCCCTGATCACCAGAGCCAAAGGTTTATTAGAGGTGGCAAGACGCTCGGATGAAGGCTCTTCTGCCTGCACTTCTAAAACTGACGTCTCCAAGCCTGGTGTCATTACCAACTCTAAAAGGAGGAAAATCCAAAGGAGACTCTATTTCCACCTCCACTTATGAGGGATTGGGGCAGGAACTCCTGGATATGCTGTCTTAGCACTTGAAACTTCATCGACAACCTCACCATCCCCCTTTTTGGTGAAGGTGCATAGAACATCTCTTGGACTCATGGAAGAACCCATAGGAGACTGAGAGGGACTGCCGACAGTAGGTGTCGCTACCGCCTCTACTCTAGAAGAGGTCCCTCCTAACTCACGCCTAAAGATGAATGAGGTCAAGCTTGACCTTTCGAGCCGAGCCATAGTAGTCTTCAGCCTTACTCTCGAAACCGGAGTAGATGTTGCGGGAGGTGGAGTCGAGAATGTACATGCTTCAACTCTCACTTTCTTGATAGGTGGAGGCAGCAGTGACGTGCCCACAATGGACAAGACCTTTTTGCTCATGCGGGCGCCTCTCTTCAAAACAGTGGGGACAGACTTGGGACCCTTAGTCGCCTTTCTATTTCTTCCCCCTTGCTTCTCTTCCCTTTCTCTTAGGGGCTCACTTCCCCGCTCAGTAACAGTGGGAGCTTTCTGACCACATTTAGACCTAGCAGTTAGGCTAGAGTACGACCCACTCCCTATCGAGGCATTTAGGTCCTGGCTAGGCCTTCCTTCATGACCCGGGACTGCACCTCTCTTGGTCCACCCGAAGATGGAACTGAGGTCATAAAACAAAGACGTTGTCTCATCTTTTAGAGATGGACACTCCATGCCAGCATCGCCTTTGTTCAAAGAATGGGGCTTAACGAGCTCTCTCCAGTTGACAAGGTAGTAGTTTAATTCAAAAACTCTAGAGAAGAAAGGATGAGTGAAACGCTTCCCAACCCTGCCGTCGTGCTTGGCGTTGTTGATATACTTCCATGGGTGCATGGAGCGCCATGTTCCACCACCGTCAATAAATGTTTGTTGCGTGAACCACATGACCGTAATGCAGGATCATAAACTTGCTCAACCCCGTGAGACGAAGGCAAGTCTCCCACACCATTCTCATAATATGGTTGTTATAGGCCTAACGACTGACTCTAAGGGCCTCATGATCATGCAATACCCCCTTCTTCCATACTTCTTCTCGAAGAGTATGGTAAAACAACATCCTTAGTCCAGGCCATGCTGACGCTCAAAAAGATGAGGGAAATAGCCCTCCAGCTTTCTATCTCCAACGCCTCTGTATGGAAGGATGCTGCCCCTCACACTTACGAGGTACATGGCCTCCTTTGTCTCTGTGGTCAACCCATTGAAGACCTCACCAAAAGAATCCATATATACATTATCAGTAGGGGCACCTACCGGAAAGGTGCTCCTACTGATAAAGAAAGAGACATCATTCAGAAGCTTGCAAGCCTCCCTCGGCCCCCTAAACACAGCCTTCATCTCGACAATTTTTAGCATGTGAGGGTAGGCGGCCTCCGTAAGGCTCTAGTTTATCTTGTACGTACCAACGGTACGTGGGACGGTGTTCCTCTCAGGGACATACGTCGAGAGCCACCCAAAGACATGGTGGATCAGGAAGCTCATCGTGAAATGCCGGGGAAAGCCTTCACCAGCTAGGATCTCATTCTTGCTATCCATCGGGGGAGCGTTGCGACGCGCAATAGCCCCCAACCCATGGTAGATGCTACACATAATAGGTTGAGCCGGTGCTAAATCCTTCCCTTGAGCTATCATGCAAGCCACATAGAAGCAACCGACCAGATGACGTAGCCCCATGCCACTGGCAAAGCAAACTTACATAAGAAAAGGACCAGTTAGGTGGCTAGGTACACATGGTCCTTCTTCTCTCTTTTGGGAGGAGTAACTATTCTCTTTGAGGCCTCTGCTCTTAATGCCTCATTTGCCCACAGGGCACTTGAATTAGTATCCTCGCCATCTTGGTGGTCACTGTGGAAGTAATCTCTCCATGCCTCAAAATTCGGCCCTCCAGACTTGAGTTTGGTCTCTGAGTACAAGAGTTGGTAAATCTCAAACAACTCGCGGACCAGTAGGGGCTGGCTTGCTGTTAATGGGCTGATCCCCAAACCTGCCCCGTTCCTGAGTACAAACTCTTCATACATATCCCCCACCATGGGCAAGCCACCTATGAAGTACAGGTCTAAGAGGGTGATTCCCGCCTCCCCTCCATCGAAATGCCAGCAATTGTTCTTACAACACCATATCTTCAGTAGAGCTTTGATGGTGTTGGAGCCGCGGTTATAATAACTCGCTGAGCACTAGCATGCCGTGGCTAACCCACATTCTCCCAGAGTATTAGCATGTGAATTGAGGACGTCAAATGTCCAAGTGCTGTACCTTGGCATATATTGGTTCTCCCTCAAAACAAAGGGCACTAAGGGCCCAGTGAAGGTTCATCTTGGCCAGCATTCTCTTCCCCAGCATAGGAAAATCCTTGCTGGAATCAAAGGGGCACACCATCCCTTTGAATGCTAGGCTCACCACCAGCACCTTCGTACCTACAGAGCAGAGTGTCTTCTCCCACGTAGGTGATGCTCAAAGGCCACTCTTTCTCTAGTGTAAGTTCAAGGACACCAAGCGAGGTCCCTCTGACAAAAGAAGCACCTATGTAGGAATTGGTTCCCAGTTCCTCTGCACGGGGTAGCTAGTTTACATCAAGGATTTTCAGTGCAAAGAACAAAAGAAAGAGTAAGCTATAGATAGGTTTGCAACTTGTACTCCGATCAAGGCATGCAGGCACAAGAGCTCAAGAAGCACTCAGGATGCATGTCCGCGTAGTCAGTGCATCCACTGTGCGCATGTGTGCGACTCTAAAACACAAGTTCAAGCAATGCCTCATCGAGGCATATACAAGAGCAGGTGCATGTCTGCGTAAAAGGCAAGCATACCCAGGGGAAAATCCGCATAGGCCAAGATGCACAAACTGCAATAATACCCTGACTCAGGCTCATGTACGCTTAAACCCGAATAAGTGCAAGAACAAGTGCGTGATAGAATGTGCAAGGGTAGAGCAGACCACACGCAAAGAATGAGCCCGGCTCAATGCGCAAACACCAAAATCAAGAGCACGCAAGATGCCATGTGTAGGCATTCCAGACCAAAAGCTAGATTTGCTCACGACTAATCTTGCTGAATCGAGCCAAGGCTTGGCTGGAAGACCCACAACATGCAAATACAAGCATGATCTCGCAAAAATAAAGACCAAATCAAAAAAACAAAAGAAAAAGTAAAAAAAAAAAAAACACCCTACCTTGAGGAGGGGCGACGCTTTTACTCACCATTGTTGTCAATATCACTCAATGGTGAGAAATCTCGCTCGAGGACAGTGGTGAAAAGGGGCGCGAAGAAAAGAATTAGGGATTTTTACCATGGGTAAAAACTTAGGGTAAAAATGAGGAAAAGGTACCTCTACCCACGTTTTTATACTGAGGAAGGGTAGCATATCGCGCATGACAATGAAATGACACATGGCCCAATCACGTGGAAGCACAAACGACACATGAGCGAAACGTTGTGCAACTCCATCGAGTGGAAGCACAAGCAACATGCAAGCGAAACGACGGGCGGTCACGACATAGCTAAACACAAACACTTTGCGATCCCGTCACTCAGCGCAAAGGCTATGCGGCTCTAACTCTTGTGCGTAAACACAACATCATCAGAAAACTCTCTTCTCTGCCACCAATCTCAGGTACGCACCTACCCGAAGACCCACACGAACCTTTGGCCTACCCAAGGGCTTAGCACACATTGTGCACCACCACAATGGGTAAACAAGCGAGTTGTGTTCCTTGGGCTATCCACACATATGGGAACCTCAACGGTCAAGTCCCAAAAAAAAAAAAGAAAAAAAAAATGAGGTCCTTATAAAAACCAAAAATGGCGCACACCCTAAAGGCTCGAATGAAAACTTGAGAGGGCATTCGATCCATTCAAAGACAGATAGTTAGCATGCCCCCGGGGCAAAATAAGTCTCCTAGCCCTTTTCTTATCCCCACCATCAAGAGGGATAAGAACTGAACACAGGAAAAAAAAAAAAAGGGCAAGCAAACCATAAAAAAAGAAGAGACACAAGCCAAAGAAGAGACACAAGCCACAGATCAAGGAGGATTCAAACTAGAGGAAGATGTTTTTTCATGAATAAAAAGGATTACAAAACTATGGTTACAATAATCTGTAGCTACAACAAAGATAGATCCATTCTGAAATAAGTCTCCCGTCCAGAGATACAGCCTCCAAATGCACCGCCGCCTTCTAAACGGTAGTATCTTCTAAGAGGTAGGATCATTCTCTTCAAAGGGAGCTTGAAAAGAATGAAAAGGACCCCATTCTTCTTTCACTGTCGAGTGAAGGCAAAGAACCAGATGGTGGTTAAGGGAGCAGCAACGAGCAAAAATTCGAGCAGAAAATGTCCTGCTCGACATATTGATAGTTCACCCAAGCATTGAACATTGAAGTTGACCAAATCACTCATTTGGTTAACCATCATGAAGAAGATGACGAGCCAGCAAAAACCTTCACAATCTGTCATCATGTTTTGATGAACGAGATTGGGTTTAGGCCAGATGACCTTCAAAATCCTGTGCACAGCCTTAGACTCTGTTTTTAGAACTCCATGCAAGTCAGGAGGCACAAGCTCACCAGCAATCACATGATCATCGCTAGAACCTTTCAAAACTCTAATGCCAGTGGTAGCTAAGGCCATGGAAACATAGAGGAATGCTCTAAGAGAGAAAACTCTCTTTCTCTCTCTACAAAAGGAAGAAGGCCGAAGAAATAGGCATTCCAAGCCAAAAAATGCCCCACTCTCCCTCTAGCCCTACTTTTATAGGCCACTTCATCCACGAATTGGCAACGAAAACATGGCGCCAACTTGGTGATGCTCTGTCTCGTCACTTAGCCTCCCTGACGATGTTTCGACTGATCACGAGTCATTCTCCCGCCGCTTCACCTCCCTGATAACGCCTCGTTTGATCGCAAGTCAAATCTCCCATCGATTCGCCTTTCTGACGACGCCACATATGCCTACAATTCCATCAAAGTCTCCACCTACCGTACCCCTTATAAGCCACTCCGGACAGCAGGCTCGTCGTAGAAACATCTCGCATCCCCAGATGTTGACATGTCTATCCACTAGACCATCAGAAATGTTTCGCCTCCCTAGCGATGTCTTCCCTATTTGCGAGCTCGTCACAGAGAAGTTTTTCCTCCCAGGCAACGTTTCCCTTATCCACAGGTCTGTCATCAAATGACTGCCTTCTCGATGACATTTTGCCTCCCCACAAATTTGTTTCATCTCTCAAGTGTCGTTTCGACAATCAGCGGCTCATGAGCTTCCCTGTGCTCAACGTGCGCATGCACGACACGGCCCTGGTGTGCCTCCCTGCATAACATGTGGCTATGTCATACCTCTATCCGCAGTTAGCTCACCCACGATGTCCACTGCCCCAGTGAGCCCCATCCAAGCAAGACCCCTCCAAAGGGGAGTCCCTTAGAAAAATAAAAAAGAGAAAAGAGAAAAAAGAAGCTGAGCATGATGAGAATCATCATGAGTACAAGTAGAAGCTTCAAGTGGAGATAGCCATGAAGCTACGAAAAAAAAAACTACCAAAAAATAAAATAAAATGGGTATGGTAAAATCCTGCAAGCGCTCCATGAGTAAAAATGACAGGCGGGGCATGACCATGAAGCCATGAGTAAAAATGTCCTAAAAATAAGAAAATTGGGCATGGCGAAAATCCAAAAGGGCACCATGAGTCAAAATGGAAATCAAAAGGCGGACGTGACTGGTTAGGTGCCTCGATCTCGCCCTTCAGATCTAGATGATCTGGTGGCACGTATCTCAGGTTTCTAGTGAACCCGGGACTTGAGATCGCTCTCTTAAGAACCTTGCTCAAGAGCAAGAGAAGGTATATCAATCGATGAGAGAGGAATTTAAGATGGGTTCGGGACTTACTTGGGCTAGCTTGCATGTGCACCCTCTTAGATCATGAAGAAAGCCCCCTAGCTGCTTTAGCTGGATCAAAATCACCTCCCTTGACCTGCGATTGCCTTTTATTTACACAACACTACTATGGTTAATTTGTAAGAAAAGTATGTCGAAAGGCCCACCCTCATCTTAGGGCAACGCACATCACATGGCTAAGAATGTGAGAAGTTAGAGTGATGAAATGGAAAGTTCAAATAAAGATAGAAAAGAGAAGAGAAATTGATGAAGGGGCGAGACTAGCGTGACAGCTGTAAAGTTATCGACTTGGAGTGGTAGCAAGACAGGCATGGTACTCAGGACCAGTGTGACGACAATGCTACTCGAAACCGAGGCTGATATGGCAGTGTTGGGCCAAGTCTACCCTCAATCATGTGAGAAGAGAAAAGCAAGAAGAGAAGAAAAGGGAATGAAGAGAGTGAAAGAGAGACGACGATGGGGGGGGAGAATCCAGACGGCAATGGGTCTCGTCGTTAGCATCATAAGAAGACACTGCGTCCGGGCGACGATAGCTTCTGGTGAGGCTCACGGTGATAGCTCCGCATGAGGCACACGACGCTAGACGTGGGACAAGAGAGAAACCTGCAGACAGTAAGAAGCATCGCCATTGGAAATGTGAGAAGGCCACACATCTCTTGTAGATGGCGATAGCTTTTGACGAGGAGCACGGCTATAACTTCTCATGAGTCACATGGCAATTACCTCTCGTGGAGCGCATGACGATAGGCGTGGGGCACAAGGGAAGCTTCCGCACGACAATAGATGTGGAGAGGCGAGGAAGGAGCCTGCGCACGGCGATGGGCACCGAGCGAACGAAAGAAACCTACGCACGACAATAGGCATCAGGCGTAAAAGCGAAGCTTCAGAATGACGATGAGTATTGTTGCGACCCTTCACGGATGGCGATGGACATCGTCGCCTACAATAGTCACACGGCAGGGTGAAGCCCTCTCGGACGGCAATATGCTTCGTTACACGTGTTCCTCGCTGAGATGTCGAGGACACACCTGTGGATGGCGATGAGCAGCACCGTTTGCAGATCTCACCGAGACATGGAGATGAGGAAACATAAGAGGAGACAGAGCTTGTGCATGGAGCTACCATCACTATGCGCGACCTATGAAATTAAAGGAAGGAGAAAAAGGGAAGAAAGAGTCATGCACGACATTGCCACTACCGTGTATGGCCTATAAGGGAGGCTTAGACGAAGAAGAAGTAGAAGAGAGAAAAGATGAGAGAGAAAAGATGAGAGAGAAAATTTGCCTTGAGCCTAAGGGTATCGGTTCATAAGTTTCTCTCTCTTTACTCTCTCTCCAAACGTGACCCAACAATGAGAAGAAAGAGAAACTTTACTAAGTAAACTTATCCCTTTTGTGAAGGGTTCAAGCCTTTTTGCATACCATGATGGTACGAGGCCCAAACATGGGTGGATGATCAAAATTAAACCTAATTGTTGGAAATTAAGATTTAATTGAATTAAAAGAAATTAGAAATAGGGTGTAAAATGACAGATTTGCCCCTTCCTAACAATTAGTAGAATTTCAAAACAGCCCCTGTGTTGCCCTAGAACGTGCATGATTTTTCATGGATGATCCAGGGTTGTTCTAATGCTCAGTTGATCTAAAGATGATTGTTTTCTTGTAGGGCTTGGCTTGGAAATCGATTTGATTCCAACTTTGAGCCATGGATCGTGTTTTTAGGGCACTATCATGTGACTTGAAATTTGAATGAATCTTGGAACTTCGGATCGATAGTGTGCTCATTCCTTGATGTTGTTCTTTGATTTCTTCACTGGATCACACTGAGCATGCCGTTACGATCGTGGGGCAAGAAACATAGCTCAATTCTGTGCTCAAACGAAGATTTTGTAACTTTGGAATGTTTGCCGGAATTTGAAATTTCGGCGACAAAATTTGCAGTCATTTCATTGGGTTCGTGTGAAGAATTTGACCATTCATCATATATGGGGTTCAGGTAAGAGATAGCCTGATACCTTACGCACATGATGGAATTAGTTTCACATCGATCGGGCTTGCGAGCGGTGTGTTTTGGCCACTCAAGTGAGGCACGATGCTGTTGAATTTTCTACACTTTCTTTACGGATCAACAACTCTCTCTAGCTTTTCTTCACGCTCAGGCATCGTCGCGAGGTGTGCTACATATCGAAACACTCGTCTTGACGAGATGAACATGCTCACCAAATTTGAGCGTGATCCAACTTGGGACAGGCGTGATATGAGCATCGAAAGTCATTGTTCATGATTGTCCCTTTAATGGTGTGGAGTTGCAGGGTGGCCGCACATGAATAGCGTGCGGCTCCTCTTGTTTTGCTCTTTTGCCTATAACGTTTTTCAAGAGTGTTCGTTTAGCCTGAAATTTGACCCTTTGGGATTTTTAACTGTACCGGACCAATGGTGGTGGTCTTATAGCAAATTGAGACACTGAAAATGTAGCTCTAGCTATCGGGGTCCATTTCAGGGTGCTAGAGGTTGATTCTGCTGAAACTGTTTCTCAGTCTACACTGCCTTAGACAGGTCAGATTGCTACGAAAGTTGGCAGGAGACTTTTGAGAGTCTTCATGAAGATTTTGACGAATTATGGGGATATTATGAGACTGTCAGAATTTCCACTGTTTGCTAGGCTTTTATTGAGTGAGGGCCCCATGATGATGAAAAATATCGTCTAACAACATTCCCCATCAAATGTTGTGCTTCAAGAGAATCAAGAAGTGCAATCATTCAGGAAATTTCTCCTGGCTAGCCAAGGACTATGCGAATGCTGAAGAGATCCACGTAATGTTGTGACTAGGATGCTCTGACTTTTGGACGCAATGTACGAGTCCATCCGTGGAGACTTGAGGAAAAAAAACCTTTAAGGGATCCTATCGAAGTCCTCACCCTCGAGGGACTATTTGCAATTCTGATAGCTTGAGGAATTTGTAGGGACCTCATTGGTTAGAATCGGGCCTATTTGGGGCCAAGTGCTATGAACCTTTGGTCAGCATTATTCACTGTTATACCAGATTTGCTTTTGATGTTCAAGGTAACTCTGTAGGTCCCATATAGCGGGGTCCAATCGGGGGTTTTTGACCTATCCCGAAAGTCTAGACCTGTCGCTAGGGGAATTTTGGCAAGGTGACCTCGTAGGCCCCATCCTTTCAGGTCAAGAAGGTTTGAGCCTATCGGCTAAGGAAGGCTTTAGGCGAGGTGATCTCATGGCGAGGAATAACCTTGAAGTCTATAGCAGGTTAGGCCCTGTCTTCGTTAGTTTCTTGCCTTCGTGATTGTCTTTAGAATTTTGGATGGATCTTTCGACTGTCGTCCTCACCCTCAAGGACTCTTGTTGTTTGTTGATGTTAAACTGTGGGAAATCTTATGTGACTCTTACTCTCGGATGATCCATTTTGTGATATGATTGGGTGCTGGCAGTTGAGGGTCTTAGATAGACCTCAATGGAATTATGCCTGTTTGGCAATTGAGTGCCGGTTGAGGCTGTGGTAGTGCGTCAACCTGTTTTATCGGTTCAAGTGCCCATTTGTGGGTTTTCACATGAACAGGGGGGAAGTGGCACCGAAGAGATGGCTTGCATCAACTTCCTTTGTTTTTGGGCTCTTTTACCCATGACCTGGTAGTCATGTCCACCCTTTTCATTTGTTTTTTCTCACGGTGCCCTTGTGGGGTTTTCATCGTGCTTGGGTTTTTGTTTTCACGGAACTCTTTAACTCATGGTTTCGTGATCATGCTCGTCCGTCATTTTTACTCATGGGATTCCCTTATCGAGGTGTACACTGCCAATTTTTGTGGAGGCGTGTTTAGGGTCATGCCTTCGAGACTTGTGCGAGGCCTTTTAACGTCATGCGGTCAGGATGTGCACTATAGTTTTAGGGTCATATAGCTGGGCCGTAGTAGTGGCGCATGACAGTCTGTAGAGGCTATGGAGTGAGTATGGTGATGGTTTTGACTCACTTTGGGGAGATAACATGAGGCTACCTTATGAAAGAAGAATGATGGGCGAAGAGTGGTGACCCACTAGCTGATGGTGAGTATGGGTGGCGAGATGGCTTGCCGTTTTGTGAGCATGGGTAAGACTCACCAGGAATGATGGATGGTGTGCACACGCGAACGGGTCGATTAGGGAAGGTGCGCGTGAAGACACGCGTAAAGGGAATTTGCACGTATGTGGACTCACTGGGGAGGTAATGAAAGTGGTAAGCGCACACAAACGGGTCGGTTTGAGAAGATGTTTGTGAAGATGCACGTGAAGGGCGTGTGAGTGTATGTGGACTCACTGGGGAGGTAATGAAGGTGGTGTGCGCAGACGAACATGTCAGTTTGGGAAGACGTGCATGAAGATGCACGTAAAGGGCATGTGCGGGTATGTGGGGGCGTCTTTAAGGTCATGCCTCTTGGACTTGGGCCAAGCAGTTTAATGTCATGTGGCCAGGACATGCACTATGGTTTAAGGTCATATTTGGGACCGTGGTTATGCAGTTTATAGTCATGCAACTTGGACTATAAAGTTTAAGGTCGTGCAACTAGATCTCCACTACAGTTTAAGGTCATGTAGTTTGAACCACGGTTGTGTAGTTTAAGGTCATGCAGCACGGACCAAGGATGTGCAGTTTAAGGTCATGCAACACAGACCGCGGCTGTGTAGTTTAAGGTCATGCAGTACTGACTGTGGCTGTGCAGTTTAAAGTCATGCAATACGGACTGTTGTGTAGGTCACCATGTAGGTAAAGCTACATGGGGGATAGGTTGTGGATAGCAATCTGACTCCCTGGGGATAAAAATAGTTAAGGCTATACATAAGCAGAGAGCTTTAGATGAATATGGTGGCCCTATGAGGAATGGCAAGCAGAAACAGACTTCACCGGGATTATGACCGCTAGTATGACTCCAAGGGGATAATGAGTAATGGTATGCATGTAACTCCTCTAGGGATGATGGGCTAGAGCACAGGTGTAACCCCACTAGGGGTTGAGAAGATTAGAATGACCTTAACTCCTTAGGAATAGTGAGTCACAGTACGATGTGACTCTCATTGGGATGTTGCGACACAAACCCATCGGGGATTGAAGGGGTAGGCACGACCCTTGCATACATCTAACTTTACTGGGGATGTTGATGAAATAAACCTGGTGAAGAGGTGGTCCATCTCACAGTTAAATTTATGCGTATGGACTATTTGTCGCGCCGTGCGTTATAGTTTTAAGGTCTTGTAACTCGGAACATGGCTATGCAGTTTAAAGTCATGCGGTTAGGACCATGTAGTTTAGGGTCGTGCAACTAGACCTCCGCTACAGTTGAAGGTCATGTACTTTGGGCCATGGTGCTAAGCCTTTTAACATCATGCTGCCAGGACGTGCACTATGGTTTAAAGTCATACAGCTAGACCATTATCTTATAGTTTAGAGTCATGCAATGAGGACTATGCGGTTTAAGGTTATGCTACTAGATCTTTGCTACAGTTTAAGGTCATATAGTTTGGATCATGTAGTTTAGGATCGTGCATCTGAACCATGGCTGTGCAGTTTAAGTTCATGTAGCACGGACCGTGGCTGTGCAGTTTAAGGTCATGCAACATGGACCGTGGCTGTGCAGTTTAAAGTCATGTAGCATGGATTGTGGCTGTGCAGTTTAAGGTCATGCAGCACGGACCGAGGCTGTGCAGTTTAAAGTCATACAGCATGGATCGAGCCTGTGCAGTTTAATGTCATGCAGCTCGGACCAAGGCTATGCAGTTTAAGGTCATGCAGTGCAGACCGAGGATGTGAAGTTTAAGCTCATGTAGCACGGACCGTGGCTGTACAGTTTAAGGTCATGCAACATGGTTCGAGGCTGTGTAGTTTAAGATCATGCAGCACAGACCAATTTTTGGGGAGAATGTGACTCCAGGGGGGATAGAGTCGTAATTGAGGACTCGACTTTTGGAGGAGTGAGACTAGGGTGTAGCGAATGAACTTCCTGGGGATGTAGGACGAAGGTCCAGATGGGAGTGTCGTGACGTGCACACGATGCTAAGTTCTCGATGGTGCTCATGGTTTTAGGCTCTTGATGAAGGGCACACGGTGTTAACCACTTAGTGAGGCACACGGCGATGGCCTTCGGCGAGGGCGCACGGCGATGGTCCTTGACAAAGGCTCACGATGATTGCCTTTGGGTGAAGCGCGCGACGATAGCCCTTGATGAAGGCGTGTGGCGATAGCATCTTACACAAGGCATGGCGATAACCCTTACGCAGCGCACAATGATTTCCTCTAGGTGAAGCGCGTGGCGATAGCCCTTGACGAAGGCACACAGTGATAGCATCTTACGTAGTGCACGGCGATAACCCTTATGCAGTGCACGACGATTTCCTCTTGGTGAAGTGTGCGGCGATAGCCCTTGACGAAGTCGAGCAGCAATAGCATCTTATGCAGTGCACGATGATAACCCTTTCGGGCCTTGGGCTTGAACCCGCCCCGTCCCTATCTTAGTGTCGCTTAAAGATAGGGACTGCAACGTCTTTTCGAACTTGTAAGGGGCAGTTTGCGGCATTGTTGAGTATTAACAGGGGGAAAACCTCATTTTGCTATTTTATCGAAGGGTAAAACTGCTGAAGAGATATGATCATCAAAAGTCACTGTTCGTGACTGTCCCTTTAATGGTGTGGAGTTGCAGGGTGGCCACACGGGAATAACGTGCCGCTCCTCCTGTTTCGCTTTTTTGCCTATAACATTTTTCTGGAGTGTCCGTTTTAGCTGAAATTTTACCCTTGGGGGTTTTCAACCATTCTTGATCTGATGGCAATGGTCCTACAGTAAATTGAGACACCAAAAATGTAGCTCTATTTATAAGGGTCCATTTCAAGGTGCTAGAGGCTGATTCTGTCGAAACTGTTTCTCAGTCTGTACTGCCTTAGACATGTCGGAATGTGACGAAATTTGACAGGAGAATTTTGAGAGTCCTCATGAAGATTTTGACCAGTTTTAGGGATATTTTGAGACTGTCAGAATTTTCACTTTTTGCTAAGCTTTTATTGAGCAGTGATGAAAAATATCTTCCAACAGTGACCTCGAAGTCACGAGTAAAAGTGCCTCAATAGAAGCAGTTGGAAAAAGGCACTCTTGTGGCACCACTCCTATCCAGTTCAGGTGAAAACCCAAGGAAAAAAAAAGGCGCATGAACTAATGAACAAGTTGATGCTGCTTCTTTACCAAAGATGACTTCAGCCATCTACAAGTTGAAAACTGAAAAGTACCCGGTGCAATCTAGACCAGTCCATCTCCAACAACTAGAATGGTATCAAACGCCCACAAAGGGCACCCACTAATTGACTCTAGAGCCAAAATTTCCCAACAACTAGGATGGGATCAAATGCCAACAAAGGGCACTCACTAGTTAGGCCCCAGAGCCAAAGAACACCAACAACTAGATTGGGACCAAGAGTTCGCCAAGGGAACCCACTAGTTTGTCCTTGAGCCAAAATCAAGATCATACAACGCTGATATCGACTCCACTAAAAAGGTTCCTCAGTTGTTAACAAACTAGATTGGGACCAAATCCCACTAGTAAGGTGTTTGAAGATATTTTTCGGCACCATGGGTCCCTGATGTGGAATAAAAAGGAGAAGCCAGTCAATAAAGCCTGACAAACAGTGGAAATTTTGATAGTCTCAAAATAGCCCCAAAACTGGTCAAGATCTTCATCATGACTCTTAAAAGTCTCCTACAATGTTTCGTTGCAATCCGACTTGTCTAAGGTAGTGCAGACTGCGAAGCAATTCCAGCAGAATCAACATCTAGGACCCTGAAACGGATCTCTATAACTGAAACCCTACTTTCAGAGCATCAAATGGTCGTGAGACCATCGCCATTAGATCCGACACGGTTGAAAATGTTTAGGGATCAAATTTCAGCTTAAATGGACATTCTAGGAAGAAGTTATAAGTAAAAGATCAAAATAAGAGGAGCCGCACACTATTCCCGTGTAGCCACCCTGCAACGAAACTCCATTAAAGGGACAACAACAATCATATCTCACTCATCCGAAGTCGGATCTTGCTCAAAGTTGTTGGAGTGTGTTCATCTAGTCGAGACGAGCGTTTCGATATGTGGCACCCACGATGACATCGAGCATAGAGAAAAGTTAGAAAGAAGTTGCCGATCCATGAGAAAAGTTGTAGGAAAATTAGCAGCGACACGCCTTGCTCAAGTGGCCAAATCATGGCGCTTCCTAACCTAATCGATGTAAAACTAGTTTCATCTCGTGAGTAAGGTCTACGAACTATCACTAGTCTGAACCCCGCGCATGATAAACGGTTAGATTTCACACATGAAACTGATGAAGTGACTGTAAATTTTGGCACTGGAATTCTAGATTCTGGCCAAAACTCAAAAGTTACGAAATCTTCATCCGGGCATGAAATCGAGCTGCATTTGTTGCCACGGGATCTTGATGGCATGTTCAGTGTGATCTAGTAAAGAAATCAGGAAAAAACATCAAGAAACGAGCACACTATCGATCCGTAGTTTGCAAGATTCATTCAAATTTCACGTCGTATGATTGTGGCTTAAAAACCCGATCCATGACTCAAAGTTGGTATCAAATTGATCGCCATGTCGATCCCTACAAGAAAATAATCATCTTTTGGACAAATGGGCACCAGGGCATTTTCGGATCATCCATGAAAGATCACGCACGATCTAAGGCAGCAGTAGGGACTATTCTAGAATTTTCTCAATTGTTAGGAAGGGGAAAATCAGTCATTTTGCACCCTATATTCTTATTTTATTTAATTCAATTAAATCTTAATTTCAGCAATTAGGTTTAATTTTGATCAATCCACCCATTTTTAGGGAAAACTCTATATATATCAAGTACTATCATTGTACATGGATTGAACTTTGCTTAATAAAATTTCCATCGCTTTTTATTGTTGGGTCAAGTTTGAGAGAGATAGGGAGGAGAGAGAAACTTTTAGGTCGATACCTTTGAGCTTGAGGTAAATCTCTTTCTCTCTCTTCTCTTCTTTCCTATCTTCTTCTCTCTCTTCTCTTTCTTCTCATTCGCCTGAGTTTTTCTCAAAGACTATGCACGACAGTAGTAGTGCCGTGCATGCCTCTTTCTTTCTTTATTTTCCCGTGGTTTCGTAGGTCATGCATGGCGATGGCAACGCCATGTACTAGTTTCTTTCCCCCTCTCTTCATTTGTCTCTATCTCTAAACGAAGTTCGTAGATGGCGCTTCTCATCGTTGTCCACAGGCGTGTCCTCGGCATCCCGCGTAAGCGCAAACGGCGATGCCTATTGTCGCTTGCATGGGTCTTTTCATGTTGCGCACCTATCGCAGATGGTGATGCATATCGCCGCCCACGAAGGATTGTGGCAATACCTATCACTATCCGTAGGCTTCTCTTGCATCATGCGCTTATCGCAAATGGCGACGCCTATCATCGCTCACGAAGGGTCGAGGCGATGCCTATCACCTTCTACGAGCTTCTCTCTTATGCCCTATGCCTATAGCAGACGGCAATGCCTATCACCGCCTACGAAGGGTCACGGTGATGCCTATCGTCATCCGTAGTCTTCTTTCTTGCGCTCGGTGCCTATCGCTGTCTGCAAGCATCTTTTGTGTGCTTGGTGCCTATCGCCGTCCGCGAGCTTCTTTCGTGCGCTTGGTGCCTAACACCGTCCGCAGGCTTCTCTCGCGTCCCACGCCTATCACCATGGGCATCATAAGAAGCTATCGCCGCTCACAGAGGGATGTGCTGCCTTCTTGTGTTTCCAACGATGATACCTAACGCTGTCTGAAGTTCGCTGCCTGCCCCTTTCATCCTGAGCAGTAGTGTCCCTCATACTCCTTCATCACCCCAAACCTCTATGCTTAGAGGCTTGACACACCAAGGTGAAGATCTTGGGGCCTCCACCTCTCGCACACACCTAAAGACTCATGGTCCGTCCACTCAAGCCACACCTCAGGGCAACTTTCATGTTGCGTTGAGTTAGCATTCAAGGCTAGGCCTTCTCGGGCTGAACCCTGCACGCGTCAGCATCTGCATCCCACAGCTCGGGGAAATGCCAATTCTGTGCCAACTCGAGCACACGAGGGTTAACCACTTCATCCTCCCTCTTAGCACACACGACTGCATCCTGTGAGAGATAGGCTCCTATCCGGTACCTCACAGACACGAGCTCGTAGGTCTCGGCCTCCTAAGGGCGAACCAGATGACCGAGCTTGGGCTGACTCTCGAGTCACCAGGATGGCTACCTCCAAAGGTGCACACACACTAATTTCATAGGTTCCTCCTCGATCCCGACTCTGGCGGAGTCGTGAGCCAGTTCCTTCTTTTATCGCTCTTCCTTTGTTAGGAAAACAACTCGAGACCCGGTACTCAAAGGTTTTCCCTAAGAGTACCATCTTGAGTCAGCCACCCCAGGTCAGCCATGCACCCGGTCCTCACAAGGGAATCCAGGGCA